>NC_133506.1:125447222-125765277 GCF_049354715.1 Callithrix jacchus
ACCTCAGGCGATCTACCTGCCTCAGCCTCTGAAAGTGCTGGGATCTACTTGCCTGAGTACTCTGAAAGTGCTCCGAAAGGCATGAGCCACTGCGCCCGGCCTTGTTGAAGCATTTTTGTGATGGCTGCTTTAAAATCCTTGTCAGATAATTCTCACTTCTATGTCATTTCAGTGTTATTTTTCTTATTCAGTTTGAGATGCTCCTATTTCTTTGTATGACAAGTAACCTTTGATTGAAATCTGGACATTTTGTGATATCTGATTCTTACCTAATTGTTAACGATTCTTACCTAAACCTTATGATTTAAGGATCTCCTCTGACACTGCCCTGGTTGGCGAAAGGGAGTGTTGCCTTCCTTACTGTCAGGTGGGTGCAGACACATAGATTCTCCATGTGGCCTCTGTTGACACCTAGAGAGAAGAGGCCCCCTGTTACTGATAGGTGGGGGTGCTTCAGCCTTCCCCCTAGGCCTCCTTGACAGTTCCCTGGCTGGGAGGGAGAAAGACACTTGGTTACTACTCCCCATGTGGCCTCCCCTGATGCTGTAGAGAGGGTGGTTTTGCTACCACTGAATGTGGTAGGGGTCTCCATTTTTTACTAGGTCTTATCTGACACTACTCCTGTGAGAAAAGGAAGTAATTTTCTTGTGGACATTTTCTTTGATTTGTCCTATCTGCATTTATTGAAAATCCATTTAGTTAACTTTGTACAAACACAGTGTTATTTGTACTTTCCTGTTAGTTTGATTATTCCTTCTATTACCTCTTCTTGGCTTCTTCTTCATCTTCTACCTCCCAAATATGGACCCTTCCCAGAGTGGCTTTTCTCTTGAGGTATGCTGTTCCACTAACCAAACAGTCTGTTTCACTGTTTCCAGACCTCTGGATTTTACTTCTCATCATGGCAACTTCCAGATCTTGCTCCCTAGATCTTGCCTCTCCTTGGATCCTTAATCCTGATGGTCTTCCTCCTTGAAAGACACTTCTTATTTCATTTGCTGCCACTTCATACTTGATAACTAACCAAAAATGCAGTTGTTTTGCTTTCTTCATCCCGATTTTGTTTCCTTCTCAATTTCCCAACCTCTGTCCATAATAACAGTATTTTCATAAGCCTGCAGACATTAAATCATCTGGTTTATTTCTTTTCATTCATAATATATATCACACAGTGAACCACAGGGATGGAAGGGGAAATCCCAAAACTAACCAAATTGTAGTTCAATGGTACAGAAAAACAAACCTAGTTCCCTTTGTCCCTTTGTCTTTCAACATGCGTTACCTAAGGTGTGTATTTAGGGCAAAAAGCACAAGTTGAATCTGGTTTTGCCAATTGTAAGCTGTGTAACCTTGAATACTTGACTTAACTTCAGTAATTTCAGTTTCTCCAGCTGTAAAATGGGGATGACGATAATAGCAACTGCAGAGGTTTGATTCAAGGATGAAGTAAGATTAGTTATGTGTAATACCTAGACATATCTGGCATCTAATAGAGATTCAATAATTATAGCTCTTGGTCTTCTATTAATATAAAATGGTATTTTCCATCCTATTGCTCAGTCCCAAACCCCAGAATTTCCTGCTTGATTTTTCAGAGTGCTTTATTGTTTCTTCCCACCCGGACCATCCAGTTTATATTCAGCTCATTTTTCACACCCTAACATGCATTCTTTCCTCTAGTCATCCTCTTATCTTTATTTCCTTTAATGTATTATACCTCTCTCATACCTTATGTTTATTCTTAGAATGACCATTCCCTTCTCCATTCCCTTCAAATCACAACCATGCATTTGTTAGGTCTCAGCACAAGTGCTAGAGACCTAACAGAGTCTTCTGTGGCTGTTTCCTTCTGTCCTAAGCTCTTCCTTTGTATGTGGAGTAATTAAGCCATAGGCCATAGACCATAGCCATGTAAGGCACCATGGTGGCTGTGCGGGTCTTCCCATTTGGCCAGGTTACAAGCTTCAGGAAGGTTATCCAACTATTTGTGGTAGTGTTAGACCCTGCCCTCTCTACTTCATAGAAAATATTCTCTGAATCATATATAGTTTCTTATATTATTGACCATTCGGTTGATAAAAATTTGAGTGCTTATTCTATAGTAGTTCTCTGAGATAGTTATTAAAGAAAGCAGGCTGGATAAGGACCAGTTTAATGTACTTGCATAAAGTTTGTGCCCTACGTGCCACACTTCTCTTACCCTAATCCTTGCCCTGGTAAGTTTTTCACTTGTCTTAGGAGCTCATCACTGGGGTTTAGGGTAAATGGGTTGACTGACACTCTCCAAACCGAGGAAAGCACAGTGGCCACAGTAGAGATTCTGATAACACAGAGAAAGTAGTGGTAAGATGGTAGCGGGAAGGTGGAATTAAGAAAGATTCATAAAGGAAGGGCTTTTTGAGCTGAATTTTGAAGGATAAGAGTTCTCCAGAAAGAGGAATGCATTTCAGTCATAGTGATAAGCCTGGGAAAAGCAAAGGAGGCATAAACATGTCCTGTGTGGGATATTGGTTTGTTGCCACAACTGGGATGTGTCTGGGTGTATTGTCCTTAGGATATTGAAGGAGAAGAGTGATGAAAGGAATGACCAAAACTAGATTTTTAAAAAAAAATTTCATGGAGAGAGATCCAAGATGGCTGATTACTAGCAGCTCAGGATTGTAGCTTCCAGTGAAAGCGTAGAGAACGACAGGATGCCACACTTTCAGATGAATTTTTGTTATTCATGGACCAGGAGATTCCCAGCAGAGGAGCCCCATGGGTCGCCAGCGAGACTCTTATGGCTGGTGTGGCAGTTTTGCCGGTGCCCCAGCGTGGCGGTTCTTGGTGCAGAATAAAGGGGACTGGGTCCCCTTCTGGTAGACGTTTGGAGCTCCGGGAAGGCAGAGTCACCGATTCAGCTGATTGCAAAAGGGACTCAAGAAGGAAGCCAGACTGGAGATTCCTGGGTAGAAAAGCACCAAGAATCTTAACGCCGCTGTTTTAGCTGGTACAGTGGGTTGCTCAGATTTCGGCGCTGGGAATCAACAAGTTGGACGTCCACTCAGAGACCTAATTTGAAAGTCGGTAATTACAAAGATGACAGGTGGATAAATTTACAATGATGGGAAGAAACCAGCATAAAAAGGCTGAGAATACCCAAGATCAGAATGTCTCTCCCTCTACAGGGGTATCACAGTTCCTCATCAACAAGGGAACAAGGCCTGATGGAGAACCAGTGCATTCCAATAACAGAATTAGGCTTCAGAAGGTGGATAATAAGAAACTTCTGTGAGTTAAAAAAACATGTTCTGGCCCAATGTAAAGAAACTAACAACCCTGAAAAAAGGTTTGACGAAATCCTAACGAGAATAGACAATTTAGAGAGGAATATAAGTGACTTAATGGAACTGAAGAATACAATAGGAGAACGCCACAAAGTATGCACAGGTTTTAACAGTTGAACTGATCAAGCAGAAGAAAGGGTATCAGAAGTCGAAGACCAACTTAATGAAATGAAATGAGAAGACAAGATTAGAGAAGAAAGAGTAGAAAGGAATGAGCTAAGTCTCCAAGAAGTATGGGACTATGTGAAAAGACCTAATTTACGTTTGATAGGTGTGCCTGAATGTTATGAAGAGAATGAATCCAAGCTGGAAAATATTCTTCAGGATATTATTTAGGAAAACTTTCCTAACCTAGTAAGGCAGGACAATACTCAACTCCAGGTAATACAGAGCACACCACAAAGATATTCCTCAAGTAGAGCAACTCCAAGACACATAATAGTTAGATTCACCAGGGTTGAAATAAAGGAGAAAATTCTAAAGGCAGCTAGAGAAAAAGGTCAGGTTACCCATAAAGGGAAGCCTATCAGACTCACAGCAGATCTCTCAGCAGAAACCCTACAAACTAGAAGAGAGTGGGGGTCAATATTCAATATCCTCAAAGAAAAGAGTTTTCAACCCAGAATCTCATATCCAGCCAAACTAAGCTTCATAAATGAAGGAAAAATAACATTTTTTTGCCAACAAGCAAGCAAGCACTCAGAGATTTCATCACCACCAGGCCTGCTTTAGAAGAGCTTCTGAAAGAAGCACTATACAGAGAAAGGAACAACCAGTATCAGTCATCCCAAAAACTTACCAAAAGGTAAAGAATATCTCCATAATGAAGAATCTATATCAACTAATGGGCAAAATAGCCAGCTAGCATTAAATGACAATATTAAACTCACAAATATCAATATTAATCCTAAATTTAAATGGATTAAATGCCCCAATCAAAGACACAGACAGGCAAATTGAATAAAAAGTCAAAACCCATTGGTACGCTGTATCTGGATCCATCTCATAAGCAAGGACACACAAAGACACGAAACAAAGTGTTGGTGGTGGAAGGCTTATCAATCAAATGGAAAGCAAAAAAAAAAACCCAAAATACAGCAGTTGTACTTTTGTCTTTGACAAAATAGACTTTATTAGTAACAAAGACTAAAAGAAACAAAGAAGGACATTACATAATGGTAAAAAGATTAATGCAACAACAGGAGTCAATGATCATAAATATATATGCACCCAATATAGGAACACCAAGATATGTAAGACAAGTTCTTAATGACTTATAAAGAGACCTGGACTCCTGCACAATAATAGCAGGAGACTTTGACACCACATTGTTAATAGTCAACGAATCAATGAGATAGAAAATTAACAGGGACATCTATGATTTGAACTCAGACCTGGAACAAGTAAACTCAGTGAATATTTATAGAATTCTTCACCCCAGGTTCACAGAACATACATTTTTCTCAGTATCACATTACACCTATTTTGAAAGTGACCACATAATTGGAAGTAAATCACTTTTCAGTATTTGCATAGCATTTCACAGACTTAAATGAAATATTGGTTGGCTGTTTGTTTGTTATTTTCTTCCCTTATTCCTTCCTGTCTTTGCTGTTAAGCACAATTATCGGCATTAAAGAGGTTTTTAATACCTATTTTTAGATTGCATTCCAGCCTGGGCAATGGAACAAGACTCCTGTTCTCTTTCCCCCTTTCTCTTTCTCTTTCTTTCTTTAAAAAAAATTTTTTTTTTTTTACTAAAAGGTCATGCTCTTCTTCTAACCCCATACTGCTTACATATAAAAGGTCTGAGTAGAGTTGGTCTTAAAATATTTTAGTTGATCTAATCTCCTAGGTTTGTTTTTCTGTACCATTGAACTGCAATTTGGTTGCTTTTGGGATTCCCCCCTTCCATCCCTTTGATTCACTGTGTGATATGTATTGTGAATGGAAAGGTTGAATGGAATCATGAGGTTTAGTGGCACCCAACTTGGAGGTTTTAGGATAGAGTAGGGTACTCTGTTGGTCCTGGTTGATTTCTTGGCTTTGAGGATGATTTCTGGGTCAATGAGTTTTTGTTAAAAGAAATGGATCCTTGCTGATTTTGGCAAGGAAAAGAATCCATGAAAAGAATTTTGTGTCGCTCACTCCACAGGGCCAGAGAACTAGAATCAGAGGCAATACAGCTAGAGCAAAGTCCCAAAACATACAAAGAAATGGGTCTGGTGCAATATACAACAGCTACCACCAGTTCAACAAAACTGCTACCAATAAAGCCTCCCCAGCTGGATGGAGCTGCTGCTGTCATTGTTAAGTCCTGAAACGGATCCTTTGCTGACCCTCCATGTCTGCATCACTGGGGACTAATTCTGAGGTTGCAGTGGTTGCCCTGGGCCCAGACTTTAGCTGCAATGAATGCAGGGAGATGAGCATCCACCATTTTTAGCTTCTGTAATCAGTGGCAGACTCTGCCTCAAGAGGTGGAAGATTTAGCAAACACAGAAGGGAACTAAAATGGCAAATGCATGACAAATGTCCACTGAAATCTCCAAGCTGGCTGTTGCATACATGCCACTAACTTTCATTCACTGGAAGCACAGTTTCTTTTATTTTTTAATTTTTCTTCTCTTTTTTTTTTGAGATGGAGTTTCGCTTCTGTCGCCCTGGCTGGAGTGCAACGGAGTGATTTTGGCTCACTGCAACCTCCGCCACCCAGGTTCAAGTGATTCTTCTGTCTCAGCCTCTCGAGTACCTGGGATTATAAGTGTTCACCACCCAGCTAATTTTTGTATTTTTAGTAGAGACGGTGTTTGCCATGTTGGCCAGGCTGGTCTCAAATTCCTGATCTCAGGTGATCCGCCCACCTCAGCCTCCCGAAGTGCTGGGATTACAGGCCTGAGCCACTGCCCCCGGCGCCTGACCCCAAAGTACATTTTCATCAGAAAGAAATTTTATGAACTCTGAGTCAGAGGAAGGAAACTTGACTTAGGGAAGTTAAGCAGTGGAGAGAAAACTCTTGAGTCTTAGATTACTTCCTGACCTCAAAAGCAAAAGGGCTGGCTCAGCCTTAGCTATAGGTCTGTCTGTCAGTAAGCTAATTCTGGTTCATTTAACAAAAGTGAAATTGTACATGTGGACAAAATTGCCTTGATTTGTGAATGATTTTCAGAAATCAAAGATGAAATCATGGATAAATATTGTTTGGTTCATATTAAAAACTTAATGAAGAAGAATACATATGTATCTTGTTTTGTAGATGGGAAAACTTCTGCATGTTTAAATGAAATAAATTGTTTTGGGATTATATGACTAACAGGTAGTGAACTCAAGGCTAGGACCTAATCTCTCCATCTCTTTTTTAATATTCTTCTCACTGAACCATGAGTATTTCCCTATAAGAATTCTCTTTGGGTAAAAAATGAATTGTTTCTAAAGCCTGCATCATTAAGAATACTAGAAAAGCTCCTGATTTATGTATAATAATTGGGTTGACAGGACATACACACTGAGTTTATTTCTCAATAGTTATTTAGATGAGTGATATGGTACATTAATGTGGCTTGAAAAAGTATAGCTTGTGCAAGTCTCTTTTTCTTATTTTGAGATATTTATACTATCACCTTCAGTTTCAAATGTATCAATCTTAGGTTTAGTTCAAATTTACTTCAATTTATTAAAATATGTATTGAACACTGCATAAGAAATCAGATGGGTACATCTACACCTAAGGAGTTAAGGGTTTTAAGTAAGAAAAGAAGTGCTTATTTTTTACCCTGCAATACAGGTATTTTGGGTATGCAGCATGTTGTTTTACCACCTGCTACCTTAGCGTTATATTTACTTTTATTGCTGTAGTCTCTTCTGGTGATTAATAGAAACTGGGATGGGGAGGGTAGATCTATCATTTGGCTTAAGAATATCAAGTTTATATAATCAAGCCAATAATTGACAGTTTTCCATTAAGCAACAAAACTGTAGCATTCTGCTAGAGAATGGAACACAGTGTAGGATACAGCCTGGAATTACATTCATCAACAAGTGTTTTGAGTGACACACAGAAAGCCTAAACTATACTAAGTGTTAAGAAATTGAATTGCTGGATTAAGAATCATGTTACTCAGGCTCAATCAGAAGTAGGAGGACTGGCTGAGCTGAGTCATTTTTTGTATCTCAGTTTCTCCACCAATGTTGATAGGTATTTACTGTATCCCTGAGTTCTCATGTGTGTTAGCTCACTGCTCCTTCTTCTTCCTTTTACAGGTGAGGAAAATAAAGTTCCGGGAGGTCAAATAATTTTCTTTGAAGTCACAGAAGTAGTTAATTGCAGAGTTGAGATGCCAACTTAGGTCAGGGCTACTCCAGAGACACTTAGTCTCATTACTTCTGCTTACCCTGCCTTTTGGGTATCATCTGAGTACCCTCACAGACACCAAAGTACATGCATGAACGCCTCCTCCACCTTTTTACAATTGCTGTGCTTTGAGCTTACTGCAGAATGGGCACTTGAAAACACAATTGCTAGACTTAAGAATAAGGTTTTTTTTTTTAAGATATTGAATTATGCAATTATTTGAAGTAGTCATTCATTGGATATTTGTAACAGGTTTGATGATGTGGGTGATTTACATAACTTCGTATTTTATTATAACCTTTGCTGCTTACATACAAAATAGTCTCATGTAGAAGTAGGTTTGGGAATTGGATTTTAAAATTTCATTTCTATTTTTTTGACATGGAGTCTTGCTCTGCCACCCAGATTGGAGTGCCGTGACATGATCCTGGCTTACTTCAACCTCTGCCTCTGAGGTTCAAGTGATTCTTCAGCCTCAGCCTCCTGAGTAGCTAGAATTACAGATGCCTGCCACCACACCCTCCTAATTTTTGTATTTTTAATGGAGATGGAGTTTCACCATGTTGACCAGGCTGGTCTTGAACTCTTGATCTTATCTGCCCGCCTTGGCCTCCCAAAGTGCTGGGATTACAGGCATGAATCACCATGCCCAGCTGGGAATTGGAATTTGATGATTGCATGGAAGGCAGTTTAGTAAAAGACATTGGAGGGGGAAGCAGATGAAGAAAGAAAGAGAGAAATGGCTTAGTTTGGTTCATTGGGGCATTCAGAAGGATGAGCATTAGTGGACCAGGGAAGAGATAGTTAATGAAGGTGTACTGGAAATGAGCAGTTGCTGAGGGATGCTTATTCCTAACAGGAGCTAGGGCGACTTGTTAAAGGAGAGACTGGGCTGAGTCCAGGGGAGTGCAGAACTGCCAAACTGATGAGGTCAGTTGGCAAACAGGGCTGTTTCAGCCCGAAATTGAGAGACTGCATCTGGAACACAGCAGAAAGAGGCCTGAGCCACTCTTGGGGTAGAGATGAAGGGAAGTAAGCCCATTAGCCTGATGCTGAAACAGGGCGGCATATTTAAATGCCTCTTCTTTCAATAAACCCTGACAAACTCACCTAAATATTGTTACAACATTTCCCTAATTTGTCTTGTTGTTTCTAATTTACATCCCCAGGACTCCTTACCCCACAAGCAATGGCTTAATTATCTAGCCCTATAGGGAAACATTGTAATATGATTTTTTTTTCAAATTCAAGTTAAGCTTTTTGAGTGCAGAGGCCTAATTTGACCCTATTTTTCACTGGACTTTTTCTAAAAAATCACTGTCTTTTTTTTTCTTGTCACTTAAATATAGTCTAACTTTTTATTTAGGAAACAGTCATTTTGTTGGTCTGCATTGCATGGAGAGCCCATTAAAGGTTGCTAAGGTCCAGACCTTTCTGTTCCTAGCCGGAGGCTGGAGGTCTATGGTTCCCTCATTGCTGTCTTGCTGCCTTGCTGTGGAGGCTGCCCATCACTGCCCTGGCCTCACTCCCAGTTGCAGCCGGCCCTGGCCAAGGCTCTTTTCATTCTTCATTGTATTTTCCATACCCTTTTTTTCTCTGCCACAATCTCTACTCTTGACCCACTGTGGTTCACTCTTTTAGCTCTCCCCAGGTAATGAGAAGGATCCTTCTCCCTGGTCTGTGAACTGATTATTTGCAGGGCCGGATGTCCTCTTGCTGCTTTAACTCACTCTGTCACTTCGCAGCATTGCTCAGAGGATTTGTTTTCATTGCTGGAGGTAGAGTTGCCTTCCTTTCCTTTTTCACCTCTCTTTTTTTCTGTCCTTGGGATTCATGGCATATCCACACGCCGAAGTTGTTCAAAATAAAGGCTCCCTTGACAATGGAGGTGTTAGTAGTTGTAGGGCTGGCTGGGTGTAGCTGTTGCAGGTGATCAGCCATGTGTGGCATGCCAAGGTTAAGGGCAAAGGCCAGCACTCCGAGGTTACAATTTTTGAAAGGGATACCACCTATCTTTCGATGACTGTGGAAAAAGGTTATAAAGGAGCCTATTTTTCTCTTTCTCTTAGCATTATGAAGGGCATGTATTTTGGAGCCAGCCTGTCTGGGTTCAAATCCCTGCTCTTCTGCTTACTAGCTGTGTAGTCTTAGGCAAATTAATTAACATCTCTGTTTTTTAATCTGTAAAATGGGGTTGATGCTGGTATCCAGGACACAGAGTTAATATGAGTATTATATGTTTTATAATATACATCATATAAAATGTTACATGTAATATATAGTATATAAGCTATACACAGATAGTTAATATATGTAAAGGCTTTAAAAAAGAAGTGGTAAACAGCAAGTGGTACTGTGGAAGAGTTTACTATTATTTTTCTTTGTTTTGCAGAAGTTTTTTTGGGTGGGGAGGTATATTTGAGTTAAAAGCAGGCTGATTATTACTCCTCTGAGGTATTGATTTTCCTCCCTCCCTCCCTCCCTTCCCTTCCTTCCCTTTCCTCCCTCCCCCTCTCTCTTTTTCTTTCTCTTTCTCTCTCTTTTTTCTCTTTCATTTTCTTTCTTTCTCTTTCTCTTTCTCTCTCTCTCTCCTTCCTTCCTTCCTTTCTTTGTTTCTTTCTCTCTGTTTCGAGATGGAGTCTCACTCTGTCACCCAGGCTGGAGTACAGTGTCCTGATCTTGGCTCACTGCCACCTCCACCTCAAGTGCTTTTCTTGCCTCAGCTTTCCAAGTAGCTGGGACTGCAGGTGTGTACCACCACATCTGGCTAATTTTAGTAGAGATGGAGTTTTACCATGTTGGCCAGGCTGGTCTTGAACTCCTGACCTCAGGTGATTTGCCCGCCTGCCTGCCTGCCAAAGTGCTGAGATTACAGGCCTGAGCCACCACACTTGGCCTTTCTCTCCTTATTTTAAAGATACAGCATTTTACAAGCAGTAGGCATTGCATGAGTGCATGTAGTTTCATTTATAAATGAATCATAGTAAAGTACTTGGCTTGACTCTGAGTTTGAGGCAGTAGAATCTGAAAAGTTTGGTCTCCAGGTTGCCTGGCCAGGAGCTAACCCAGCTGGTGCACCTGCACCCTCCCCTTAGACCAGCAAAAATTGCTCCTGTTTCCACAAGTGCTTTTCTCCTTGATGCAGAGACCCTTGGGATTGGGATGAATGAAGCCTTAGAGGTCATGCTCTGTCCCAGCCTTCATTCATGCTTTGCCTCTCTGAAACATTCTAGAAGTAGGAGGTGGGAGATCAAACTTATGATTCACATTTGGGGTAATGGAATGTCTTTTCCTTGAGATATTTTTAAGACTTGTACTTAATGATAAAATTGAGCTAGGAAGTAGGGTGTTTTTTTTTTAGTTTATTCATTAAAAACATTTCATGAATATACTTTTTGCCAGTCAGTAAAAATATAAATAAGACCTTGCCCTCAGAGTAGTTACAGTCTAGACAGTAGAGTTTTGTAAACACAAATATGTAATAAAATATAAGAAGAGCACTGTGATAGAAAGTATTTATGACACATGCAGACACAAAAAAGAGGGTTCTGTTTCACCTTTGAGTGAAATGGGATGGGTGGAGGTGAATCCTGAAAATGTTTATGGGAGAGATTTTATGTGAGCTGAATTCAGAGCACTGAGTAGGTTTGCCTGAGTCAGGGAAAGGAAACTCATTCTAGACAGAGAAAACAGCATGAATAAGGGCATAGAACCTCAGCACATCCTGGAGGTCTGAGATTTGCAAGAATTTGTCATGGCTGAAGCAACGGCAAACAATTAGAGTTAACAATAGCGAATGGTCAGGGGCTATCAGTGGTGTGCTCAAGCTGCCTTGTGTCTGGCTTATGGGAGCTGGTTATTAAAGAGCCAGTCATTTTGCAAGCTGGTTGCAAACCAGTGGTGGCTGGAGATCCACAGTGGTGGAAATATTTGCACCATGGAAATTAGCAAATGCTACATATGAGGGTCTTATCTCCCTACTCCACAAACCAAAGAGCTGCTTTAGCAACAGACCACAGATTGTGACCCCTTGTATGAGACTCCAAAAATTATTTTAGGACTCCTCAGTGCAGGGGATGAGAAGTGAGTGTGGAAAGGTTGGCAGAGAAGAAACATGGACAGATATGTAATCTAGAAAGACAGCTCTGTGATTTTGGTCTTGCCCTTCAAGAAAGAGACCCAGGCCAGGCGCGGTGGCTCACGCCTGTAATCCCAGCACTTTGGGAGGCCGAGGCGGGTGGATCACGAGGTCAAGAGATCGAGACCATCCTGGTCAACATGGTGAAACCCCGTCTCTACTCAAAATACAAAAAATTAGCTGGGCATGGTGGCACATGCCTGTAATCCCAGCTACTCGGGAGGCTGAGGCGGGAGAATTGCCTGAACCCAGGAGGCAGAGGTTGTGGTGAGCCGAGATCGCGCCATTGCACTCCAGCCTGGGTAACAAGAGTGAAACTCCGTCTCAAAAAAAAAAAGAAAGAGACCCGATAGGGAGATTTGCATGCAGGAATTTTACTGGGGAGTGTTTTTGGGACCAACATTTGAAGGGACACTAGTAAAGCAGTGTTAGGCACAAGGAGGAGTTGAATGAGGAAGCAGATGCAACAGATTCACCTGTTCCCACAGGGAAGGTTTGGAGCTGAAGTGGCCCTATTCAGAGAGGCAGGGAGGTCAGGCCTTTTATACCCCTGTGTTGAGCATTGCTGGATACAGCCTGCCCCTGCAGAGGGGCACCTCACCTTAGTAAAGTGGTTCTCTTTCCTTGAGGGCAGTTCCTGGAGAAGGCTCAGCAACTAGAGGAGAGAGGACCTCAGGCTGAAGATGATTCTGGTGGACCCCAGCATCCACTGCACACTGCTGGCAGTTTGGAGAATGTATGAGATTTGTGGATGTGGGTGGCAAGGAGACTGTTGGGAGTGTATTGTAATAGGCCATGTTAAAGATGATGAAGGCCTGAGCTAAAGTAGCAGCCGTGGGGATGGAGGCAGTAGGAATGCGGCAACAATGGTGTAGGTAGAATCTATGGACAAGTTCCCCTAATGCAGTGCTTCTCAACTGAGGGTGGAGGTTACCTCTAGGCTATGTTTATGACATCTGGAAAGAGTTTTGGTTTTGATAACTGGGGTTGGGGGAGGGCGTTACTGGCATCTAGCCTGTACAGGCTGGGGATGCTGCTGAGTATTTTATACTGCACAGGACAGTCTCCACAACAACAATCGGCAAGTCCAAAATATCAGTAGCGCTGAATTCGACACATTCTGCCCTAATGATATTAGGAGTAAGGGAACAGAAGTGTAAGATGTCTACCTTCTCTGTTCCTGCCTTAGATGTCTGAGTATTCAATCCACAATTCATTACCAGATAGCTAAAGGGAAGATAATACTTCACAGATGGATAGAGAACTTTCATCTTGTAAGCATATCACATTGTTTTTAAAGCCCTACCTGCCTCATAGGAAAATTTTAAGGAATCTAGATAGCGATAGATTCGCATGTTTTTACCATCTGTCTTCCCTCCAGAAGATTAAAGTGGAGTTTCATTTCTATTTAAAAACACAGAGATAGATGTAGGTGAAAGAAAGCAAATAATTAGACAGATGAGGGGTTCTTACAATAGCCTCTGTTTTTTTTTGCTACTGTAGTAAATATTTTGCAAAGAAATAGTAGAACTGTGGGGATAATTTTAAAATGCATTGTTTAGGTTTTAGCAAAGTAGTAAAGCAGATGATTACAACTAAATTTAATTGGGCAAAAGCAGAAGTTGATTAGGGTGGTTAGAATTTAGGTCATACCAAACCATAACATAAAATATCTTTGTTTGCTCCTTAACATTGGCATATTCAAGTATAGCCAGTTAGTGAGTACTTTGGTGCTGTCTTTCATTTGGCTGAAAGCTGGTTATTGCATAGAGTGACAGCCTCAACCAGGTGCTCTGTGATGTCCCTGTCATAGCCAAGAAGCCAACACCAATCAAGTACTGGGACGAAGTGACTCATGCAGACACTTTGCCTTTTGCTGGGAATTACCTGATGACACAGAGCAGGAGAAACAGGTGTGCACATTTCTGGGTTGGGCACTAGTGGGAGGAGAATAAAAGGGAGATGTACTAATTCCTGGTGTGACAAACTACATGATAGAACTAGAGCACTGGTCTGAAAACTTTTCCTGTGAAGGGCCACATGGTAAATATTTTAAATTTTGCAGGCCATATAGTTGCAACTCTGCTGCTGTGAAGGCAGGCAGATGACAGGCAAATGAATCCAACCGCTGCATTCCAATAAAACTTTACTTACCAAAAGAGGTGGTGGGCCAGATTTGGCCCTTGGGCGGTAGTTTGCTGCTGGGTGTACTTGAAAAAATGATTTTGCTGCACTGTTTAAGGAAGGTGTGGACATGGAGATGTAGGTTCAACTGTAAGACTGATGATTAAGGGGGTCAAACACATTCATTTTCTTTCCTTTATTTGCGATTCTTTCTCCTGGTCACCTCTCTCCTTTTAAGTAATTTAGAATGCATATGTATGCATATATATTTGAATTGCCTATTGATTGATAATTAATTTTCTGTTCTTAATAGTAGTAGTCCTCCTTTTTAGCCTTTTGTTAATGCAATCAAGCAATTTTTCTCTTGAGTATAATTCTTAGTTACATTTTCTTCTACTTACTGTTGACCTTGGGTGTAAATTAGAATCACCTGGGAATCTTTTAGACATCTCAATGCCCAGGCCAAGTTTGGAACAATTAATCAGAACTCTAGGAATAGCTTAGGCATCATTATATTTTAAAGCTTCCTGGGGATTCCAATGTGAAGCCAAGTCTGAGAATCACTTCCTTGTATTTAAAGAAGTAAGAAAAATCCTGAATATTTGTTTTAGATGCTGAAATAAAGGAGGAAATTTACCTGTGTAGGTAACCATTTATGGCTCTCCATTTATAGCCATGAACATAGGAGTTTTCAGATTTTAAAGGCTATTTTCAGAAAAATGTATTTCCTACTGACACAGTCAATAACTCTTTGTTGTGGTTTGGTAGGAGCAATAAAAGAAATATCAGGAAGCTATTGGGATTTAGCTGATGTCTACATTTCTAGCCAGAAGCACTTCTTCCATCAGAGAGTGTGGTGACAGCCTTTGAACTTTGTGAAAGTTTCCAGGTTCCAGTGATTAAGTCATTACTCCTAGAAGCCAGTCTTTTTTTTCATGGTAAACCTAGGGACTTCCAGATTGGGTGGAAGTCCCTAGGTTTCCACTCTGCTCCACAAGGCAAAGATCATTCCTAGAAGCCAGTCTTACCAGATAAAATGATCGGGGATATTCTCAGTGTCCAGAGGGTATAACCTTCTAACATTATCATAGGTGCATACCTAATTGGTGATATTTCTTAGAGATAACCTATTTGACTAAGTGAAAGGTGATTTTTGTTATTAAGGCAACATAGGACAATTCAAAAGGTAAAATCAGGGGCTGATAAAAATACGTTGAAATTCATTTAAAAATATAGATATGGGTATAGCAATACTTTGCAAGTAGGCACATTTTAAAGGGATCCTATGGCATTTTGCTTACAAACATCATTCTTTTCATTTTACAAATAGAAGGTCTAATTATAGGACACTGAATTGTTCAATCATTTAATAGGCTAAATTAATTAATTTCCTTCCTTCCTTCCTTTTTCCTTCCTTCCCTCCCTCCCTCCCTCCCTCCCTCCCTCCCTCCCTCCCTCCCTCCTTTCTTCCTTCCGGTTTTGCTCTTGTTGCCAAGGCTGGAGTGCAATGGTGTGGTCTTGGCTCACCACAACCTCTGAATGGGCTACATTTCAAAAAGACTTACTGCTTTCTTTCCTAAGCAAGAGTTACAGTCATAACTTTTTTTTTTTTTTTTTTTTTTTTTTTGGTGGAGGGGAGATAAGGGTACAATATTCTGAAGAATTTTTCAGCTAGGAGCAAATTATTTTTAATGCCTATTGCAACTTCTCAAGCTCCATTATAGTGGAAATATGAGAGTTGCTTCATTTAGTGAGGGATAATGGAAAGAGATTAGGATTCTGTCCACTGCATGTAAACAAATACCGAGCAAAAGTAGTTGCAACAACAGGGATTTATTGCCCCCTTCATGAAGATAACTGGATTTGTACTGTTCCAGGGCTGGTTAATTCAGTAGTTTTGCCATGCCCTGGTGAGGGATGGTATCCCTGCAATTCTTGATTACCTGGCTTTTTCTTTCTGGTCACAGGAGGGCTACTGTAGCTCTAAATATCATGATGTAATATGACAATATCAAAAGGCAGGAAGAGAGGACAGTATTTCTCTCCTGGGTCTCATTATTTTTAATTAGGAAGGAAAATCTTTCCAGGAGCTCCCAGCTGACTTTCTCTTAGTTTTCAAACCTGGAACCCAAAGCTATGTCACTTTTTCATTCTCAAACCTGTCCTGTCAATGAGGGTTATTATGGTTGACATAAACTAGAGCTTAGCAAATTTTTTCTATAAAGGATGAGATTGTGAGTATATGAGGTGTTGTGGGCCACATATGGTCTCTGCATATTCTTGTTTGTTCTTTTTTATCCCCCCTATAACCCTGTAAAAATACAAAAATAATTTTTTGGAACTTAAGTTTTAGTTTTATTGTTTAGTTATAGCATGACCAACCCTACAGATATGCCTGGGACTGAATGGGTTCCTGGTATGCTAGACTGCCAATTTTACACCCAGAAACATCCAGGGCAAACAGGATGGGATTGATCATCCTATTTAGTGGACCTTTGAGGAACCTGGCTGTGGCTGGTCTGGAGGGGTGAGTGCCTATGCTTTGGGCCTCTTTGGTGGAAAATAACACCTGTGTTTTGAGATGTCTCTTCTGTTCTGTTACAGAGAAGAAACTTGGTTAGGGATGGCCTGGAGTTTATGTTGAGTCTTATTTTAAAGTAACACAATTTTATGTCTTTAGAACTTCAGGATATCATTGATTCTAGAGATTGGGTTGAATTAAACTTCTCCATTGTAATTATCAGATATTGAAATTCATTAGAGTTTGGTCTACTCAGAGCTACCCAACTGTGGCATTATAAGGTAGATGGTAATTGGAGGCTGAGGTGTTGTTGCATACAGAGATTTGCTTGATTGGACCAATTGCTTTCTCAGTTGGTTTGAGGAAGCTCCGGTGATATCTGTCCTAAGTGATTTTTCCCCACTGGTCTGTTACCACTAAACACTGTTATTTCTATCAGAGATGTCTCCCCACCTAGCTTTCCTCCTTCATTCTAGTTAATTGCTTTATTTTGGGTACTGACCATTTCATGAGTACTCTTACCCCACCTGCCCTTACATAGAGACATTTTTCATCACTCTACAAATCTCTCCCCTGTGCTGCTGCTGAGTATCTTCCTACAACACGTCTATCCCCACTCTTCTGCTTTAAAGTTGTCCCTGCTGCTTCCTTTGGATACTTCCATTTGACTGGTAAATGCCAGCTTCTTAACTTGGACACTCTACCTGACCTACTACTTCACAGCTGCCCATACAGAGTCCTCTCACAGGCCACATTTTTGCATATGCTATTCCCTTCTAGAACATCTCCTTTTCCTTGTAGAACCATCCTTTCTGACCTAGATCAAATGTTGTCTTCTCTGTGAGACTTCCTTAGCAAGAGTTTCTACCCCAGAGAGACCTCAGCATCTCTCTACAATGGTGGTTTCCTCTTTTGAAGGATGCAGCTTGGGATTTAGCAGATAAGGCATGACCCCCTGCTAGTCCTTCTAGTTACCTTTATGCATTAACAGGAAGCATTTGAGGAAGGACTCCCACTGCTAGCACTATTACACTATTTTCCCTGTCTTATCTGATGCCTGTGGACATGTTTATCCCCCATGTTGAGTGGTATTTACCTGGAAATCTTCAGTGTTTGGCTCACAGTTGGTATTTGTATGAATGTCTGATGAACATAGGAGGTCAAGTTGGAATTTTCATAAGGGATCTTCTTCTTATTAAAGGCTATGCTTCCCTGGGGGCTTGCTACTCCAAGTATGGTCCCTGAACTTGCTGGCCAACAGCCTGGCAGCATCAGGGGCTTGTTAGAAATGCAGGATTTCAGCTGGGTGCGGTGGGTCACACCTGTAATCCCAGCTTTCTGGGAGGCTGAGGCAGGAGGATCACTTGAGCTCAGGAGTTTAGTATCAGCCTGGGCAACATAGTAAGACCTTTTTTCTACTAAAAAAAAAATTAGCTGGTCATGGAAGCCTGTCCCTATAGTCCCAGTTATTTGGGAGGCTGGGGCCAGAGGATTGCTTGAGCCCAGGCTGTGATCAGCTATGATGACACTACTCCAGCCTGGGTAACAGAGTGAGACCCTATCTCAGAAAAAAAAAAATGCAGGATTTCCAATCCCACCCCATATCTACTGCATCAGGATCTTCTAGCAATGTCTGTGAATTCATGTGCACATTAAAGTTTGGGAGGCACTGCTCTAGGCTGGTCTCAAATTATGGCCCATTACTATCTATGACACAATACCTTAGAATTCAGGGAGTCCTAACAAAATTGCAACTGCCTTCCTTCCTTTCCTCCTTCTGTCCCTCCTTCTCTTTCTTTTTTTTTCCTTGGAGTCAGAGGCTCACTCTGTCACCCAGACTGGAGTGCAATGGCCCCATCTTGGCTCACTGCAACCTCCACCTTCTGAGTTCAAGGGATTCTTGTGCCTCAGCCTTTAAAGTAGCTGGGACTACCACCATGCCCAGCTAATTTTTGTATTTTTAGTAGAGACGAGGTTTCAACATGTTGGCCAGGCTGGTCTCAAACTTCTGTACTCAAATGATCTGCCTGCCTCAGCCTCCCAAAGTGCTAGGATTATAGGTGTTGAGCCGCTGCACCTGGGCACTCTTTCTTTCTTAAAATGAACATTCACAGGATCTGCCCTATACCGACTGAATCAGAATCCCAGTTGGTAGGGCCACTGTATTTTAAACAAATGCCTCAGAGATTCATATCACCCTAAAGTATAAGGACCACATTCCAGGGAAAATTTTAATTCTTTAGTTTTCCCCAAAACTGTGGACTGAAGACGCTCACCTTTAAAATGAGTGTAAACTCTGTTGCAGTCTATACCCATCCACCTTTCCGGTTTTCCTGTTGCTGTTAATAGCATTATCATTCTCCCGCTGTCCCTGGATTTCCACCTGGCTTTCATTCCCATTATTGAAATACTCTTACCTTATACAGTGTCTCCAAGTTTCTGGAAAGAAAAGAAGTTCTTGTTAGCATCTGTGGCCTTTTCTAGTAATTGTCCTATTTCTTTGTAGGTATTACTTTCCTGTCACATTCATGGTGTGTCGCCCCTGTCCCCGTTCTCTGTTTTCACAGTGCCCACACATCTCTAACTGCCTCTAGTCTGGCTTCTCTTTCCACTTCTCCACCAAAATTCTTCTCTCAAAAGTCACCAGGGACTTCCTTATTTTCAAATCCACTGACCTTTTGGAGCACATTAAAGCAAACCTCTTAGAGGCTGGCAACCTTATAAAAAATGTTGTATTTGGTTCTAACCTCCTTTGCTGGTGTGCAAAGTTGAACATGAATAGCAATCTCTAAGCCAGAGAGAAATTGGATCTTACTGTGTCTTTACTTGCCAGCCCCCAGGGTAGGAAAGTAGTTGGTCACTGAAAAGTTTTTATACTTAAAAACGTGTTTTACAAATTCAGGTTTACTGCCATTTTTTTTAAAGCATTAAGCTAGTTATTTTAATTTCTAATTCCTTTAATTACTGAATTCCTTCAGTCAAATAATTACCTGTACTTCTCTTGTGATGGTTAATATTATGTAGTTGATTCTAACTAGAATTTTCCCTTATTTTCTGGAATGTACCCATACTCAGAGTAACTAAATAAGTCATTATCTTCCCTTTGAGAATATATGAACTAAATCTTTACAATTCAAGGAAAAGAGAAGACCTTAGATTAAAAGGAAATAGAATAAGAAATACACAAGTGGTGCACTGTGGATCATGTCTGTAATTGTAGAACTTTGAGAGGCTGAGACAAGTGGATCTCATGAGGTCAGGAGTTTGAGACCAGCCTGGCCCACATGGTGAAACCCCATCTCTACTAAAAATACAAAAATTAGCCAGGTGTGGTGGCACATGCCTATAGTTCCAGCTATTTGGGAGGCTGAGGCAGGAGAATCATTTGAATTCGAGAGGCAGAGGTTGCAGTAAGCCAAGATTGTCCTGCTGCACTCCAGCCTGGGCAAAAACAAGACTCCATATCAAACAAACAAACAAAAAGAACAAAAAGAAATACATAGATTGCAAGGTGTGTTTCTTAGAAAAACATTTTGTTTCTTTCCTCCCTGCCTCCCTCCCTCTCTTCCTTCCTCTGTTTTTTCTTTCCTTCATCCTGGCTTCTGCCTTCCCTCCCTCCCTTCATTTCTTCTTTCCTTTCACCCTCCTTCCATCCTTTCCTCCCTTCTTCTTTTCTTTCCATCTTTCTTTCTTTTTACATATTCAGCAAACACATCCCAGACAGCATATTAGGCCCTGGGGATAGAGCAATGAAACAGATGTGGTCCTTTGCCTTTGATATGCTTCCAGCTTAGCATGGGACAGTACTGCCATCCAATAAACAACAGATTGCTAAGCATACAGGGAAAGTCAGGGTCCAGTGGCGAGGGGAGGGTGTCATGAAGGTGGAGTACATGGAAATGGATGGAAATTCATATTAGAAGGACAGGTGCTTGAGCTGAATGTCAAAAGGTTGCAGCAATAGGAAGACAGAGGTATGTAAGGCACTGCAGATACAGGAGCAAGACTTTGAGGTGTGAGATTACCTGGTGCAGCTGAAGGAGTATAGAGAGATGAGGCTGGGCAAGCAAGGAGTAACACATGTTTGCATTTTAATGTGGGAAGTAGCATGAACATGCGTCTGTGATGGAGAACAGTGCATAGGAGAAGTGCAGTTCTCAAAAATGGGAGATCAGTAAGAAAACCAGTGCAAAAGGCTAGCTAAGACTTGTTAGGCCAGGATGCAGTATTTTTGTTGTTGTTGTTGTTGAGACTGGGTCCCACTGTGTCACCATGGAGTGCAGTGGCATGATCATGGCTCACTGCAGTCTTGACTTCCTGTGGTCCAGTGATCCTCTCATCTCAGCCTCCCAAGTAGCTGCAATTACAGGGGTGTGCCACCAACCCTGGTTAATTTTTGTGTTTTTGTAAAGATGGGGTCTCCCCATGTTACTCAGGCTGGTCTTGAATTCCTGGGCTCAAGCAATCAACCTGCCTTGGCCTCCCAAAGTGCTGGGATTACAGGCTTGAGCTACCACACTTGGACGGGGTGCAGTATTAAAAAGTGAAATAGAGTGGTAGAAACCTGGCGAATAGGTTGCCATGGGTGAGCTGCACAGGGAGAGAATAGGCTGAAGACAGAATCAACCTTTGAACAGGAGGAGTGAAGGAAGTTTCTTAGAGAAGTAGGAGGAAAACATATGTGATACAGATTCAAAACACTCACTACCCCTTTCTGACTAATAAGAAAGTCCTTTTCCTTTTCTTTTTTTTTTTTTTTTTTTTTTAGATGGAGTCTTGCTCTTTTTGCCCAGGCTGGAGTGCAATGGCGCCATCTCAGCTCACTGCAACCTCCACCTCCTGGGTTCAACCAGTTCTCCTGCCTCAGCCTCCCGAGTAGTGGGATTACAGGAACCTACCACCATGCCCAGCTAATTTTTGCATTTTTAGTAGAGATGGGCTTTCACCATGTTGGTCAGGCTGGTTTCGAACTCCTGACCTCAGGTGATCCACCAGCCTCCTCCTCCCAAAGCGTAGGGATTACAGGC
Organism: Callithrix jacchus; assembly: GCF_049354715.1. Classification (NCBI taxonomy): domain Eukaryota; kingdom Metazoa; phylum Chordata; class Mammalia; order Primates; family Cebidae; genus Callithrix; species Callithrix jacchus. The sequence goes on from NC_133506.1 coordinate 125,468,710, forward strand.
ATGAGCCACCACACCCCGCCCAGAAAGTCCTTTTTTTCTACTATAAAAAGCATATTGTAAAAGATGTGAGTGCTATTCCCCTATTCCTTTGCCTTCTGGAGTAACAGCAAATCGATTCCCGTTTTGACATGACAGCTCTTGAAATGATTGAAATAAAACTCTCATGATTTTCCTTAATCTCTTCCTCCCTGGATTGTGCACTCCTGGGTGTCCTCACTGCTCTGTATGTGACATGGTTTCTAAACCTTTCACCTGCCCTCTGAGGACAGCTAGCAGCACATGGTCCCGATGAAACAGAAAGAATGAGGGCAGTTGACTGGCCCCCTCTTCATCCTTTTCTCCTTCAGCAGAGATTTATTTCTTCCAATTTCTGCAGCCAACTCTGTGGGGGTTGTTGGGTTGGTGAACCCGAGGGGTGGAAGAGACAGCTCTGGGACCACTGAATAGCCTAGCTTTGTTTGGGGGCATGTTTTCCTGACTGTTTATGGTGCCTGACAGGGTCGTTTTTGTTCTGGGGAGAGCTCCTTTGAGAAAACAGGCTGCTGAGAAAGCCACGGGGCTCCACTTTTTCTGGGGATATCTCCAAGGCCCCCCAGAGAGCTGCGATTTAGCATCCCGCAGGCACCCCTTGCCCATGGAGGTCATCTGAGGCCCTGTGCATCCTTCTCCCAAGTCTAACTCAGATAGTGAAGGGGAGAGAAACTGTTGCCAACTTCACCAGCTTAATAGTAGTTGGGAAGGAGTTCAGGCCAGCAAGATTCCATGTTAATCATCAATCACACATTACAAAATAAAGAAGAAAGAAAAAGCTGCAGCTGTGTGCCACTCTTTATAACTTTTCCTCTGTGGTTGGCAGTCAGATTGCTTTCTTTTGCAGAAAATGCAATGTCAGTTTTAGTCAGAATTTGTGTGTAGAAATTTGAAACAAGGCAGTTTAGAAAGGAAGGTGAAATTAGTGAGGTTTTCTGTTCTTACTTGGGACAAATTGCAGACATTTGGGATGGTGGCATACAAAAGTATGCTGCATTTTCCTTCTCAGGCCCTCCTGCTTCATCTCATGGCCCTGGGCACATTGCAGAATCCTTCACAGGCCTGGTTTAAATATAGTAAAAGGGAACACCAGCCATAGAGGACATGAGAACCTCTACCTCAGTTAGCAGGGGACAGGTTAGCACCTCCTCTATCTAGGGAATGGACTCTGGTCAGCTGATTGGTGTGGCAAGTACATTCTTCTGACAGTAAAGAGATGCTTGGCTGGTCTCTGTGGGTTCCAGCACATGGAGTCCCTCCATAAAATGACAGGAGAACACAGTGTGCTACTGAATGCTGTTAGATCTGTATTGAGCCACTTATGTTTTCCTCTAGTGTCATGACAAAGGTGGTTTCTCCAAGTGAATTCTAAACCAGCCATCTAAGGAGCTTTATGTTCAAGTCTTGTTTCTACCCTATTTGAGTTTGATGGCCTTGAGTCAACTCTCAACCCTTCAGAACTACAGTTTCTTCTTCAATATGTGGATAGGCCATGGATATTTTTGCCCTGCATATGTGAAGGTGAGGCGAGAGGGTCATTTGAAGTTAGGAGTTCAAGACTACACATGACAGCATGGTAAAACCCTGTCTCTACTAATTATACAAAAATTAGCTGGATGTGGTGGCGTGTGACTTTAATCTCAGCTACTGGGGAAGCAGAGGCAGGAGAATTGCTTGAACCTGGGAGGCAGAAGTTGCAGTGAGCCAGGATCATGGCACTGCACTCCAGCCTGGGTGGTGACAGAGTGAAACTGTATAGACTCAGCTTAAAAGTTATCTCATATAGTTTTCCCAGATTCTGTTGTTCAGGAATACATGCTTGGAAAATGAGCAGATGAAATTATATGCTGCCTGGAATTCACTTCAAAGAAGGCTTGTAGGAGTGTGGGGTATGGGGAAAGCAAGACTGGCTAAGAATTGATAATTATTTCATGGGAGTCATAGGGGCATAGGGCTCATTAAGTTGCTGTCTCCTGTATGTTTGGAATTTCTCATCATAAAAGGCCACATGACAACCAAAAGTCTGGAAGCTTCCTTGTGGTAGGTTCTTCAAATGTCTGCTTCCTGTTGTGGCTGTTGATGAGTAAGTATAGTTCAGTAGTTAGACCAGGTATCCTGATTTGTTGTGGGCAGTCTTGGAATACTCCTTTGTCCTGCATTCCATCTGGGTTACATTTATCCCAGGTTGATATTTTTATTTAGTAACAAAGTATCATTATTTAATAGTTGCATTAAAATAACCCTGAATGAGTCTTGTGGATCTCTGCTTTTTACTTCAGCTTCTGCCATGGTCTCTGTTAATGTATGAGATGTGAGTGCAACGAACAGAATTTTATGTGAATTAATGCATGGACACATCTGAAAAGAGGACCGGCAATGACTTTTTTTTGTTGTTGTTGTTGTTGTTGTTGTTTTTCCTTTCATGGATAGCATGTAAGGTGCTTGCTGGCTGATAAATCCATACAGTCAGGGTTGGCTGACTCCTTCATGTCTTAGCTGGTAATGGGAGACATATTTGATGCTGCTGCCCCTGATGACCTGTGGGTGAACTAGCCATTGGAGTGCCTCCATGAGACACAATGTTAGAGGCTTATGGCTAAGAAACCAATTTCAAGTGTGTGAATGTATGCCAAGAAAAAATGATTCAGCTTTTGTTTTTTAGTAATGTTCAGATAATCAATATGAAGCATTTTTCTACATTTTGCTTTCATGTATATATATATGTATGTGTATATATACATATATGTATATTAGTGAACCTATTTAGAAAGAATTTTATTTTAAATATAAGCTATAACTAGCACTTTGGAAGGCCAAGGCAGGCAGATCGCCTGAGGTCAGGAGTTCAAGACCAGCCTTGCCAACATGGTGAAACCCCGTCTCTGCTAAAAATAAAAAAAATTACCCGATATGGTGGCCTGTGCCCATAATCTCAGCCATACTCTATCACCCAGGCTAGAGTACAGTGATGTGATCTCGGCTCACTGCAGCCTCAGCCTCCTGGGTTCAAGTGATTCTCCTGCCTTAGCCTTCCGAGTAGCTGGGATTACAGCATCTGGGTCTTAGGTTCCTTGTCTGTCAAATGGAGACAGTAATAGTTGATTACCTAATTTTCATGAAGATTAAATGAGTTATTGCATGAATAAGGTTTAGTATAGTGCTTTCCCCTTATAAATACTTCCTACTTGTTCTTATTTTTTATCTTTTACTTTTGAGACCGAGTCTTGCTCTGTTGTCCAGACTGGAGTGCAGTGGCACAGTCTCAGCTCACTACAACGTTCACCTCCTGAGTTCAAGAGATTCTCCTGCCTCAACCTCCTAATATCTGGGATTACGGGATGTGCCACCATACCCAGCTAATTTTTTTGTATTTAGTAGAGATAGGGTCTCACCAAGTTGGTCAGGCTGGTCTTGAACTCCTGATCTCAGGTGATCCACCCACCTTGGCCTCCCAATGTGCTGGGATTACAATCGTGAGCCACTGCACCCAGCTCTGGTGATGATGTTTTTTAGTGTCTCTAATTCTGGGCCTTTTCCTCCTCTTCTTAGAAATATATAGACCTCTCGCTGGGCACAGTGGCTTATGCCTGTAATCCCAGCACTTTGTAGGCCAAGGCAGGTGGATCACCTGAGGTCAGTAGTTTGAGACCAGCCTCGCCAACATGGTGAGACCCTGTCTCTACTTAAAAAAAAAAGGGGGGGCAAAAATTAGCTGAGCATGGTTGTGTGCACCTGTAGTCCCAGCTACTTGAGAGGCTGAGGGAGGAGAATAGCTTGAACCAGCAGGTGGAAGTTGCAGTGAGCCAAGAGCAAGCACGACTCCAGCCTTGGCGACAGAGCTAGATTCTGTCTCAAAAAACAAAACAAAAAAAAAAACAAAGAAAGAAAGGTATAGATCTCCTCTTTCCACCCCCTTCCTCTAGTAGCTTTCCTTTATCTTCTCTTTCTCTATGTAAAAGCATATTGTAAATTTAAAAAGTCAAAAATGCAAGACAGTATTCTGTATTGTTACTTTTACTGTGATCTCTGTTTTCCCAGAAAAAGTGTAGATCCTCCTTGTCATCCCTCAGCTCTATTCCTTGGCTGATTTCTTTCTTCTTTTTTTTTTTTTAATTGCATTTTGGGTTTTGGGGTACATTTGAAGAACATGCAAGATTTGCATAGGTACACATATGGCAGTGTGATTTGCTGCCTTCCTCCCCATCACCTATATCTGGCATTTCTCCCCATGCTATCTCTCCCCAACTCCCCACCCCCCACTGTCCCTCCCCTGTTTCCCCCTGACACACCCCAGTGTCTGATGTTCCCCTCCCTGTGTCCATGTGTTCTCATTGCTCAACACCCACCTATGAGTGAGAACATGTGATGTTTGATTTTCTGTTCTTGTGTCAGTTTGCTGAGAATATGGTTTCCAGGTTCATCCATGTCCCTACAAAGGACACGAACTCATCGTTTTTGAAGGCTGCAAAATATTCCATGGGGTATATGTGCCACATTTTCCCTGTCCAGTCTATCATCGATGGGCATTTGGGTTGGTTTCAGGTCTTTGCTATTGTAAACAGGGCTGCAATGAACATTAGTGTGCATGTGTCCTTATAGTAGAACGATTTATAATCCTTTGGATATATACCCAGTAGTGAGATTGCTGGGTCAAATGGAATTTCTATTTCTAGGTCCTTGAGGAATTGCCACACTGTGTTCCACAGTGGTTGAACTAATTTACACTCCCACCAACAGTGTAAAAGTGTTCCTATTCTCCACATCCTGTCCAGCATCTGTTGTCTCCAGATTTTTTAATGATCGCCATTCTAACTGGCGTGAGATGGTATCTCAATGTAGTTTTTATTTGCATCTCTCTAATGACCAGTGATGAAGAGCATTTTTTATATCTTTGTTGGCCTTATGTATATCTTCTTTTGTAAAGTGTCTGTTCATATCCTTTGCCCATTTTTGAATGGGCTTGTTTGTTTTTTTCCTGTAAATCTGTTTTAGTTCTTTGTAGATTCTGGATATTAGCCCTTTGTCATATGGGTAGGTTGCAAAAATTTTTTCGCATTCTGTTGGTTGCTGATTCACTCTAATGACTGTTTCTTTTGCTGTGCAGAAGCTGTGGAGTTTGATTAGTTTCCATTTGTCTATTTTGGTTTTTGTTGCCCTTGGCTGAATTCTTTCTGGAATCCATCTCTCAAGCCATCGGCACTGCACCCCCTCCAGTGGTGTGAAACTGGGCAAGACCTTGCATCCCAAAGCAAAAGCCAAAACCGGATGCTCTTAGCAATCCCCATGAATGCCGGGAAATCCCATGGCATTTTCTTAGTGAAACAGGTTATACTGGATGGATGGGTTTAAAGCCTTATTCACAGGACTAATTGTGTGACTTGGAGCAGTCTTGGTTTCCTCATGTTTCCTCATAAAATGACTTTTACTCACTTAAGGCCTGTTCTAGTTTCAAAGATCTAGGATTCACTTAATTTATCAGTTAAATAGGCTTTTGTTGGTCTGATGTAGGAGGCTCCCTATTGAAATATTATGTATCTGAGAAAATATATGTGGAGATAAATAATCAGATTAATGAGTGAATTTTGATGTACTATCTGCTTATTTTGGTGGTTCTACTGTGAAATCTGTTGCAAAGATAATACTAACGAAGCAGAAAAGTGCATCTTAATATTTACATGGATTACAATAAGAATTGGTAATGACTCATGAACTGGTAATCTCACTGGCCCCCATTCTATCCTTCTGGTTAATGCTTTACTTGAAGCTGAGTTTTGTTCCACCAGTTATTTCTTTATACCTGCATCTTAGGCAGTAATTGTCTATATATAAGGCAAAGAATATGGAATTAAGTAACCGAGTTACCATATATGAATATATATATATTCATATAAGAAGAGAATAGAAAATGTTAGAATCCGTTTTGATACTTGTCAGGGAAAAGTCCTGGATGACCTAACACTTAATGATATCTGACTGGTCTGCTCCGCAGGGATCACAACCATGTGGTGCTCATGGCTGATGTTTGTTAGGAAGTGGACCATCTGTAGCCAGGAAGGCTTGAGATTATCACGAGGGGAAAAGTGGTAGGAGAATGGGTTGCATGGAGTTCTGAAATGCCATTGTGGTGAGTTTCCTTTCATTGTGTATTGATTGGCTCTTCTAGAGGATGGCTCTGGACTGAGTCTTTTTCATGTTCACAGCTACTAGGTTGACTATTAAATAATGGTTTTAGACTTCATGGTGAGACAACTGAGAACATCCTGGAACTACCATACTATAAAAATGTTAATGTGTGTATATCTATGTATAACAGTAACTCTCAAATCTCAGTTTATATTCAGTCCTTTCCCTGAAGCTTAAGACTTGAATAAGCAGTTGTTTGCTGGATTTCCTTTCCCTTTCCCTCCCTCCCTTCCTCTTTCTTTCTTTTCTTTTCTTTCTTTCTTTCTCTCTCTCTTTCTTTTTTTCTGGATTTCCTTTCCTTTCCCTCCCTCCTTCCTTCCCTCCCTCCCTCCTTCATTCTTTCCCTCCCTCCCTTCTTTCCTTCTTTTTCTCTCTCTCTTCCTTCCTTCCTTCCCTCCCTCCCTTCTTTCTTTCTCTTTCTTTCCTTTTTTCCCTCCCTCCCTCCCTCCCTCCCTCCCTCCCTCCCTCCCTCCCTCCCTCCTTCCTTCCTTCCTTCCTTCCTTCCTTCCTTCCTTCCTTCCTTCCTTCCTTCTTTTTCCAGTGGCATGTGATTTCATCTCACTGTAACCTTCACCTCCTGGCTTCAAGAGATTCTTGTGCCTCACCCTCCCAAATGACACAGGCATGTGTCACCATGCCCAGCTACTTTTTGTAGTTTCAGTAGAGACAAAGTTTCACTGTCTTGGCCAGGCTGCTCAAGTTATCCACTCGCCTTGGCATCCCAAAGTGCTGGAATTACAGGCATGAGCCACTGCATCCAGTCTTGGATTTCTTTACCTGGATGTTGCCTGAATCACCCTGTTTCAGCCCAAGTACATCCCTTCCCACATTTCCTAGATTGCTTCTCCTGTGATAGTGTTCTCAGTTGTTACCTGCTATTTCCCTAGAAGGACCTTCAGTGTAATTCAGCATTCCTTCTCCCCATCTCTATGATCAATAATCTAATCCAGGCCCTTCTCATCCCTCATTTGAGCCTCTGCTGTAATCTCTCAATGAGTTTTCCTGACTCCAGTCTCATCCATTTGACCCACTCTTCATCTGCCACCAGAATGACTAATCCAACAACCATTTATAAGCCAATAACTCTTTTCAGCACTGGGGATAACACAGCCAACGAATCACTGTTTCTGCTCTTACAAAACTTAGTGTCTAGTACTGAAGGCCAATAAAACCAGGTACACAAACACATAACTAATATGTTTAAAAACTGGGTTATGTTACAAAGAAAACAAATAAGGATTTCAGGTTGAGGATGAAAGGGAAGGTATACTTTGCTTAGGGTTGATGAACAAGCGCTCTCCTTGATGATGATATTGAAGCTGAATTCAAAAGGGTGTGAAGAAACTAGAAGAGGAATGAAGGGAGCCAGGGCTGGCCAAGGGAGAGAATACAGTTATGGGTTCTTAGTTTTAGTTTCCAGCTGGGCCAGTAAAGCCCCTTCCTTATTCCTCTTTTCTGCTTGTACTACAGACAGAAACTAAAAATCATGGTTTCAGGCTGTAAGAATCCTAAAACAAAACAGAACAACAACAACAACAAAAGGCAGGTTGGACAAACAATCTACACAGAATGAACAGTTTGTGCAAAGCCTCAAAGATGTGTAAGAGCCTATTGAGCTTATTGGTTTCAAGGAAGTGAACACTAGAAGAGAGTGATTAATGCACAGAGAGCAATTGAGGAAGTCATAGGCGATGGGATCAGAGAAAAGGGCAAGAATCATGTTACAGAGGCCCTTGTAGTCTGCAGTAGAGAGTGCAAGACCTATTCTCTAGGGGAGAATAGATCCCCATTTTCTTGTAATTGTGGGAATGAGATCCCTGTTTTCTTGCTGGCTGTCATTTGAGGACTGTCACTAGGTTCAAGAGGCCACATGCATTCCTTGACTTCTATCCTTTTCCTTCATCTTAAAAGCCTGCAAAGCTGGTCAAGTTGTTCTCACATTGCATCTCTCTAGCCAAGCCCTCTACCTTCCTCTTCCACTTTTAAGGACTATTTTGAGCCTGCACAAAATATCCAGGTAATCCTGATCAATCATTAACCTTATCACATCTGCAAAGTTAGTTTTGTCATGGAAGGTAACATATTCTCAGAAATCAGGGAGGTAGGGCATGGACAGCTTTGAGAGTGGAGTGGATATCATTCTGCCTGCCACAAAGGTAAAGTCAAATAGAGAAAAGTATCTATAGGGGTGGTTAATGACCTTGACAGTAGCTTTTTTAGACATATGATGGTGAAGGAGAGCCATATCATTGTTGGTGGAGCAATGAAAGGGGAAGTTAGATAGTAGAAACAATGGGCCTGGTATGGTGGCTCCCACCCATAATCCCAGCACTTTGGGATGCTGAGGTGGGTGGATCACTTGAGTCCAGAAGTTCAAGATGAACTTTGGCAGCATGGTGAAACCCCATCTCTACAAAAAATCCAAAAAGTTAGCCAGGTATGGTGGTGTGTGCCTAGCTACTCAGGAGGCTAAGGTGGGAGGATCCCTTGAGCTCAGGAGGTAGACTTTGCAGTGAGCCAGATCACGCCACTGCACTCCAGCCTGGGTGACAGAGTGAGACCCTGACGTGAAAAGTAGAAACAATGTAGTATGTAGACAACTCTTTAGAGAACTTGGATTATAGCTGGAGGAGGATGTGGAATGAAATGAAGCATTTTTTAAGGCAAATACAAATGATGTTTACTAATAAGAACAAACCAGGCAAAAGTAGCATAATGATGATACTCAGAGCATCACCAAGATGAGGCCTTGGAATCCTTCATCCAGGGGAGATAGATGCTTCATCTGTCAGGGAAGGGAGGAAGCCCTGCAAGGAAGCACTGGAATCTTTTCTAGGACAGGAGTGGATGGATCCAGAGCCAGTGGAGAGGTTGGCCTTTGATGGGAGGGACATGCCTTCTTGTGTATAGAAGGGAAGATGGAGGATGTGGATGCTTTGTGACATTGTGATGGGAGATAAATGAGATGCCATCTCATGCTTTTTATTTTTTTCAATGAAGTATGAAGCAGGGCATCATCTAACAGAACTATGACCATACCAGCCTTGCTTCAAACTCCTCAACAGCACTACCTGCTTACCTCCCTTTTTATTTCCTGGTGCTCTCTGCCTAGAACTTGACAGTACCTCGTCACACATTCTGCCTAGCCCTCTGAACATATCACACCTCTTTGCTTTTGATGGTGTGTTTGCTCATGCCCTTTACCAGAACGCCTTGCCTCTTCTCACTTTGCCTTTTACCGCCTCCCATCCCAACACATACTTCTTTTCCAGTAACCAGCCTTGAAACACACCCTCACCCTGGCTGGTTAGTTGTTCAGGTTCTCTCAGAGCTCTCTGTGTATACGTCTTTTACTCCTAATATAGTTATTTGTTGTATATCTGTAATATCTACTAAACTATGTTTGTAGGGGCGGAGGACATGGTACTTTCATTATGAAATTCGTAGCACCTAGGACAGTGCTGGCACATAGGAAGAGCTCAGTAAATGTTTTTCAATATAATAACTTCATTGCAGGTAAACTAATTGATTGAGAATATATCTCAAACTACCAAAATAGGACAGGAAAAAATGGAATGTATTAAGTGGGAAAGAACTGTTGTTTTGCTTTTCACTTAGTATATTTTGCTTACTTTCAACCACCATCTTTCAGTGGGCTCAAGCATTCAAAGTGGTCAGCTTTACAAAGTCATGAAATCAGCCTAAGCATTCATCAGTGCTTAGGTTGATGGATAAAGAAAATGTGGTATATATATGCCACGTAATACTATGCAGCCATAGAGAAGAATGAAATTGTGCTGTTTGCAGCAACATGGGTGGAGCTGGAGGTCATTATCCTAAGTGAAGTAACCCAGGAACAGAAAACAAAATACTGCATGTTCTCATTTATATGCTGGAGCTAAACAGTGTGTACAAATGCACATAAAGATGGAAATAATAGACATTGGAGACTCCAAAAAGAGGGGAGGGTGGAAAGCAGGCGAGGATTAAAAATATTACCTATATGGGCACAATTCACTCTTTGGGTGATGGGTACACTAGAAGCTCAAAACTCATCATTATGCAATACACCTGTGTAACAAACCAGTGCATGCATTCCTGAATCTAAAATAATAGAATAAAAGAAAATAAAGGAAAACAAAAAAGCCAAAATAGCAAATAAAAAATTCCACAAATAAATAATTTGTATGTTAAAAAATACAACAAATGATCAGCTTTAAGTCTGTGTTATTCTGTAGACTGTAAAGTTGTTGAGAGAAAAAGATTATGGTTTAGTCCTCCTTGTATTTTCAGTACTTGACACAAAATGTAAAACTTGTAGAAAGTATTAAAATGTTTAGATAAATGATTTCATATTATTTAAAAATTACTATCTGTTTCTAGAAGCTGCAATATCTAGCAAATTTTTTCCCCAGGGATGTCCTTCTGTTCTCTGATTAGCCTTTAGAGAAAGCAGTTTGATACCAACCTAATTTTTATCTCTCTATCCATTTCAGAGGCCTTGGGTTATTCTGAGCATGTTGATTTCAAGTCCTGTAAAGCTGAGTGACTTAATATATTGTTCTTCAACTTGGTCTTTTTAAAGAGCCAAACGTATTCACACATGCTACAAATGCATGCTAGCTCTGCATTTGGTTACCCGATAAGTTCAATAGAAACCCACATCTCAGTTTTAAGCAATATAATCCCTGTTACAAGACTGCAAATGTACCCCCAAATCTAAAAAAAAAGTTTGACAATAATACGTTACAAATAAATATGCATCTTTACAAACGGTATTTGTAGTATACTAGGTCCTTGAATAATGTCGTTTCATTCAACATTGTTTTATTATAGTGTTGATGGGAAAACAAAATCAGTTTCAAACCAGGGGTCTGCATGGTTTGCACATTGTCCTCGTGTCTGTATGGGTTTTCTCTGGGTACTCAGGTTTCCTCTTACATCTCAAAGATGTGCATGTGGGTTAGTGGGTGTGTCTACATTGTCCCCATCTGAGTAAGTGTGGGTGTGGCTGGGTGTACCCTGAGATGGAATGGCATCCTGTCCAGGTTGGGTCCCAGCTCAGTACCCTGAGCTATTGGGATAAGCTCTGACCACTTTGAACTGGAGTAATTGGGAGCATCATTATCTTACTTGTTTTATTCATTTTTCTTTTCTTTTCTTTCTTTCTTTCTTTTTTTTTTTTTTTGAGATGGAGTCTCACTCTATTGCCCAGGCTAGGGTAGAGTGATATGGTCTCAGCTCACTGCAGCCTCTACTTCCTGGGCTCAAACAACCCTCCTGTCTCAGCCTCCTAAGTAGCTGGGACCCCAGGCATATGCCAATGTGCCCGTCTAATTTATGTGTTTTTTTTTGTATTTTTAGTAGAGATGGGGTTTCACCGTATTTTCCAGGCTGGTCTCAAACTCCTGGACTCAAGTGATCCACACACCTCAGCCTCCCAAAGAGTTGCAATTACAAGCATGAGCCAATGCACCTGGCCTATTCATCTTTCTTAAATGTATGCATAGCCCACTTTGATTTCAGTGTTTAATATTAGATGTGTCTTGGTCTTTATTTAGAAATTCATGTTTTTTTGTGATCAGAAATATGCCGTAGCAAACTTGTTCTTGTTTATATCTATTAGCCGATGGTAAAATTGGTTTCATTATATGTTGCTTTGCTTAAGGTCACAGTTTTCAAGAACTGTTGAAAATAAGTGAGTACTCAACTGTATTTTGAGTGGAATAATTTGCAACTGAAAAAAGTTTACAAAAATAGGATTAATTTCTGCAGAAAATGTTCATAATAAAATGCTAAGGGATAAAAATGGTATTAAAAATTATATATGGCCGGGTGTGGTGGCTCACACCTGTAATCCAAGCACTTTGGAGGATAAGGCTGGTGGATCACCTGAGGTCAGGAGTTCAAGACCAGTCTGACCAACATGGTGAAACCTCGTCTTTAAAAAAATTATATACACAGTATGGTCTTAATTTTATGAGAAAATTCTATATCTGTGTAAGCATATGTAGTTATAGGTTTGTGTATAAAAATAGCTGTAGAGTAATATGTCAAAACGCTAACAACAGTTTTGCCTGGATAGTGGAATTCGGATAATTTCAGCTTTCTTCCTTATACCTGTCTTTATTTTCTAAATTTTATAATAAATATTTTCTTCTTTTTGAACTCAGACAATCTATGGGGGTTTTTTTGTTTATTTGTTTGTTTGTTTGTTTTTGAGATGGAGTTTTGCTCTTGTTGCCCAGGCTGGAGTGCAATGGCGCAATCTCAGCTCACTGCAACCTCCACCTCCCAGGTTCAAGCAATTCTTCTGCCTCAGCCTCCCGAGTAGCTGGGATTATAGGCATGTGCCACCACACCTGGCTAATTTTTTGAATTCTTAGTAGAGAGGGGTTTCTCAATCTTGGTCAGGTTGGTCTCGAGCTCCTGACCTCAGGTGATCCACCCACCTTGGCCTCCCAAAGTGCTGGGATTACAGGCATGAGCCACCGCACCCAGCTGGTATTTGTTTTTAAAAGTAAATTTTTCTTTAAGCATCCATGGTAAAATTGCCTCCCCCCGCCCCAGTGTTGAAGAGTGCAAGAAATTTGGAATCCTGTGTTTGAAATGTTTGTTAGCCAAGAGGACTAGAGAATGGCAGTTAGTGTACATCAATGACTATTGATCCAGGAGAGGCTTTGGAGTTGACTTAAAATGTAAAAATATGTTCTGGGTTCAATCTATCTATTTTGATTGTTGTTGATCAGATCTGTTTGGTTTTATCACCTCTGGCAGATGTTCCAGTGGTTTCTTAGGAAAGCCTCCCTCTACCCTGGTATGTGTGATTATAAGCAAGACTTTCTGAATGCAGTGTAATGCTCAAGACCAGAATAGACTAATGAGTCACTTGGACATATTCTGAATCAAAGATTTAAAAACCAAAGCATGCAAATAAATGCTCCTAATGCCTTAGCTCAGACTAAACATCAGTTAATTTTAATTTTAAGGCTAGCCAAATGGCTATTGCTCAAGGCAGCCAGAGTAATGTCAGTGTGGAGAGCTGGCTCCATATGAGCAAGGGCTACATGTTTTGGTGTGTTATGGTATTTATGGTATGCTATTTTATTTTAATTAATTTTGCATATTCTCTGTTACTAATACAATGTTGGGCATATACAAAGTGCTGAATGAATGACAGAGACCAGAGCAGAGGAGAGTATTATAAAGTACTGATTGATTAGGATGTCATAGGTTGGCCGGGACTGTCCTGCTTCATGGCTCTTTTCTTAGTTTAATTATTAATAGTATCCTCTTTTACTCTCACAAGTGTTTTGTTTGGATGATTGTTTTATAGGGCCACTTTTTGACTGAGGTGGCTGAGTGAAACCTTCTAGATTCCATGCATTCATCTCTGCCTGCATAGCAGTTGTCTGCCTGGCCAAAATGTAAGAGCCACACCCAAAGGCACATGCTTTTTAATGCCCCCCTCTCCTTCTTATCCTGAGTAATGGCTGCAGTAGATGGCTTTGTACTAAGCTTTTTCAGATAGATAAATAAAACTGTTGAAGAAGCCCTAGAGGATTAAAGCTCTGGACAAGTTGATCTCTTTCTATTACCACAGCTGTTCCTGATGGTGGTAATACTTATAGGCCCCTGACGCTGCATTTGGGGCCAATGGGATGAAATCCCAAGAACCCATTGAAACTGACGAGTTGCCTTGACATTTGCTCTTTAGCTCCTAAGCCATGGATTCACTTCTTCTTTATGGCAGTTTGCACTTCTGTTTCCTTTATTCCTTCAGGGACTTCTGCTTCATTCCCTTTTTTCTTTAGAAGAAAGGGAATTTAAAATGCAGTATGTCTAATTCGCTGAGGGTTTAGTGCCTCTTAATTGCCCTAGAAGCCTGAAAAGTCAGGCTTTAGGAACAAGCTCAGAGAACTCAAATTGAGACGAACATTTGTATTTTGACAAAAGCTGTGCAGCCTTCTGATTGCTGCTCTCAAAGCATAGTGTAATAAATGAGATTGAGAAACCACTCGTATTTTTTGAATTAGGGTTTAAGTTCCTAGAAACCTCTTGTTCTTGTTCAATTTAAGATTGATATCTGTGTTTGCTAAAATGAAAATGGTTCTAAACTTTTCTTGAATCACTGAGCCCTCTGAGAAAATGATGACTGAGGATCTTCTCCTCTCACATGTGTACATACAAAGAACATTATATATATAATTTCAGAAGTTTTATGTTGCCCATTCCACTCTGGATTGTAGGTTAATATAGAAGATGGTTGCCTTTCCCACATCCATGCTCTGTATCCTGCATTCATTCTTTCTATGAGAAACCTTATTCTCTCCAGGTATCTCACCCTCCTCCATGGGATGGTGTGATTGAGAAGGGGCCCTGGCCTCTGGTCCCAGGGGTGGTGAGGCTGGGGGAAGATGATTGGTCAAAACCAATCATGATGGTTCCCTGTTTCCTTTGCCAGAGATTGGTTCAGCCATGGGTATGTGATGCATTTCTTGCAAATAAGTAGAGTGTAATCCTACTGGGTAGCTTTGGGACAAAGTTTCAACACTCTTAAGATGAAAACCATGCAGTAGTATTGATGAAGGAATCCTGAAACCCTTTTTAGATGCATTATAAGATTGAACAAATGAGAAAAGACAGAAAGAGCCCTATCGAATGAATTGGAATTGGCATATTAGTATGAATTAATGATTTCCAAAATATGTAAGTGAATGCATATATGTGTGTTTATGTGCAGATGAATGTATATGTATATTTATAAATATGTGTGAAGACATTTATATATGTATGTATATGTATACATATAGTCATATATTTCCTAGCTCTGACTCTTAAAAGGACCAGGAAGATATGATAACCTGATAACACTGAAAACACCTGGTACCCAGATTTTAACACCACTCTTCACTTAAAAAAACTCTCAAAAAAAAAAAAACCCCAAAAACAAAAAACCAGGGCCTGGGCATGGTGACTCACACCTTTAATCCCAGCACTTTGGGAGACTGAGGCAGGCAGATCATGAGGTCAGGTGATAGAGACCATCCTGGTACATGGTGATACTTGAGAATCACTTGAACCTGTGAGGCGGAGGTTTCAGTGAGGCGAGATTGCACCACTGCACTCCAGCATGCGCGGCAGTGTGAGACTCTAAAACAACAACAATAACAACAACAAAAAACATAACAGGCTTCCTTGCAGAAATTCCAGGGCTAGGGCATTAATCAAGGTGATATTGGAATCACAGGTTGTGTTTCTCAGGCTAGTCCCCTAACCAAGCCTTTAACAGGCCAGTCCAGAATTCAGTTAAGCTGGATGCTTGTGAATGAGGAGGTATATGAGAAAACTCATGGAGTCCCTACTCATACTCATTGCTGCACCTACTTTGACTTATATCAATCCCTGGGTCTGAAGCAATGTTAAGTGGGATACTACATTGGTAGATTAGGCATTCTTATATGTTCAAACAATGGCACTTGCAGAGGCCCTACAGGCAGAGAAAGCAAACCCAAAACTGGAGTACATGCCAATTCAAGCAAGCATGAATTTCTGTCTCCCCTCTCCTTTTTGGGGTGGAAGTGGTCTGTTATGATCAGCATTTCCCCAAGGGCCTGGCTGATATCCTTGAAGGTGCTATAGAGATTGGCATCTCCCTCTGCTATTGGTTGGTTGGACCATTCAGCAGTGGCAATACCTGGGTCATTGCTAAGAGAAAACCCATAATGCCTAGCCTATGTATAGCCTATATCCCTCCACCTGAGCCATCCCATCCATGGGGCCACTATGCCAGCGCTGGGTGTCTGAGAAGAAGGCTCTGGCTGACATCCACAGGGGAGTCATGCATTCAACCAACCACCACTGGATCTGCTCATTTACATGGCTTGAGTGACAGGGCAGATTGTACCACAGTCTGTTGCTGCTGAGTCCTCTCCTGCTTTGGACCACATTTCTGCCATCTGCTAACTGAATACAGAGCTTGAAATAGAGAATTGCCTGCAAGAGACTTATTTGTCAATGTGATCCCAAGAAGTAGGAGGGACAAGGGAGGGATGAAATACGGAAGGAAGCCAATACAGTGGTCATGCTAGGGACGACTGATGTTCCATCCCCTCGGATCTTCTAGGAGACTTATGAAATTTATCTTGGCACTGTGAGTCCAGATAACTAATGGGGTTATAGGCTCCTGTCCATCATTGCTCATTGATCACAGCTTGCCCCACATGTTTTAGCTCCCAGTCTGTGCATGTCAGCTGTCCCAGAAGCTTCCTTCAGGTGTCAGAGAACTCCGAAGGCAAGAGTCCAGAGACAGAAGGCATCTGGTACAGCCAAAGATGAGTTGCTATCAAGTTGCACCTGTTTGGAAGCTGGTTGGAACCTCTGCTGGATTGGAAAACCACATTGAGAACTGAAGTGGGAGGTGAGAGGAGATAAATTAGGAGTGTTACATAAATTGTGTCCCATGCACACACTACACTCCAAAGGGTCTAATGAGGAAAATGCAAGCTTTGAACAAGACACAACTGGCTCCACTCTTATCTAGTTGTAATACTTTGGTTTATTTACTTGACCATTCTGAAGTTTAGTTTCTCATCTGCACAATGAGGATATCAACTCATTATGCAACTGGGAGAGTTAGCAGATGTGACATCTGTTAAATTCCTGCTTTGGGCCTGGTATGACTATGCAAAGCAGCAGATGCACAGATATCTTTCTAGTCTTGTAGGTGGAGGGAAAGGAAAGGAGATAGGACATGAAGGACAAGTTTGTAGAAAGAGGGCATTGGACAAAAATGCAGGAAAAAGAGCTCTTCATAAAGAGAGCAGTGTTCATGTGTTGCAGGGAGAGAGGACAGGTAAAGGTATTAAAGGTGGCAAGATTAGTATGGTCTAGGTAGAGTCAAGACCAAGGTTGGGTGTATTCAGGGAAATAGAGGGACTTCCACTTGACTGTCTTGTAGTTATCTCTTAGGAGTAAACAGAGGAGACAGCACAGCTAGGGTAGGTGCTTAAATGCCCATTAGAGTAGTTTGAATTATACTTGATAGGCAACCTGGAAGGACAGATAGACAAACTTCTCCAAAGACTGGGAATTCAACCAAAGAGGCCAGTTTGCTTTCTAGTTTCCCCATTCCTGCAGCTCATTGAGGCCATACAGGAAGTTACCATTGCATATGTGTCCTTCTTGTAGCTTCTGGGGATATCACTAGGTAACTTAAACATTCCAGAAGAGACATATGGGAAGATGGGGGTGGGCAGGCATTAGGGAGCTAGCTCTCATTCATGTTTTACTTTCAAGGTATAGTGTGTAGTGCCCATTGCTAACTAACATATACTAAGTATTGAGTAAATATTTGAGGAGAGGATGAGTGACTGAGCTGTGTGTTGATCTCTTCCAGTTCTCTTCTTGGTGGCACAGTTAGCTTATGTGGCTTCTTGGGTAAGACATTTGCCTTTCTTTTGCCGGAGCCAGCCATGAGCTAGGACAGGAGTAAGTTTTCTTAAGTTCTGTGGTTGAAGACTTTAGACAGGTTTTGAGCTTAGATACATATTGAATGTGTGTGTCTCCATTTTTCTTTCTAGGTCTGATGTGTCTGTGTTTCAGTCTGTTCTTGTACACTATTCAATTCACTGAAAAATAATGTGGTTGTGTAAACACTCAGAAGGAAGTGTGGTATGACTGGTGATCACAGCTTCTGCCAGAATATCTAGAACAGGATGCATTCTGCAATGAAAGAGACGACTACAATAGCTGTAGCTATTTATTTTATTAAAAAAAATTCTTAGCTTTAGTTTATGTCCTACTTGTTCAAAGCACTATAGGTCCAACATCCCTAATAAAAAAGCTCCAAATGTGGAATTTTTTTGAGCACTGACATGATGCCACAAGTGAAAAATTCCACACTTGGGTACTTAGCACAGTTTGTTTCATGTGCAAAATTACTTAAAATATGGTATAAAATTACCTTCAAGCTATATGTAAAAGGGTGTCTGTAAAACTTAAATAAACTATGTTTAGACCTGAGTTTAATCCCTAGAATATCTCATTATGCATATACAAATATTCAAAAATTAAAAAAATATTCAAAACACTTTTGGTCCCAAGCATTTCAGATAAAGTATACTCAACCTGTATTTAATGTAACAAAATTTCAGTAATACCACAGAATTTGAACAATGACTTGGAGGCTTATATAACTGATTTTGCCTTACTGTGAGAATATTTGGGGAGCTGAGCTCAGGAAATGTACCTTTTCTTTCTTTCTCTCCTTTCTGTTTCTCTCTCTCTCTCTCTCTCTCTCTCTCTCTCTCTCTCTCCTTTCTCTCTTTCTTTCTTTCTTGGAGTCTTGCTCTGTCACCCAGACTGGAGTGCAGTGGCATGATCTCAGCTCACTGCAACCTTTGCCTCCTGGTTCAAGTGATTCTCCTACCTCAGCCTCTGCAATAGCTGGGATTACAGGCACATGCCACCACACCTGGCTAATTTTTGTATTTTTAGTAGACACCAGGCTTCACCATGTTGGCCAGGCTGGTCTCGAACTCCTGAACTGAAGTGATCCACCGATCTTGGCCTCCCAACTCTGGCTGCAGAGTCACTTAGCTATTGGCTCTTTTCCAGTGTAAGGGGATTTGGAGAATTAATCTGATATTCCCAGGTTGAATTTTTTTAATTTGTTAATAAAATTTAAGCAAAAAGTATATTTTAAAAAACCTTCTAGCAATTCAGAGGCTTATATTCTGGACAGTTGAACATTCTAAATAACATAGCATAATTTCCTAGCATTTTGCATCGCTACCCTGAGCTCCTTCATATTCTTTCACTTTCATTCCTCAGCACGTGAAACACCATGGCAGCAACGCTTATTGCTCGTGGCTACCTCTGTGTCCCTCCTTTTTTTTTTTTTTTTTTTTTTTTATAGGACATTCTGTTCTTCTCACCAGCTCTAACCTGTTTGCCACTTGGCAAGCACGGAGAACAGGACTCTCCACATAGTCTTACCCTGGGGACTGGTTTCAGCTTTTCAGAGAGCAAAGCTTCTGGTCCAACAGCATTTGGCAATTGAGACAATTGGGGAGAAGGAGTAATGCGTTTAACTGCAGAGAATGTAGCCTTTGGCATACAAGGAGGAAGCTGTCTTGGCATCTGTCATTAGAGCCACTGGGTATATTGGAAAAAGTCCATTTCATTCTTCCTCTTTTTAGATCCTGAAACAAGAGGCTATAGTGCCATCAGGAATATGGAGATTGGGAGGCATGGGAATGACTCAAGTAACCTTCTAAGGAAAACGTACACCTCCAGGGTAGCTAAACAAACAATGCTTGTTGGGAAAGCAAAATCATCTGATCACAACCTGAGTTTGGAGGTAATTTAAAAAAAAGGAATAAAAAATAGTTTAAAAAAATTATTCAAAATGGAAAAATTTAATGGTAGGATGGAAAAGTAGTACTTCTAGCTTGGTTTTGAATTCCTACCTATTTTTAATTTTTTAAAGGACATAGTTTTTTTTTATTTATTATACTTTAAGTTCTGGGGTACTTGTGTGGATCGTGCAGGTTTATTACATAGGTATGTACATGTCATGGTGATGGTTTGCTGATTATTAAACTGGAGAAAATAATGTTAGCATCTAAACCTTAGTTTCTGAACCTGTAAAATGAAAGAATAATAGTTTATTTTTTTCTTTTTAAAAATGTTTAAATTGTGATAAAATACATGCAATATAGAATTACCATCTTAATCATTGCAGTATAATTCCGTGGCATTAAGTACAACCACATTGATATGATCTGTCTCCTGAACTCTTTTCATTTTATGAAACTGAAAATCCACACTCATTAAACATTAACTCCCCATTTTTCCCCCTCCTCCAGCCCCTGGCAGCCATCACTTTATTTTCTGTCTGCATGAATTTGACTACTCCAGGTACCTTGTTTAAGTGGAATCATACAGTATTTGTCTTTTTGTGACTGGCTTATTTTACTTAACATAATATCTCTAAGGTTCATCCATGTTGTAGCATGTGTCAGAATTCCCTTTTTATGGTTGAATAATCTTCCATCATCTGAATATTGTCTGTAATGTCTGTATATTGCACATTTTGTGTACCTATTTATCTGTCAATGTTCACTTGAGTTGCTTCCATCTTTTGGCAATTGTGAATAATGCTGCTATGAACATGTGTATACAAATATCTCCTTGAGACGTATGTGTTAGTTTGCTAGGGCTGTCATAACAGAGTCCCTGGATTGGGTGACTTAGATAACAGACATTTATTTTCTCATAATTCTGCAGACTAGGCATCTGAGATCAAGGTGTTGTTAGGATTCATTTTATCCTTCTCCCCTGGCTTATAGATGGCTGTCCCTCTTTGTATTTTCACATGTTCTTTTGTGTGTGTGTGTGTGTGTGTGTGTGTGTGTGTCCAAAATTCCTCTTCTTATAAGGACACCATTTATATTAGATTAGGACCCATCCTAAATACCGTATTTTAACTTAGCTACCTCTTTAGAAATGTATTTCCAAATAAATTGATGTTCTGAGGTACTGGGAGTTAAGATTTCATAAATTTTGTGGGAATACAATTTGGCCCATAATACCCTGCTTTCATTTCTTTTGGGTTTATTCCTAGAAGTGGAGTGTCTACACTATTTGATAATCCTATTTTTAATTTTTTAAAGGACATAGTTTTTTTTAAAATTTATTATACTTTAAGTTCTGGGGTACTTGTGTGGATCGTGCAGGTTTATTACATAGGTATATATGTTTCATGGTGATGGTTTGCTGCATCCATTGCCCCATCATCTACATTAGGTATTTCTCCTAATGTTATCCTTCCTCAATCTCCCCCATCCCCTGCTGTTCCTTCCCTAGCCCCCTTCCTTTTTATAGGGTGGCTATGAGATTTAAATGCATGTAAAAGTTCTAGTGTAGGGTTGGCCCCAGAAAAAGTTGACTTCAATTAGCTGTATAGACTGTAAAGTTAACTATTCTGATTCCTGGATGTTTAGGCAAAGAAACTGAATCCACAAAAGTTAGGCAACTTACATCTTCAAATTTCTAGTTAGCATCAGATGCAGAAAAAGAACCTTGGTTTTGGCAATGTCAGGACTCTTGAAACCACCATGCACCATTTCTTTTCAGTCCTTCATGGACTATTCTGTTATTTGCTGTTAACTATTTCTGGGCTTTTATGGTATGTGACTTTATTACTTATTTTTTTAAGCTTAGTTTTCTGAATAGGTAATGTATTCACTTGGTTCAAAATTGCAAAAGTTTATAAAGGTTTACAGTAAATGTCTTTCTGTTACTTTTATCCTCCAGCAACCAGGGTGCCTTCCCCATAGGCAACTGATATGACCAGTTTCTAATGTATTCTTCCAAAGATATTTTGTGCATGTATAAGCAACTCCTTTTTTGCCTGTATTTTTTTGTGTGCCATTTTCTTATACAAATGGTAATTCAGTCTTCTGCATCTTATTTGACTTAATATATTTTGGAGATCGTTCCATGTCAATACATAAAAAACCTCCACATTCTTTTTTCAGCTACATGGCATTCCATTGTGTGAATTCCCTATTCCTCATTTAGCCATCCCCCATTGTTAGACAGTTGTTATTACAGACAGTGCTGTCTTTAAAAAACTTGTACATACATCATTTTGCCTGAGTGGGAGATGCCCTCTATATCTTTAGTATATATTTCTAGTGGTACAATTGCTGGGACAAAAGGACCATGCATTCATAAGACAGATTTTGCTAAGGTTTCCTTTAAAGGGTTTTACCAACTTATATTTTCACCATCATCTTATGGAACTTTTAAGGATGAGGAGAAATTACTATATTAGACCAGGCTCTAATTTATTAATCTAGTGATGACTCTCTTCATGAGGGGTTGGCAGGAGTCAAAGCAAAAATCAGAGGACATCCCCCATAGATCAGGAACAACACAAGGATGTCTTTTCTTGCCATCTCTATTAAACACTTTACTGCTAGCCAAAAATTAAAATTAAAAGGATCCACATTGGAAAAGAAGAAATAAGATGATCTCTGTTTGTAGATAACATGATCTTATATATAGAAAATTCTAAGGAACCCACTAAAAAAATTATTAGAACTTACAAGCAATTTCAGCAAGGTTGCAGGATACAAGATTAACATACAAAAAAAATTAATTGTATTTTTATACACTAGCTATGATCAATTTGTAAATAAAATTAGATAAAACAATTTCTTTTATAATAGCCTCAAAATAAATTCTTTTATAATAGCCTCAAAATAAACCCTGGAATAAATTTAACAAAAGAAATGCAAATCTTATACTCTGAAAGCTATACTGTTGAAAGATTATTAAATAAGATCTAAATAAATGGAAACACATACCATGTTCATGAATCAAAAGACTTAATATTGTTAAGATGGCAGTAGTTTCCAAATTGATCTAAAGATTAAATGCAGTTCTCAGGAGAATTTCAGCTGGCTTTTTTGCAGAAATTGATAGGCTAATCCTAAAATTCATAAGGTAATTTAAGGGCCTCAGAATAGCCAAAACAACCTTGAAAAAGAATGATCTTAGAGGAATCACACTTTCTGATTTAAAAACTTACTGCAAAGCTACGGTAATCAAGACAGTGTGATACTGGCTTAAGGAAAGACGTAGATCAATGGAATAGAATCAAGAGTCCATAAATAAATCCTTGCATTTACAGTCAGTTGATTTTTGACAAGTGTGGCAAGACAGTTCGGTGGGGAAAGAGTAGTCTTTTTAACAAATGGTGTTTAGACAGCTGGATATACATATGTAAACGAATGAATTTTGACCTTTACCTCCCACCATATACAAAAACTACTTCACAATGAATCAAATACTTAAATGTAAGAGCTAACATGTAACACTCTTAGAAGAAAACATAGATGTAAATTGTCATAACCTTAGATTAGTCAGTGGTTTCTTAGATATAGTAGCAAACTCATAAGCACCAATGAAAAGATAGATAAGTTAGATTTCATCAAAATTAAAAACTTTTCTGTGGCAAAGCCATAATCAAGAAAGTGAAAAGACAACTGACAGAATGGGAGAAAATATTTATGGGTTATGTAACTGATAAAGAACCTGTATCTAGACTATGTAAAGAAATTTTCATTTAATAATAAAAACGATAATTAAAAAAATGAGTGAAGGATTTGAACAGACATTTTATCAAAGAAGATCTATAAATGGCCAATAAATACATGTAATTATGTTCAACATCATTAATTATTGGGGAAATGCAGTAGATCTATTTCACATCTAGATCTCCAGTGAGATCTATTTCACATCTAGGATGGCTGTTGTAACAAAAACAGAAAACAATAAGTGTAGGTGAGGATGTGGAGAAATTGGAACCCTATATACTGCTGATGGGAATGTAACATGGTGTAGCTGCTTTGAGAAACAGATTGGTAGGTTCAGGAAAGGTTAAATATAGAGTTACTGTTGGACCCAGCAATTTCACTCCTAGGTGTATTCCCAAGAGAATTAAAAAGATATGCTCACTCAAAAATTTGTACATAAATGTACTTAGCAGCATTATTTAAAATAGCCAAAAAGTGGAAATAATACATATCTGCCCATCAACTAATGAGTGGATAAATAAAATGTGTTACAGGTATTGTATACAATAGAATATTTTCAGCAATAGGAAGGAAGTATTACTGATACAAGCTACAACACAGATAAACTCTGAAAATACCTTGCAAAGTGAAAGGAGCCAGTTGCAAAAGTGCACATAGTATATAATTTCATTATAGGAAGTGAATAGGCGTATCTGTAGACACAGAAAGTAGGCTCATAGGGGCTAGAGGGAGGGGTAGTGTCTAAGGAAAAGAGGGAGTAACTGAAAATGAATATGGTGTTTTTTATGTGGTTGATAAAAATCTTCTCAAATTGATTGTGATCATGGTAGCACAACTCTGAATATTCTAAAAACCATCGAATTGTACAATTTAAATAAGTGAAATGCATATTAAATAGGTGAATTATATCTCAATAAAGCTATTTTAATAAGAATCAGAGTGCAAAGATAATACTATAGACCAACTCTGAAATTAAGAATTCAAATTCTTTGGGGGTAAACATTCTAAAATTTCTAGAAAAGTAAAGTAAATTTGCTAGAAATGTATCCCATACTCACATCGTATACTCACATGTGACCGTTGAGACTCGTGGGTAGTTCTTGAGCTGGGAACCACTTCTGAGTCATTTTTTCCCAAGTTTTAGGATGAGCAACTTTGGAATGAAGGAGGCTTTTAGAAGAAAGAGGGAAGTTTTAGATCATGCCTGCAATCCAGCCTTGCATATTTGGTTGCCTATTTGAATTTTCTCTTGCCTTTCATAGAAGATTGACTACTTTTTCAGAAACTTACATGCTGTTAGAGTACTGGGTAAAATTTCATTTGAAACTACGAGAACTCCTTTGCTGACCTATTGTGGCTGTTTCTAATGTTTCTTGGCTTCATGCTTCCTGGGACCCCATGGGAAATCTTGGCAGAACACCCTGTTATACATCAATACTGAGTGCCTCTCTCAACTTCCCTTCACATAGAATTTTTCTCTTTGTTGTCACCCTTTTTTGCTCCTTTTTCTTGTCTTAAAGAGAGATTCCCTTCACTCCTGTCTCTGAGGCTACCTCTCTCCTGTGTTGTTAATCCCACATTGTCCCTTGGGACACTGCTTCATCATTTCTGTGCACCTCTCTGGCCTCTCTTGACCCTTTCTCCCTTGGGCTTTTTTTCCTGGCTTGATGGTTGCTCAAATTTCCCATCATTTTTTAGAAAGTAGTAACAAATGTACAAAAAGTCCCAGCATCAAAACTTTCCTTAGATTTTTATGTCTTTCTCCATAGACTGCAATCTTTTGATTTTCTCACAGTCAACTTTTTTTTTGAAAAGTCTGTGTATTTTCCTATTTCCATTTATGTAAACTTTGAATGAAGAGACTCAAGTTATAAAGCAAAGAGGCTTATGTTAAAATTAAGTCTAGAACATATCATACATGGAAGCATTCTGGATGTAAGGAGAATTGAGGTGGCCACAAGGAGGAGAGCACATTTTCTAAATTGTTTTTCCAAGTTGTGCTAGTAGAAGCTCAACAACCATAATTAGACTCATATTCTGGCTACAGGGCTGGATGCAGTGAGAGTGTTATTTGGTGTTTCACTTTGTTTGTTTATTTTTTAGGCATTGGAGAATGGGCCAGATTCTTGGGGGAGAAAGTACTGTCCTTGGGATTAAGAGATGGAAGTTCTCCCCATACAGAAAATGCCCCGAGACATTCATCTAGATGTATTTGTTTAAGTGTATTCATTTCATTTTGAATGTTAAGGTTTCTGGCATGAAGCCAGATTTCAGAGTCTCAGTGATCTTGAGTGTTTAGTCTAGTCTGAGACCGATGAGTGTTCTACCAGGAAGTGAGAAGCATCAGGTTGAGATTATCATTGGGATAAGGTGAGCAGGGAATCCATTAAGGGACTGAGAGCCCTTTTCTTTGATACTGAGAGGGGACATTGGCATGCACAATACAAACAGCATCTGCAAATAAGGATCACAGACACAACTTTTCAAACTCCAGCCTTACCCTTCTGCTAAAGTAATTTATGTCAAGTAGGGAACAGGCTTTTCAATGTTATCAAACCCCCTTCCTAGGGAAGGGGCATTTGTTTGCAAACACACCACAGAGCTATTGAAGAATATAAAACTTTGTGACCTTATCTGTGGTACTCTTTTCAAACACCAGAGCACCATTTAGTGAGAAAATTAGCTAGTTGATTGGCCAAATGTTTTCCATTTTAGCATCAAGGAAACCAAAGTACAGGAAGGTGAAAATGTCTTGGGCAAAGGTCATGGCAATATAGTTTTTCTGATTTAGTCTAGATTTCCCTTGATAGACCTGGGTCATGTCAAAACAGTTTCTAGTAAACAGTTTTATAACCTGCCTATGTTATCTGGAAGAGCCTGAACATGTGAGTAGAGAGCCTGTGCAGTGGATTTAATCCAGGACTTTTTCCTTTGGTTACCAGAATTTATATATAGCCCTGACGTAGTTCAGCAATAATCTTTATACAAGCTAGTGGAAACAGACTTGTGACAAAGAGTAATTTCAGTTGAAGGACTAAATACAATTATATGGGAAAACCCACTGCTTACATCTGTACAAGCTCTGTGTATGTGGACAAGTTCCTTGAAACAGAGGAAATAATACCCCATGCAGCTGTAGTGATCATTAAATTAAGCAATTCATGTGAAATGCTGAGAACTGTGCCTTGCATGTAACACATACGCAATAAATTCTAGGTGCTATTATTATTCTCATGAGCAGCCACTTGTTAATAAGAAGATAGCTGCCAGAAACAGCAGTGTAGCTGGCTGGTAACTTACTGCATTCATCTATCCCAGACATATTTATTGAACATCACAGAATATACTGATTATCTCCTTTAATGCCACCAAGGTAGATACTGGTTTTCCCATTTTAAGGGTGAAGCTTAGGTTAATAGTACCCCAAGTTTTCACTGCTAATGAGTGCCTTGGTCCTTTCTCACTTTCCCTCTTTTTCACAGGGTCGTGTTGTGTTGTTTTCCAATTCACTACCTATAACTTTTTTGGAGACTTTAAAATCATCTGACTTTATATAGATATGAGTTGATACTTCCTTTAGTCTTCAGTTCTGCTTCCCAATAATAAAGACGTGAGAATTTCCATCAATAATATTTACTTAAAATCGATCCAAAAAATACCTACAATGTAAATAAAATCTTATAAAATTACTGTATCCAGGAAATATTATAAATTATCTCATATTTTTGATTAGCCATTAAAATCAGTTTGGGAATTAAATGAAAGAGCTTCTGTACAGCAAAAGAAACTAACACTAGAGTAAACAGACAGCCTACAGAATGGGAGAAAGTATTCTCAATGTATCCAACAAAGGTCTAATATCTGAAATCTATAAGAAACTTATTTCAACAAGCAAAAAACAAATAACCCCATTAAAAAGTGGGCAAAACACAGGAACAGACACATCTCAAAAGAAGACATAAACCGAGGAAAATGCTCAATATCACTAATCATCAGAGAAATGCAAATCAATACAGCAATGAGATGCTATCTTTCACCAGTCAGAACTGTTATTATTGAAAAGTCAAAAAATGAGATGCTGATAAGGCTGCAGAGAAGAAATGCTTATACATTGTTACTGGGAATGTAAATTAGTTCAGCCACTCTGGAAAGCAGTTTGGGAATGTCCCCAAGAACTTAAAACAGAGCTACCATTTGACCTAGCAATTCCATTACTGGGTATATCTCCAAAAGAAAAAAATTATTCTACCAGAAGGACACATGCACACATATGTTCATTGCAGCACTCTTCACAGTAGCAAAGACTTGGAATCAACCTAAATGCCCATCAATAATAGACTGGATAAAGAAAGTATGGTACATATACACTATGAAATACTATGCAGCCATAAAAAAGAACAAAATCGTGATCTTTGAAGGAATGTAGAAGTAGCTGGAGTCCATCATCCTAAGCAAATCAGTGCAGGAACAGAAAACCAAATATTGCATGCTCTCACTTAGAGGTGGGAGCTGAGCAGTTAGGTCCACTTGGGTACTTGTGGACATAAAGATGGCAGCAATAGACCCTGGAGACTAGTGGAAGGAGGAGGGACAGAGGGGAGAAAGGGTTGAATAACTAACTATTGGATACTGTGCTTACTATCTGGGTGATAGATCAATCTAAACCTCAGCATCATACAATACCCATGTAACAAACCTGCATATAAATCTAAATAAAAGCTGCAGTTATAGAAATAAAATAAAGCTGGGCATGGTGGCTCACTTTGGGAATCCAAGGCAGGCAAATCACCTGAGGTCAGGAGTTTGAGACCAGCCTGACCAACATGGTGAAACCCCATCTCTACTAAAAATACAAATTAGCTGGGTGTGGTGGCCCATGTCTGTAATCCCAGCTATTCTGGAGGCTAAGGCAGGAGAATCGTTTGAACCTGGAAGGTGGAGGTTGCAGTGAGCCAAGATTGCATCGCTACACTCCAGTCTGGGTGACAGAGTAAGACTCCATTTCAAAAAAAAAAAAAAGAAATAAAGGAAGTTTAGGAACATTGCATATGTTACAGTGTATATGGAACTACATGGAACATATTTAGTCTAGTATCTTTCACCCACATTTCTCTGATCACATAAATGGAACATGGTTCTGGTGCAATAGAGAATTTATATACTTTTTCTTGTGCTCAGTCTTAGCAATTAACTGATTTAGATGTTTCAAAGTGACTGCCAGGAACAATTTCCAGAGTTATTACCTAAGAGTAGAGAACTCTACTTTTTTTGACACCCTGAATTATAGCATTTCCTGAAGCAATATTTGTTAGTTACAGTGATCATTATTTATTCAGGAGTAAAAGCTGAGAGTTTAAATCTTTCTATAGGACTGTGGAATTTTCACTTTAAGGGTTACATGAGGATCTGAACTAGTTAGAATTGAAATTAGTACACTTGCATGAACCAAACTATGGTACTTTGAAAATAAGTTGTTTGCTTTTGTAGATTAGTTTTATCCTTTTAGAAAATCTAAGATTTAAATTTTATGATTTTCTTGAAGCAATTTCTTTGTCTTTGCTTTTTTTTTTTTTAATTTTTTATTGGATTATAGGTTTTGGGGTACATGAGCAGAGCATGCAAGACAGTTGCGTAGGTACACACATGGCAGTGTGCTTTGCTTTTCTTCTCCCCTTCACCCACATTTGGCATTTCTCCCCAGGCTATCCCTCCCCACCTCCCCCTCCCACTGGCCCTCCCCTTTTCCCCCCAATAGACCCCAGTGTTTAGTACTCCCCTTTCTGTGTCCATGTGTTCTCATTTTTCATCACCCACCTATGAGTGAGAATATGCGGTGTTTCATTTTCTGTTCTTGTGTCAGTTTGCTGAGGATGATGTTTTCCAGATTCATCCATGTCCCTACAAATGACACGAACTCATCATTTCTGATTGCTGCATAATATTCCATGGTGTATATGTGCCACATTTTTCCAATCCAGTCTATTATCAATGGGCATTTGGGTTGATTCCAGGTCTTTG
This sequence comes from Callithrix jacchus, assembly GCF_049354715.1. NCBI lineage: Eukaryota > Metazoa > Chordata > Mammalia > Primates > Cebidae > Callithrix > Callithrix jacchus. Next base: position 125,498,052 of record NC_133506.1, read on the forward strand.
CTATTGTAAACAGTGCTGCAATGAACATTCGTGTACATGTGTCCTTATAGTAGAATGATTTATAGTCTTTTGGATATATACCCAGTAATGGGATTGCTGGGTCAAATGGAATTTCTATTTCTAAGGCCTTGAGGAATCGCCACACTGTCTTCCACAATGGTTGAACTAATTTACACTCCCACCAACAGTGTAAAAGTGTTCCTTTTTCTCCACATCCTCTCCAGCATCTGTTGTCTCCAGATTTTTTAATGATCGCCATTCTAACTGGCGTGAGATGGTATCTCAATGTGGTTTTGATTTGCATCTCTCTGATGACCAGTGACGATGAGCATTTTTTCATATGATTGTTGGCCTCATATATGTCTTCTTTCGTAAAGTATCTGTTCATATCCTTTGCCCACTTTTGAATGGGCTTGTTTGTTTTTTTCCTGTAAATCTGCTTGAGTTGTTTGTAAATTCTGGATATCAGCCCTTTGTCAGATGGGTAGACTGCGAAAATTTTCTCCCATTCTGTTGGTTGCCGATCCACTCTAGTGACTGTTTCTTTTGCCGTGCAGAAGCTGTGGAGTTTCATTAGGTCCCATTTGTCTATTTTGGCTTTTGTTGCCAATGCTCTTGGTGTTTTGTTCATGAAGTCCTTGCCTACTCCTATGTCCTGGATAGTTTTGCCTAGATTTCCTTCTAGGGTGTTTATGGTGCCAGGTCTTATGTTTAAGTCTTTAATCCATCTGGAGTTAATTTTTATCCCCATCAAGCTACCATTGACTTTCTTCACAGAATTGGAAAAAACCACCATGAACTTCATATGGAACCAAAAGAGAGCCCGAATAGCCAAGTCAATTCTAAGCAAAAAGAACACAGCGGGGGGCATCACACTACCGGATTTCAAACTATACTACAAGGCTACAGTAATCAAAACAGCATGGTACTGGTACCAAAACAGAGATATAGACCAATGGAACAAAACAGAGGCACCGGAGGCAACACAACATACATACAACTATACAATCTTTGATAAACCTGACAAAAACAAGCAATGGGGCAAGGATTCTATGTTTAACAAATGGTGTTGGGAAAACTGGCTAGCCATGTGCAGAAAGCAGAAACTGGACCCCTTCTTGTCTTTGCTTTTTAATTGGGCATCAGGAGCCTCTAGCCAGAAGTGTCACCAGTGGGAAATGTGCTAAGCCAGGAAAGTATGTAGCCAAACAAAAGTCAAAGGCCACTGTGTTCTTTTGCTAGTGTATGGTTTGCAAAACATGGCTATCACAAAGGTCCAGCTTCTGGAAAGAAAGGTGACTAGAAATTGCAGAAATAGCCGTGGAGCAAAGGATTAAACTGAGGTTTTCCAGGTTGCATGGTTTGAGTTACAGGGAAGAGAATCTTGCCATGTATTTTCTATTGTCTTGGCCGTGGTTTCTTTACCCTCTTGTTTCTTGTTGGCAGGGAACATGATGAGTTTCAGAATTCATGAGGGATTTCAGGCCTGGTGAAAGGACTGCATTTCTTCCTTATGCTTTTTCCTCCAAGAAGGCATTGAGTTAGAAAGATCTGAAAGGGGGTCATCATCTTCTCCTTCTTTGCTCCACTCAAGAGTAGGAGGGACTCATATACTAATAATATCCATTCCTTCTAGTCTGCAGTTAATTTCTTAACTTTGCTTCTTATATTGTCAAATGGAGACTCTAGATGTTTCTTGAGTCCTGGGATTAGCCAATTCTTTGTTTATGTCGCCACTGACAATGCAGGATCATAAGGTGCTTCTGAAGACCAAATGCTAAAGCAGTTAAGAAGGCAAGAGAGTGAAAATGGGTTGGGGAAACGAAGAAAAGAGCGTGAAAAAAGTAAGAAATACATTTGTTAGAGAGTGTGGCAGTGTGGGTATGGCAGGAAAGATGCTACATTATTTCAATAAATGTTGAAAGAAAATTTGATAAAATTCATTGTCCTTTTCTGATAACAGCAAATTATTTATTAATTTTCTGTAGCTGCTATAACAAATGACCACAAACTTGGTGGTTTAAAACACCAGAATTATGTTTTTTTTTTAAATTTTGTTTTAAGTTCAGGGGTAATTGTGCAGGTTTGTTATATAGGTAAACTTGTGTCATGGGGTTTGTTTAACATATTATTTCATTACCCAGGTATTAAGCCTAGTACCCATTAGTTATTTTTCCTGATTTCCTCCCTCCTTTTACCTTCCACCCACTGATAAGCCCCAGTGTGTGTTGTTCCCCTCTGTGTGTCCATGTGTTCTCATCATTTAGCTCTTATTTCTGTAAATGAGAACATGAGCTATCTGGTTTTCATTCCTGCATTAGTTTGCTAAAGATAATATCCTCCAGCTCCACCCATGTTCCTGCAAAGGACATGATCTCATTCTGTTTTTATGCCTGCATAGTATTTCATGGTGTATATGTACCACATTTTCTTTTCTTTTTTTCTTCTGAGACTGAGTCTTGCTCTATCACCCAGCCTGGAGTGCAATGGTATAATCTCGGCTCATTGCAACCCCAATCTCCTGGGTTGAAGCAATTCTCCTGCTTCAGCCTCCCACATAGCTGGAACTACAGGCATGCACTGCCATTCCTGGCTAATTTTTGTATTTTTAGTAGAGACAGGTTTTGTTTTTTTTGTTTTTTTTTTTTTTTTGAGACAGAGTTTCGCTCTTGTTACCGAGGCTGGAGCGCAATGGCGTGATCTCGGCTCACCGCAACCTCCGCCTCCTGGGTTCAGGCAATTCTCCTGCCTCAGCCTCCTGAGTAGCTGGGATTACAGGCACACGCCACCATGCCCAGCTAATTTTTTGTATTTTTAGTAGAGATGGGGTTTCACCATGTTGACCGGGATGGTCTCGATCTGTTGACCTCGTGATCCACCTGCCTCGGCCTCCCAAAGTTCTGGGATTACAGGCTTGAACCACCGCGCCCGGCTGAGACAGGGTTTCACCATGTTGGCCAGGCTGGTCTTGAACTCCTGGCCTCAAATGATCTGCCCACCTTGGCCTCCCGAAGTGCTGGGATTATAGGTGTGAGCCACTGTGCCTGGCTCACATTTTCTTTATCCAGTCTATCATTGATGGGCATTTAGGTTGATTCCGTATCTCTGCTCTTGTGAATAGTGCTGCAGTGAACATATATATGTATGTATCTTTATGGTAGAATGATTTATATTCCTCTGGATATAGACCCAGTGATGGTATTGCTAGGTCAAATGATAGTTCTGTTTTTAGCTCTTTGAAGAATTGCCACACTGATTCCGCAATGATTGAATTCTAATTTATACTCCCACCAACGATGTATAAGCCTTCCTTTTTCTCTGCAGTCTTGCTAGCATCTGTTTTTTGTTTTTTTTTTTTGACATTTTAATAACAGCTATTCAGACTGGTCTGAGATGGTATTTCATTGTGGTTTTGTTTTACATTCTCTAATGATCGGTGATGAGCTTTTTTTATGTGCTTGTTTGGCCACACATATATCTTCTTTTGAAAAGTGTCTGTTTGTGTCCTTTCCCCACTTTTTAATGGGGCTGTTTGCTTTTTTCTTGTAAATGTGTTTAAGTTCCTTATAGATGCTGGATATTAGACCTCTGTGAGATGCATAATTCGCAAAAATTTTTCCCATTCTGTAGGTTGTCTGTTTATCATAATTTCTTTAGCTGTGCAGATGCTCTTTGGTTTAATTAGATCCCATTTGTCAATTTTTTGCTTTTATTGCAGTTGCTTTTGGCATCTTCATTATGAAATCTTTGCCCATTTCTGTGACCAAATGGTATTGCCTATGTTGTCTTCCAGGGTTTTTATAGTTTTGGGTTTTACATTTAAATCTTTAATCCCTCTGGAGTTGGTTTTTTATATGGCATAAGGAAGGGATCCAGTTTCAATCTTCTGCATATAGCTAGCTAGTTATCCCAGAACTTTTATTGGATAGGGAGTCCTTTCCCCAGTGTTTGTTTTTGTCCGTTTTGTTGAAGATCAGATGGTTGTAGGTGTGCAGCCTTATTTCTGAGCTCTGTATTCTGTCCCATTAAAACACTAGAAGTTTTTTCTCTGACATCTGGAGGCCAGAAGTCTACAGTGAAGGTGTTGGTGTGTTAGGCTCCCTCCAGAGGCTCTGGGAGAGAATCCATGCCTGGGGTGGCTGCTGGCCTTTGGCATTCCTTAGATTGCAGCTGCATCACTCAGCCCTCACCTCCCCCTCTCGTCTCTGCGTGAATCTACTCTCCCTCTGCCTCTCTGTGTAAGGACACTTCTCATTGCATTTAAGTTTTACCTGGATAATTTAGGATAATCTTCTCATTTCAAAATCTTTAATTCAGTTGCATCTAAAAGTTTATCATAATAACATTCATAGGTTGCATAGATTAGGATATGGGCATGTTATGGGCATGTCCTTTGGAACCATTCTCAGCCTAGCCCACTCAGTAAAACAGAAATAGTGATATACCTCCTCAACATGAGAAAAATCATTCAGTTGGTCTATTCAACTGAATCCAAAGCCAGCATTATTTTTTTTTTTAATTGTGAAAAGTGAGAAAGAGTTCTCTTAAAGTGAGGATTAAATGAAGATGTCTACATTAATATTTCATATATTTTTTGGACATGTCAGCCAATGAGCTTATATAAAAGAACTATATAAGAGGCTTAAATATTAAAAAGGTGTGTACCATTTATTTGGAAATAAATAACTATCTAGCCACTGGGGAGGCAGAAAGAATGTTCTGACCTACCTTATGAAAATGCAGAGAACATAAAAGAATGTAAAAAATTTAAACTTTATATTACTAAAAAGGAAAAAACCTCTGTGTGTGTGTGTGTGTGTGTGTGTGTGCGTGTGTGTTGCAACACTAAGTACAAAAGGGGCAATGCCTTCTTTACAAAGAAAGCACTAATAATAATAACCTATTATAAAAATGAGCAGATGACTTGAACAGGCAATTCACAAAAAATTGAATACAGATGTCAGTGGACCTATAAAAAATACTCAGCTGCAGTGGGGCTTGGTGCCTCATGCCGGTAATCCCAGCAATTTGGGAGGCTGAGGTTGGCGGATTACCTGAGGTCAGGAGTTCGAGATCAGCCTGGCCAACATGGGGAAACCCAGTTTCTACTAAAAATACAAAAATAAGCCAGGCATGGTGGTGCATGTCTTTAATCCCAGCTACTCAGGAGGCTGAGGAAGGAGAATTGCTTGAACCCGGGAGGTAGAGGTTTCAGTGAACTGAGATCGCACCATTGCACTGCAACCTGGGTGACGAGCGAGACTCCATCTTAAAATATATATATATATATATCCTCAGCTTCATTAAATATTTTTAGAATGTGATTCAAAACAATGAGGCACCCTGTGTACCTATCAAATTGACAGAGATGAAGATGTTTATTAATTACCAAATGTTGCTGAGGGATTATTCATTTATATTTATTCATTTTTCTTTTTTCATTAAGAGTTTAAGTTAGCTTGCCAGGTTGCATAAAATTAAGCAATTTAGCATAAATTAAAAGTAAGTGAGACCACCTGCAAAGTAGTCTTGCCAAAAATCTGATCAAGTTGAATCTGATCAAGTTCTAACCGAGTCAATAATAAGGAGCAAGAGCAGCAGAATCCAGTGAATAAAACTGCAGGACACATGGCCTGCATTTCTTCAACAAAATAATTGCATGAGGTTGCAGGAGGAGAGGAAAGGACGAAGCAAAAAGAAATGGAGGGAGGCGGGTATAGTGGCTCACTCCTGTAACCACAGCTACTCGGGAGGCTGAGGCAGAAGAATCACTTGAACCCAGGAGGCAGAGGTTGCAGTGAGCTGAGATCGTGCCACTGCACGACAGCACAGGTGACAGAGCTAAACTCCATCTCAAAAAACAAACAAACAAACAAACAGAAAGAAAGGAAAAGTACATACCCTGGACTCAGCTCCCCAAATATTCTCACAGTAAGACAAAATCAGATCACCTAAGGTGAGGAGTTTGAGACCAGCCTAGCCAACATGGTGAAACCTTGTTTCTACTAAAAATACAAAAACTAGCTGGGCATGGTGGTTCATGCCTATAATCCCAGCTACTCAGGAGGCTGAGGCACGAGAATTGCTTGTACCTGGGAGGCAGAGTTTGCTGTGAGCCGAGGTTATGCCACTGCACTCCAACCTGGGTGACAGAGTAAGACTCTGTCTTGAAAAAAATAAAAGAAAAAAAGTAATGAAGGGAGAGGCCCTTGATTAAAAGGAAACTAAGAAATGTAAGTGCTTATAAGGCATAGTCCTAATTTTGATCTTGATTCAAGCACACAGTAATTTAAAATATTTGAGATTTTTGTGAGACAGAATTTTGAACACTGAGCAGACATTAAGAAATTGTTTGTGTGATAATGATATTATGGTTACTATTTTTTCAGTAGTTTCTTTTAGGGATATTTGGTAAAGAGTATACGCATGAAATAATTTGATGTCTGGGAAAAAGGTTGGGATATAGACTAAACAAAATGTTCATGAGTCAATATTTGTTGAAACTGGGGAATGGATATATAGGGATTGGTTATAACTACTTTGATATTTTCTCATATGTAGTCATTCATTGCTTAACAACGAGGTTAAGTTCTGAGAAACATATCGTTAGGTGATTTTGTTGTTGTGTGAACATCATTGAATGTACTTACACAAACCTCAGTGGTATAGCCTGTACACACGTGGACTATATGATATGGCCTATTGCTCCCAACACTTTTTATTGGGTAGGGAGTACAAACCAGTACAGCATATGACTGTGCTGAAAACTGTAGGCTTTTATAACAAAATGGCCAATATTTGTGTATGTCAACATAGAAAAAGTATAGTAAAATGTGGTATAAAAGATAAAAAATGGTTCACCTGTGTAGGGCAGTTACCATGAATGGAGCTTCCAGGATGGGAAGTTGCTCTGGGTGAGTCAGTGAAGTAGTGGTGAATGAATGTGAAGGCCTCACATTACCTACTATATACAACTGTAGACATTATAAACACTGTACACTTATGCTACACTGAGTTATAAATATATTTTTCTTCAACAATAAATGAACCCTAGCTTATTGTAACTTTTAAACTTTCTAAACTGTAATTTTTTAAAACTTCTGGCTCTTTTGTAATAAATAACATTTAGCTTAAAACACAAATGTTTAGCTATACAAAAATATTTTCTTTTTATATATCATTATTTTATAAGCTTTTTCTATATTAAAATTATTATAAGTTTTACTTTTAAATTTTTTTAAAAACCAAGACAAACACACCCATCAGCTGTGGCCTACACAGGGTCAGACTCATGAATATCACTGTCTTCCATCTCCACATCATGTCCCAGGTTTTCAGGGGCAATACCATGCATAGAGCTGTCATCTCCTATGATAATAATGCCATCTCCTGGAATACCTGCTGAAGAATCTGCCTGGAATACACTCTAAAATAACGAGTAAATGTGTAATATAGTAAATATATAAATCAGTAACATAGTCATTATCAAATATTATATGTACTGTACATAATTGTGTGTACTGTACTTTTGTGTGACTGGTAGTGCAGTAGGTTTGTTTACACCAGTAGCACTACAAACCCATGTGAGTAATGTATTGCACTATGACATGATGACTACCATGTCACCAGATGATAGTAATTTTTCTACTCTATTATAATCTTATCCTTTGTGTATATGCAATGTGTTGTTGACTTAAACATCATTATACAGTGTATGCCTATATTTAAAATGTCTTATAATAAAATGTTATTAAAACAATAGATAAGACAGAAACAAAGTAGACCTGCAAAAAAACAGTGACTTGGAAATGAACATGAATATAATTCCTAGTTTACCTCTAAACTTTTTAGCCATTAACCCAAGGAAGGAAACAGAAGGAAACATCATTCTCATTTGCTCTAGGCAGGAATTGATCAACTATGCAGGAGAAGCTGATTCTTTCTTATTGATACACATTTTTTTTTCCTGAGTCTTTATAAAGAGAACATTATATAAGATAATGAAAATTATCATCAGGGACATGCATTCCAGAGGCTTCTTTGTAAGGTGTACCCCAACAAAGGCCAATGGCATTGGGATAGAATGCAGCTCCAAAGGAATCAGATGGAGCTGAGTGAGAGACAGAATAGACCCTGTACTTACTGCATTCTAGGAGGGGTTGCAGATGAAGAACTTTGCTCTTTGTATTTTTATTGCCCCTTAGTCTTCAAGCAGCTGGTTGAATAAAAGTTGCTACCTTGAGTTTCCATTGGTTAAAAGGGAGGTGATCAGAGTGATATTAAAATTGTGGTCTTGGACCAGAGGAAAAAAAGCATCCATTACTTTCACACACACACAAAATTCAACTGTTTTACTATGCCACTCTTAACTATTAAAACAGAGTTTCTGTGATTCTGTTACTATTTAAGAATATCTTTATATTTTGGTAAATTTCTTTTTTTCTTTTTTTTGAGATGGAGTTTCGCTCTTGCTGCCCAGGCTGGAGTGCAATGGCTCGATCTCGGCTCATCTCAACCTCTGCATCCCAAGTTCAAGCACTTCTCCTGCCTCAGCCTCCTGAGTAGCTGGGATTACAGGCATGTGCCACCATGCCTGTTTAATTTTTTATTTTTAGTAGAGACGAGGCTTCTCCATGTTGATCAGGCTGGTCTTGAACTCCCGAACTCAGGTGATCCACCTGCCTCAGCCTCCCAAAGTGCTGGGATTACAGGCTTGAGCTACTGCACTGGCGCGTTTTAAATTAAATTAAATTTTTTTTAGATGGAGTTTCACTCTTGTCACCCAAGCTGGAGTGCAGTGGTGCAATCTCGGCTCACTGTAACCTCCGCCTCCTGGATTCAAGCAATTCTTATGCCTCAGCCTCCCAAGTAGCTGGGACTACAGGCGCCTGCCATCATGTCCAGGTAATTTTTATATTTTTAGCAGAGACAGGGTTTCATCATGTTGGCCAGGCTGGTCTCAAACCCCTGACCTCAGGTGATCCACCTGCTTTAGCCTCCCAAATTGCTGGAATTATAGGCTTGAGCTACTGTTCCTGGCTATTTTGGTAAATTTCAAACATTGAAAAGTAGACTGTATAACTGCCAGGTATCTGGCACTCAGCTTTGGCAATGACCAACTCATAGCCAATCTTATTTTATCTGTATCTCCATCCCATTATTTTGAAGCAAATTCTAGAATAATATTATTTCATTCATAAACATTTCAGTATTATTTCTAAAAAATGAATACTTTTTTAAAAAGTCTAACCAAAACCCAGTGTGTATTTTGAAAAGATTGAAGACACCACTAAATTTATTTGCAACCCATTGCCATATTTTTATTTTAAAGTGATATTTTTAACACCCTTAGACTATCTTTCCTTTTGATCAATGCTAATGAGTGAAGCAGCCCATAAATGAGGAAGGAGATGAACACAGACACTGGGAATTCCCCAAGAACCACTGCCTGCCTCCCGCTTTCCCCTGGGCCTAGAACCCAACTCAGGGCATTGGCTGTGATTTGCTTTTAGGTTCTTTTAAGAACATGTTAGTCAACACCAAATTGTTAATATGACATAAAAGCTCTACTAGGCGTTTTTTCTTTTTTTTTTTTAAAGCTTTAATCACATGAAGCTGTAAGAAAACCTTTTGAGTGCTTTTATTCTCTGAAAAAGGGGCCATTTCCAAATTAGCAGGTGGACAGCCCGGCTCATTCTCTTTTGACAGGAGTGTAATTCTTTGTGTCCTTCACCAATTCTTCAAAATGCTCTTAGCTTGGCTCCCTTCCCTAATTTCCCCGACTGTCTCATGCATCTTTCTACTTCGTTTGTCATTCTCAAACCTACATATTTCCTCCCGTCCCTCTCTTGAGCTCCATTTGTCTGCTTGAATTCTGCCATGTGTCCCTCTAGCATCTTTTCCTTAGTACATCTGAATTGGAAGTCATGATCTGCCCTTTCCCTGCTGCCCACCCCAACTGACCTGACTTTCCTCTTTCACTTAATTTCATTTAGGTGTGGAAAAACCAGATAATGAGCATTATTTTTACTACCACCACCACTGCTAGTAGTAGTAGTAGTAGCAGTAGCAGTACTTCTACTATTACTATTATTACTACTACTAGTACTTAGTTTCTGTTCCTTTGTACTTTTGTAGTAAGTGACCAGAGCCTGTACATTTCGCCTCTGCAGAATTTAAACAGCTTATTTGTTAGCCAAATTGTTATGGTCTCTACCTCTTATTTTTGGGTCTAGTGCTTAAACTCTGTACCTAGGTAAGAAGACATGGGCCCTGACTTTGAAGGGCTTGCATTTTTAGTGGAAGAAATGGATGAAGAGATGGGTTCCCTTAATCAGTATAGGAAGGTCCAGGGTACTGTGGCAATGCAGAGGAAAGGTATTTATTGTATTGGGGACTTTCATGAAAGGCTTCCTGGGGAAAAACATGCTTGAGTTGAGTGTCGAAGTTGACTGGGGAAAACAGGTAACAATGACATTCTGGGGAAAATATGAGCAAAGACCGGGAGGCATAAGACATCAAGGGATGAGAGTATGTGGGTTTATGGGTGTGTATGTAACACAGTTTCAGACCTCCAGATATTAGATCAGTTAATCTTGTTATATATATTTTTTTCTAAAGCATAGATGTGCCATAACACTCCACTACTGAAAAATATAAATGGCTTTTTAAATCTGAAATTTAACTTTTAGTTACAGTGTTTCATCTCTGACTCCAGCCTCCTCCTCTAGGCTTCTCTCTCCACCACCTTTCACTTCGTTCAGTGTAGAAAACTCAGAATTCTTTGACTATACCACAGTGCTTCTCCTTACATAGATAGTTCATCCTCATTTTGCTTAGAATCCTCCTATTGTCTCCCCAAGTCCTGATTGTCAAAATCCCACCTGTCATCTTTTTAAACTTTTGATTTTGGAAGCATTTAAATATATAAAAAGAAGACATAAAGTAAAACAAACCCTCATGTACCCTTAAATCCTACCAATTATCAAAGTGCCACTTCAAATATTACTCCCTATGTGAGACCATTTTTTTTTTTTTTGAGTCTCACTCTGTCACCAGGTTGGAGTGCAGTGGCATGATCTCGGCTCACTGCAACCTCTGCCTCCCAGGTTCAGGGGATTCTCCTGCCTCAGCCTCCCAAGTAGCTGGGACTACAGGCACACCACCACATCCAGCTAATTTTTGCATTTTTAGTAGAGATGGGCTTTCACAATGTTGTCCAGGATGGTCTCAATCTCCTGACCTCATGATCCACCTGCCTTGGCCTCCCAGAGTGCTGGGATTACAGGCATGAGCCACTGCGCCAGGCTGAGACTGTTTTTTGGTGTTGCTTGTCTCACTTCTTCTCTCCTGCTTTCAGGGTGCAATGCTTGTATTGTATACATCACATATACTCACTGTTACTATAGAGTTGGATTTTCCTATCTCCTGACTATTTGATGGCAGAATTTGCATCTTAATAAATTTTGACCCCTGCAATATGTACTCTGGGGAATGATTGACAATTTCAGCTGAAAGATAGAGATAACTCAATGAGGAGCTAGCTTGGAATTTCATTCTTACTAATCAGAAAGAATTGGTGGGTTGTAGGGAAAGTGACAAGAGCCTGAAAGGAAAGTGACATTCTCATCATAAAGTGAGAAATGGTAAAAAAAGACAAACAAAAAACAACTTTACATAGATATATGGTAGACAAGGGCTACTTGACTGTGGCTGGGGTCTCAGACACTTGTGAAACTTCAAAAAAAAAACAAAAAACATGGCTCCTGAAGTCTCACTCTTTCAACTTAGCCAGTAAATACTGTCCCCAGTAGCTGAGAGACCTGGACAAAATAGCATCAGCAGGGATCCCACCTGCATGTGTCCTTTTGGGGCAGTTTCACCAGTAGGGATAGGACTGCAGATGTGGTTTCAGTGACACAACTAAGATGTGAGATTTTAAGAGTTTTTAGCACTTAGAGGCTCTGTATGGGACACAGCATGCCTGGAAGTCACACACACACATGCACACACTCACACACAGAGAGAGAAGGGACCAGTGGGCCAATGTCTTTATTGGGTACAGGGTGTTATCTAGTTTCCTGAAAGGAATTTTAATTTCTGGGTTTAAAACAGGCAATAGTTCTAGGAGGTCAGTGTGACTGAGAGGCAGTCACCTTACGTTTATGGGCAGATGTCTATATGATCTATTTAAAGGATGTGGCAGGAAAGTAGGGAGGCCAGCCTGCTAGGCAGGAGAGATGTCTGTAAGTTTCATCTCTGCCACTGGTTTGGAGCCACTCTGGTGGAGTACAGTACTAGAAACCATGTCAAGAGTGACTGAGTCCTGCTTCTCGTATGAGAAATTTTAACTTAGGTTTAAAAATGATTACTGAGGGCCGGGCATGGTGGCTCATGCCTCTATTCCCAGCGCTTTGGGAAGCCAAGGCAGGAGGATAACTTGAGATCAGGAGTTTGAGACCAGCCTGGCCAACATTGCAAAAGCCCGCCTCTACTAAAAACACAAAAATTCTCCGGGCTCAGTGGTGGGCACCTGTAATCCCAGCTGCTCGGGAGACTGAGGAAGGAGAGTCACTTGAACCCAGGAGGTGGACATTGCAGTGAGCTGAGATAGCATCATTGTACTCCATCCAGCATGGGTGACAGAGCAAAACTCTGTCTCCAAAAAAAAAAAAAAAAAAAGGATACTGAGACAATGTAAAATTATAAGTACTCACTACACTCAGTCCCAGAAATCCTGAGGATGATTTGAGATTGATGAGATGTTTGAAAAATGTAATTCTAGTATAAATAACACGAAAGAGGAAGAGTGGAGCATGGAATTTGAAGAAATAAGATGTCATCCAGGGAACATTCTGCTTAGCTTATATTTTAAAAATAAAAGCACAAATATGGAAGGGAGAAAATAAGGTATTTATTGAGTACGTATGTTTTGCTAGACCCTGCTAGCCTTCTTCACACACAGTGTGTCAATTGAGTCTCTTAATGACCTGGGGAGGTTGTATGTCATCTCCAGTTTGCAGGTGTGGAAACTTAGTTTAAGATAAATGTTCTAAACATTATGTCACTAAGTGGGACAGCTGGGGTTTGAAATAATGTCTTATTGATGCATAGGTTTGTGCAATTTACATTCCATTCTTGGTTGTTCATTTTGTTTTTTGAAGAGCTCTGTCCAAATGTTCAAAACAGTTGAGAAAAGACTAATAAATATTCAGTCAACAAATATTTATGATGAGCAGGTGCTGGGCAGAATCGTTGGCCATCGTGAAACTTATATTCTAGTAGGGAAAGATAGATAAACAAGTAATAAATAAATGCAAAAGTAAATAAATACAAAAATAAAATAATTCTATATTGTGAGAAAAGATACAGAGGAAATGAATGGAAGATGATCATGGAGTTCTATTTTGGAGAGAGTGGATATTTTCAACTAAAAAATCAAAGTTTCAGGGAAGCTACTTATCTCATATTGTGTTGCACACCACCGGTAAGGTGCTGGAATGGGAAAGCAGGAATGTGTGGATAGTAATCTTTAGGTTGTGTTCAGGAAGATCTGGGAAGGTTCTTTGAGGGAGGCTTTGAATTTGGAAGATTGAGTTCTTGTCTGCGAGAACCCTCCTTAGAGGAAGGATATCTAACTACAGCCCTCTAGGTAGAAGGAACAGTATGAAGAAAGGTAAGATCTTAGGAGATTCATTCTGACTCTGAAATCAAACTGACTGCAAGTTTTAAAATATAAGCACAAATATGGAAGGGAGAAAAGAAAGTATTTATTGAGTACCTATATCATGCTGGACACTGCTAGGGCATGGTGGCTCACACCTGTCATCCCAGCAACAGCACTTTGGGAGGCTGAGGCAGACGGATCACCTCCTGAGGTCAGGAGTTTGAGATTAGCCTGGTCCACATGACAGAACCCCATCTCTACTAAAAATACAACAATTAGCCAGGTGGGATCATGCATGCCTATATTCCCATGTGCAGCTACTCGGGAGGCTGAGGGACATGAGAATTGCTTAAACCTGGGAGGCGGAGGTTTCGGTGAGCCTAGACAGTGCCACTGCGCTCCAGCCTGGGTGACAAAGTGAGACTGTCTCAAAAAAAAAAAAAAGAGCTTTTCAGCTTTTCTTCTCTAAACTTTATGTAATTCCAGATAAATTGTCCTACTGGTTGGAGTCTCAGTGGTTTATAAGAACCAGTGGTTTTGGAGGATGGCAGGGTCCCTGTTCACTTTTACACATCACTGTTGCAAAGCCAACTTTCTTCCTGCATGCCTCTTCCCCTGCCCTGCTTCGTTAGTCGCTTTGCATATGATCATTGCAATTTAATAACATTGAATGATACTTCACTGCCGATTTTATTGCCAACTACCCTTGGAACGTAAGCCTAGATGCAAGTAGTAAGGAGAGGGCAGCCAAGGCCTCTAGATTGCCAGTTACTTGGCTGGGAATCCCATTCATATTGGGAAACAGATTTTTAAAATAAATTTGGCACTGGAAGCACTGCCATCCTTTTGTGAAGCTATGTCAATAATCATAAAGTTTCACAATCATGCCCCCAACCCTCAGCCAAGCTAACAAATATTTAGGCATCAGCATATCTTCATGATGCCACCTTCTGTTGATTGCACGGGCTTCTCATGCTGTTTGGGTTGGCAGTGGAACACAATCTTCTGTTTTATGTAATGAGGAACATCAGAAAAGTCCTTTGTGCTTACCCTATCAGAGTGTGTGCAAGACCTCTTGTGTACCCCATCATTTTCGCTGCAGTCAAAGCTAGCGCACGTTTCTGTGGCCTGGTAAATCTTTTCTAGCTATTGGCAAGGTTGTTTTCTTTTTTTTCCCAGTGCCATCTTGCTCCAGGCCAGGATTATAATGACCCAGCTTTGCTTTGGTTTAAGATGAATTTTGCAAATATATGTGTGTGTTGGGACTACACTATTTTCCGAGAACACAGACATGGGTGTAACAGGGTCTGATGCAATATAGTGCCCAATCAGGCTGACGAGGCTTACCCTTTGCAGACTGTGCCAATAAGCAGTCAAGGCTTGTTGTGATCTGCAGAAATATACAGAATTCTCTCATTCTGAGAAGGCTTGTTGCTAGCATGTGACATCATAGAAAGCCCCCCTTTTTTTGCTTTGTTTTGGAATATCAAAGAAAAAGGCTGTTGAACGTAGTTGGCCACTTAGCTTTGTTATTCATAGTGCTCCCTCCCATTTTTTTTAAACAGTGTTCAATGTTAGCGTCAGGTGTTGGCTGCCTTCCTGGGGGAACAGATTGCTGTGATGTAAACACAGCTGGAAACTGACCACATATTGTTTTTCTTTCTTTTAAGAAATGAAAGAGGCATTTATAGAAAGGCTGCAGAACACGGTCCTGTCCAGAATTACTTTATATATTTATTCCTCAAGTTGGGTTA
Source organism: Callithrix jacchus (assembly GCF_049354715.1). Taxonomy (NCBI): domain Eukaryota; kingdom Metazoa; phylum Chordata; class Mammalia; order Primates; family Cebidae; genus Callithrix; species Callithrix jacchus. Next base: position 125,513,472 of record NC_133506.1, read on the forward strand.
ATGATTAATGTCACGCCTGAGTGTCCACATAGACCCATGTCCCTTCCCCCTTCCCGAAGCTGCAATTTCCTGGGAACAATGAACTTGCAGAGCTTTGCTGCCATCCGAACATGAGAAGGGGTGGAGTCTGTTCAGTTCTGTTTTCTTCATGCTGAAGTGTGGTCTTTGGAGCTAAGTGAAGAATGACTTCTGTGGGGTTTTCCTCTGCTGGCCTTCCTTGCAGCCTTGGAAACCTCATCAAAGTCGCCTCTGCTGAACTCTCATTGTGCAGCTCTGTTACAGATGGGCAAGTAAGTGAATTACAGAATGTTGCTCTGTGTGCTTGTGATTTTTATTTTATTTGATCTACTTTTTAACATGAAGGCAGAGTATTTTCTAACACTGTAATTCAACTAGGTTTTGTGTCTTCTGGATCTGTTTTTTTTTTTTTTTTTCTCATTGTTCTAAGGAGTTGGTATATTTGGAAATACTAGGTTTAAGATATACAGATGTCCAACTTATATAAGTCAAGGGTTTAGATTCTGGAGACACGAGGCTGGTAATTTCAACTAGGAGGCAGTAAATTCAGGGTAAGAGTAATGTTGATTTGGGGGTTAAGGGGGGTGGCTGGGTGTAGAAGTAATCTGGGAAGAGAATCAAGGGCCTTCTCCCACTTGGAAGACTATTCTTATTTTGATCTTTTATTCCTTTGGTCTCTGTGCCAAAAACTTTCACTCTTTTTTACTATTTCTGTGTATAGATGTTTGGATGATTTAAGTTATGGTGTAATAGTTAATTGCTGTTAATAATTGCTACTAATTAATTGCTGTATTAAGGTTTTTCAAAGGGGTTTTCTCAACAAATAGCTATTTCTCTTTACATCTATCTTATAAGAATTGAGTTAAAAATGAGGAAGAGAAAGTTGTAGGAATTTAAGAGTAACTTCTGCTTTTGGTTTGCTTAAATGGCAACTGGAGACCCATTTTCATAGGCAAAATATATGTTACTTTAGTTTTTGTTTTCTTTGAGAGAACTGTAGGGTTACCTTGTTGGGATTACCTGAATTATTTGTCATCTGTACTGGAATCTGCATGTAGTTATCTTTACAGTTATCTAAGCAAGTTGAATCTGTCATTCATTCCTCACTGAAGAATCTCACTGAAAATAACATTCCCTGTCTATTTGGCTGATGCCCATGGATGGGAATTGTTGGAATTAGGCTATACATCTATTTGGATTCTCATAACTGGGTCCAGCACCTAGCATAGCTCCTGGTACATAGGGAAGCTCTATGTAATGTCAATAACTGGCTAATTTAGTAAGATTCCTAAGAGCTGTTTGAGTTCCAAGAGCAGGAAAGTGAATGGTGAGTTTTGAATCTTATAAAATACATAGGTAAACCCAAACGAGGAGAGAATTGAGAAAGTCTGTTACTCTGAAGGTGGTCCTAAAAGGCTTTCTCTAGGCTGATTACTGCCAAGCATATTTTTTTCCTGGCTTTATACAGCTTGGCAGAATTGATCTCATTTTGGATTCTGAAGGAAGAGAAAGAAAAAAATTTCATTATACATTATATTGGGCTGTGATAATGTGGCCAATTCTCTTCATGAATTTTTCAAATGACTTTTAAAGAAATGGCAATAGTACTGATTGTTTCCCTCTATGAGTCTAATTAACAGCTACTTAAGGTATCTTAATGTTCTTTTATATATATTATCTGCTTTGATTCTCAAATCAGTCCAGGGAGGTGGGTATTGATGTTACTTCCTGATTTTACAATTGAGAAAAGCAAGAGAGTCAGATGAAAAGTGATCCCAGAAGTTGCTCGGTGCGTGGAAGAATGTCAGCTGGGTATTTTAAAACTCAAATCCCATGTTCCTCTCAACTGCCCCCTTTCCGGTCATCTCTAAAGGTCTTCTATTGCAGGATAGCAGGAAGAACTCGCACCTGGGTGTCAGGAGACCTGGATTCTGATTCTGAGTGGGTCCTTGTTGACCTCTGTGATGTGAAGCAAGTCACTCACATCTTTGGATGTCACTTTTCTGCAAGGAGGTTACTTTGGTTGATTTCTTTTCTTTCTTTGTGTTGTTTTTTTTTTTTTTTGGAGACAGAGTACACCCAGGCTGGAGTACAATGGCACGATCTCGGCTCACTGCAACCTCTGCCTCCCGGGTTCAAGTGATTCTCCTGCCTCCACCTCCTGAGTAGCTGGAATTACAGGTGCCTGCCACCACACATGGCTAATTTTTGTATTTTTAGTAGAAATGGGGTTTCACTATGTTGGCCAGGCTGGTCTCGAACTCCTGACCTCATGATCTACCCACCTTGACCTCTCAAAGTGTTAGGATTACCGGTGTGAGCCACTGTGCCCAGCCACTTTATTTGATTTCCTAAGTTTCTTTGCAGTTTCAGGATCTATCCAGGGTCGTATCCAGGTCTTGTATTATCTCTGAGTGGTCATCTGCAATGTGGAGAAGAGGTGGGAAAGGAGGTAGCATTCTTTCCAACCATCCTATCCAGCTCTCCCTTGGTTTCCCCTGCCAAGTGCAAAGAGACACAGGATCTCCATGGACGAGGAAAACCTCAGGCCCTTGTTTGCTCTGATCTGCTTCCTGAGCTGGCATTTCTCAGGCTGTTCTTTTTTACTCATCAACAAAAGTATTCAAGCCAAATTCTCTTGTAATTTCAGCACAGGTATGAACAACATCAAGTTACCTTTCCATCAGGCCCAAGAAGTCCTAACCTTCTTGCATAAGCCTATCTGCTATCCTAATCCTTTTTGGAACATGGCAAATGTAAATAAGTATTGCTCTATCCCTCTCAGGTTTTTCAAATTACAGCAGGTGGTTGAGAAAAGGGGAGGGCAGAACAGTGGAGAAGTATTTTTTATTCTGCTTCCATTGCTAACTCTCATAGTTGTTAACAGATCAATTTAGAAAATAGTGGGATACTGAGATAAGGGTGACTACCCCTTACTGACACTAAAAAAAAAAAAAAAAAAAGCTGTGACCAAGTGTCTGCCATCACCATTATAGTGTAAAAAAAAAAAAAAAAAAGGCCAGGCATGGTGGCTTATAGGCTGGGTGTAGTGGCTCATGCCTGTAATCCCAGCACTTTTGGAGGCCAAGGTTGGCAGATGACCTGAGGTCAGGAGTTCGAGACCAGCCTGCCCAACATGGTGAAACCTTGTCTCTACTAAAAATACAAAAATTAGCTGGGCATGGTGGCACACATCTATAATCCCAGTTACTTGGGAGGCTGAGGCAGGAGAATCGCTTGAATCTAGGAGGCAGAAGTTGCAGTGAGTCGAGATTGCACTACTGCACTCCAGCCTGGGTGACAGAGTAAGATTCTGTCTCAAAAAAAAAAAATTCAAAAGAAAAGAAAAAAGAGATTTTGAAATGACAAACTCTCAGTGGAGAGAAAGGGTAGAATTTCCTAGGAAAAGAGAGTTGGCATTCTTATCCTGATGTTTGCACTCTGCACTTGTGAAAAACCTCATTCATGATCACAGTCTGTATTTGGGAAGCTCCGTTCTACCTGGTACTTGGGTTCTCAACACTCACAGACTTTCTGGGTAGCAACTGGTGCTTTGAATGGAGACATGAGAGCTGCATGCGCAGGTCAGCTCTTTTCCTTTGCTGCAGTTTCTGTCTCTGCTCTCTTGCTATGATATAGTCCTTACCTTTTTTTCTTATGTCTTTCCCCACAGGTAAGAAGCGAAACCCTGGCCTTAAAATTCCAAAAGAAGCATTTGAGCAACCTCAGACCAGTTCCACGTAAGTTGGCAAGATCATCATCTTATTCCAAATCCTTATACTTACAGGTTTCCCCTGGGGATTCAGTTTTGGACTGGTAAGCAGTGCCTTTACTTTAAAAGAGGCCTTTGAGAGGCAAGCCATTTACTCAATGTTCTGAGACCGGAAATAATCATGCCTCATCAGTAGGTATATTTTGAGTGGGTGGTTTTGAACTCAGTATCTTAAGTTATTGGTTGAGTCAGAATTGAATGTCAGATATATTTGGTGGATGGGGTTCTATGTAAGGCCAGAAAGGCCCCTGGATGTGGACTTCCTTGCCTTTTCCCCGTAGATTGGAGCAAACAAGCAAATCCCTGTGAAAGCCACTACTATTAAACTTGGGTTGAGATGGAAAGATGGTATTTGGTGAGGACCCACATCCTGACACTTAGATCCTGTCTTATATAAACAGAAGGAAGAATGAGGTAAAGGAACACTTTTTTATTAGCTGAGGTTTTGGCCCAAATCCCTAAGTCAGCTCAAGTCCTAGTGAGGGACATCTTGTGAAGGACATTCTCTCTGTGAACCTCCTTTTTGCTTTTTTTTTTCTATCTCTTTGTGTAGTGGGGAAGGTACTTCCTGTCCAGCTGGAGGTACAACCATCTACTAAGGCATCTGCATGAAAGAAATGGAAATTCCGAGGAAACAAATCACAACAGAGGTGTTAGAGGGACAGGGCAAGGGCAAAGAGAGGGCATCCCTATGGAGAAGTGAGTTGTTAAGGCTTTTTTTCATGTCTACAAAAGTGCCTCCCTTTGTAGTGGGTTTTGATCTTAGCTGTGATCTACTATCAGAAAGTCTACCGCCTAATGTTGGAATGTGCTCTAAAATGGGATCATGTCTGTTGTAAGTCTTTGTTGAAGCCATTGGTCCTTGCATTGCCTGAAGTGGTATACAGAAATTTTCCACTGGAGAATTTTTAAGGACAATGTAGACTGGAGGGCTACTTTTCAGGGTTCTGGACTGTAGCTAAAGAGTCTAAACTCAAGACAGAATGTTCCTTTCATTAGAATCTGCAGAAGGAAGATCTTTCTTCCCATACTTGCTATCAAGATTGTTTTCCCCCCCTATACTCTTTTTTTTTTTCCTTTGGTCAATGAGCAATTGGTATTTTTTTTTATAACCTGTAGAACTATGAACTGTGTGATTGCTATTGTTTCTTCTCTGCCTGGTTTCTCAAGAGCTTAGAGTCTAATATGTGGCCTACTTTTACTACCTGAAAAGGAATTTATGGGATATACTTTTAAAACTGTTTATTTTGAAATAATTGTAGACTAACAGGAGGTTGCAAAGAAATGTACAGAGAAGTCCCCTAAATCCCTTTCCCCAGGCCATGCCAAACTACCCTCCATCCCAAGTTAACATCTTACACAACTACAGTACATTCAAGATCAAGAAAGTGGCAATAGTGGGAATCCTAGAACCTAGTCCATTTTGCCAGCTATGCAAGCATTCACTTGTGTGTGTGTGTGTGTGTGTGCGCGCGCGCATGTGTATAGCTCTATAAAGTTTATGACGTGTCTTGCATAAGTTCTATTATAATCAAGATACTTCACTACAGCAACATTACAAGACTCTTTCATGTTATTCTCCCATAGTCATACCCACCTCTTCTCCCCATCCTCATCCTTAATCCCTGGCAACCATTAATCTCTTCTCCTTTGCCATTTTGTTATTTCATGATTGTGATATAAATGAAATAAAGCATGTTTTTTGAGTTTTGTTTTTGGTTCAACGTAATTTTATTGAGGTTCACTTAAGTAATTGCATGTATTAATAGTTTGTTCCATTTTTGCCAAGTACCCATCTATGGTATGGTTATACCAGTTTGTTCAACACTTCAGCCTTTGAAGGAGATATGGGCAGTTTTTCATTTTTGGCTATTCTGAATAAAGCTGTTATGATCATTCATGCATAAGTTCCTGCATGAGAATAAGTCTTCATTTCTCTGGGGTATATGCCCAATAGTACAATTACTGGGTTATATGGTAATCCTATCTTTAGTTTTGAAAGAACTACTGAACTATTGGCCAGAGTAATTGTGCCATTTTATGTTCTCATCAATAATGTCTGAATAATTTGGTTTTTCTGGATCTCTGCCAGCAATTGGTTTTATCAGTATTTTTCATTCAGATGTGTAGTGATATATATGTAGTTTTAATTTGCAATTTCTCTAGTGGCTAATGCGTATTTTTTGCCCATTGCCTAATTAGATTCTTTTTATTGTTTACTTTTGAGAGTTATTTATATGTTCTGGTTTCAAGGACTTTGTCAGATATGTGATGTGAAAATATTTTTCTCAGTTTGTAAGTTGTCTTTTTATTCGTTTAGCAGGGTCTTTCTCAGAGAAAAAGTTTTTAATTTTGGTGAAGCTTAATGTATCAGTTATTACTTTTACAGATCATGCTTTTGATAATAAGTCTAAGAACCCTTTGCCTAGTCCTAGATCTGTCTAGAAGTTTTGTAGTTTTGCATTTTACATTTAAGCCCCTGGTCCATTTTGAGTTAATTTTTGTTCAAGATATGAGTTTATTTCTTTGGCCAGTGGGTTACCAATTATTATAGCACCATTTGTTGAAAAGGCTATCCCTCCTCCATTGAATTGCTTCTGCTCTTTGGCCAAATATCAATTGGGAATATTTGTTTGAATTTATTTCTGAATTCTCTATTCTGTTCCACTGATTTATGTGTCAGTCCCTCTGCCAATATCACGCTATCTTGATTACTACAGCTATATAGTAAGTCGTAACAGGGAAAAATGATTCCTCTCACTCTGCTCGCTTTCAGAATTATGTTGACTATTCTAAGACCTAATTTCATATACATTTTAGAATAAGCTTGTCTGTGTCCACAAAGAAACTACTGAGATTTTAGTAGGAATTGTGTTTAACCTATAGATCAATTTAGGGAGAATTGACATTTTTACTACATTGATTCTTCCAATCCACAAACATGGTATATTTCTTAAACTTTAAAAATGTATTTCTTTCATCAGCATTTTTATAATACAATTTCTCAATATTAGGTTTTGTTAAAATTTATACCTAAGTTTTTTTTTTTTTGGAACAAATTTTAAGAGGAATTTGATTTGTGAGCTTGGTTTTCACTTATTCATTGTCAGTGTATAAAAATGCAATCGATTTTTCTGTATTGATTTTGTATTCTGTGAGTTTAGTAAAGTCACTTATTAGTTCTAGGGGCTTTTCATAGAATTCTTAGGGTTTTCTATGTAGACAATCATGGCATCTGTAAACAGAGATAGTTTTATTTCTTCCTTTCCGATCTTTACTTTGATTTTTACTTTTTTTTTTCTTGCCTTGTTAAAGTGGCAAGAATGTCCAATCCTATGTTAATAAGGTTGATGAGAGCAGGCAATACTTGCTTTGTTCTCCATTTTAGAGGGAAAGCATTTAGTCTTTCACTATTAAGTATGAAGCTAACTGTAGGATTTTTGTAGATGTTATTTATGAGGTTGAAAAGGTTCCCAAATATATAAAACCTATTTTTTTGTTTGTTTGTTTGTTTGTTTTTTGAGACAAGGTTTTACTCTGTTACCCAGGCTGGAGTGCAGTAGTGAGATCATGGCTTGCTGCAGTCTCAGCCTCCCCTGACTCAAGTGATCCTCCCATCTCAGCCTCCAAAGTATCTGGAACTACAGGCAGATGCCACCATGCCTGGCTAATTTTTTTTATATTTTGTAAGGGTTTCACCATATGAAACACTTACAAAATATAAAAAAGTGCTGAGATTACAGTTGTGAGCCAGTGTGCCATGGCTGAGAATTTTTATTATGAATGGGTATTGAATTTTGTTGAATGCTTTCTCTGCATCAATTGATATAATAATAAAATTTTTCTTCTTTGTTCTGTTGATATGCAGATTACACTGATTCATAATTATGTACTGAGCTAGCCTTGTATATCCCAAATGAATTTCAGTTAGTTATGGTATATATCTTTTTGTGCATTGTTAGATTCAATTTGCTAAAATTTTGTTGAGGATTTTTGTTTCTAGGCCTTTGGGAGATGTTGGACTGTGGTAGTTGTTTTAATTTTTCGCTTGTGCTATTATTTTCTAGTTTTAGTATTAAGATAATAATGGCCTAATAAAAATCAATTGGTAAGTGTTCCTTCTATTTTTTGGTAGACATTGTATAAAATTGGTGGTAACTCTTCTTTGCATGTTTGATAAAATTCTGCAATGAAAGAAAATGAGCCTGGATTTTTTTTCTGGGACTTTTAAATTACAATACCAATTTCTTAAATAGTTGTAGGACTATTCAGCTTATCTGTTTCATCATGGCTGAGTTTTGGTAGAATGTGGTTTTCAGGAGTTGGTCCCTTTCTTCCAAGTTGTCACATTTATGAGAGTAAAATTGTTCATAGTGTTTCCTGCCTATCTAAATGGCTGCATAATCTGTTGTGACATCCTTTTTTGTTATTTTTTTACCTGATATTGATAATTTGTGTCTTCTGTTGTCAAATTTGTCAATTTTGCTTGAGGTTTGTCAACTTTATTGACTTTTTTCTTTTGAAGAACCAGCTTTATTTTCCTATTTTCAATTTTATTGCTTTCTGCTTTTATTTTTACTGTTTCCTTTGGGATTTATTCTTATATCAACCTACCAGCAGTTTTATGTCCCTTCCTCTTAAAATTTTTATTCTTTACCTTTTATATTAGTTTACATTATAGCATAAATTTTATGTTAATTTAATTTTATAAATTTTATGAATTTTGGAAGGCTTCTATAATCCCTTTTTTGGTATAAACAAGGATAAAAACAGTTTATATTTTGTTTTTCCCTCATATGGTATTAATAGGACATATTGTGAATATGCTTATCTGTTTCACTGTGTGAAGCAAAAAGCATTACTTCATTATTGTAGAGTGTACCCCTCTAGCTCAAAGAGTTTCCTTGTTATTATTTTAATACTGAGGCTTACATTTGTACTCCTGAAGAAGTAGCTCCCATATTTTGTGTTTATCTTGGCAATTTTTGAAGGCTGGCTTCGTGATTTCTTCCCATTCATACTCTGCTTCCTTCTGCTGTGCTTCACAAAAATAAATAGCCCTTGACAAAGCTTCACTCTCCTGAGTTCAACGTGTGTGGCCCCTCTGTTTGAGCTCTTTCTTTGAGCTATGGATGTGAATGTGAGCTGTTTCTTTCCTTGATTGATAGTAACTAATTCTCAATAAGTTTGTTGCTAGTTCATATTATTTTATTTGACCATCACAAGAAACCCAGAGCCAGTTTTTTTTACTGTCTTTGACATGTGAACAAACAGAATGATGTAAGGGTCACGTGCTTTGCTCCAAGCTATTGAGCATAGCTTCATGGGTAGAGTTCATGGTCTGGAGCCAGAATGCTTACGTTTATATTTGGGATCTAAATTTCACTAGTTGAATACCTTAGGCAAAATATCTAAATGCGCTAAGCCTTAGTTTCCCCTTCTAAAAATACAAAAAATTAGCTGGGCGTGATGGCGTGCACCTGTAATCCCAGCTTCTTGGGAGTCTTAGGCAGGAGAATTGCTTGAACCCAGGAAGCAGAGGTCACAGTGAGCCGAGATCCTGCCATTGCACTCCAGCCTGGGTGATAGAGTGAGACTCCATCTCAAAAAACAAAGAAACAAAACCCGTGAATAACAGTGATGTTGCTGTTATGAGGATTAGATGTCATAATCCATGAGTGTCAAGTGTAGTGTCTGTTCCATTGTAACTGCTCAATGAAAAGTAGCTTCAAGTTAGTATTTTTGTACAGCTTCTCAGTGGGAAAGCTGGCATATAAGCTCAGGAATCTCTGACTCTCAATTACATGCTCTTAGCCACACGTCAGACTGGTAGAGGCTGTGACCAAACAGTTTATGGCTAGTGAAATGAGAGGTAGGATTCTTCATAGCATACTGTGTAGGAGAAGTCATCATGGTGCAGCTGTGGGTTCTCATTTCATTGTCTCTCTGAGGGTTCTTAAATTATTTCGTCACTTTCAATATTGTTGAAAGAGGTATTAATAGAAGTAGTATTACCTCGATTTCAATTTATACCCTATTCTATTTCAATAGAGGTAATAATATTTCTATTAATAATACCTCTGAGAGTTGTAAAAATTAAGGAAGCTATTTTATCTAAGTGGTCTTGCACAGTCTTTTGCCCCAATAGGTCCTTAATAAATATTTCTGAATAAATGAATAATAATTGGGATAATAACCAGTGAACTGATTCCTCATATAAAATTATAAATGAATAATTATCATACTAAACCAAAGCTGGTTGTTCATTTAAAAAATGAATACTAGGTGACCTTTGGAAGACCTTTGGTCTTCCAGGGGAAGAATTTTTGTAATAAGCTAGGACTAAAATGTTGAATAAGTGGCAGAGAACATCTACCCACAGTATAAACTTCCTGTAGAATTGCAATGCCCCTGGCAAACTAATATGTCCAGCCCTGGACAGAGCACAACGTCAACTAATCCAATCTGATTTGTCAGTCTTGGCTCCATCATTTGATGTTTTTGGCCCACTTGATGAGCCCAAGGGCCTGCGGTGTGGGCAAATTGATCATTTTCATTAGAGGAGGCCGGGTATTGGGAGCAAGTTCCTTGTATTCAATCTGCCTTGTTGGGAATCATGACAGCAGGTAAAAACGCTTAGCCCAGGTTTTATATTTCCTTCTCCTCTTCCTCTTTCTCCTCCTTAAATCAAGGCTGAGATTCAGGTGACTTGAGTTTTATTTTCAGCTCTGTTGATGACTGTATGGCTTCAGAAAATCGCTCAGCTTTTCTGGTTTCATTTTTCTTAATCTAGAAAATGGCACCATATCCTTCTATTAGATCCACGGGTAATACAAGGTTAGTATAGAGCCAAGGTCAACAAACTTTTTTTTTTTTTTTTTTTGTAAAAGACCAGATAGTAAATCTTTTAGGCTACATGGGCCACAGAGGATGCTGTTGTTTATTTTTTGTTTTTTACAAGCATTTAAATTTGGAAAAGTCATTCTTAGCTGTATCACAGGCTGTAATTTGCTGAGCCTTGGTATATATATACAATGTAAGAATTTTAGACTTGGAAGAGATCATATTCAGTAACCTCATTGGATGGCAAGAAAACAGTGGCAGCCCCAAATAATTAGTGACCTTTCTGTTGCTTCATACTTTTAAAAAGTCAAGGTGGTAGCTGGGTGTGGTGGCTGTAATTCTAGCCACTACTGTATGATTCTAACCCTTCTGCTGAAATTAAATACATAAATAAAATAAAAAATTAGGAACACAGGCCAGATGTGGTGACTCATGCCTGTAATTCCAGCACGTTGGGAGGCTGAGGTGGGTGGATCACCTGAGGTAAGGAGTTCGAGACCAACCTGGCCAACATGGCAAAACCCTGTCTCTATTAAAAGTAAACAATTAGCCAAGAGTGGTGGCAGGCGCCTGTAATCCCAGCTACTTGGGAGGCTGAGGCAGGAGAATTGCTTGAATCCGGGAGGTGGAGATTGCAGTGAACCGAGTTTGCGCCACTGCACTCCAGCATGGGTGACAGGGTGAGACTCCGTCTCAAAAAAAAAAGGGGGAGGTGTTGAATAATTGCAAGGGATTTTTTATTGTTTATATTAGTCACGTTTCAAGTCATATTTGCCTTTATTTCAAAGTGCCATTAAAAAAAACAGCTTTGGAAATCTTGAGAAAGAGGAATTAGAGTTTTAGAAATTTGATTTTTCCAGAAACCTTTTCTGAAGAAAAATTCCCTGCTCAGAAACACAAGGTATATAAACACATCACTTTTGTTTATGGTGTGTGTGTGCATGTGTGTGTGTGTGTGTGTGTGTTCTTTGTTTTGTGTTGTTTTTTCTTTCTCTCCCTCTCAGTCCCCAGTATTAAGTTGGTATAAAAAACTTTAAGTAGTCTATATATTCCAAAGGGATTTTAAGGTGAGAGAAGGCTTGCCATTAAAATCTTAGAGTCATGTTTATATCTATATTTGTATTCCTCCTTTTTTTTTTTTTTTGGTTTTGTTTTGTTTCATTTTTTGAGACCAAGTCTTGCTCTTGTCACCCAGGCTGGAATGCAGTGGTGCGATCTAGGCTCACTGCAACCTTTGCCTCCCAGGTTCAAGTGTTTCTGCTGTCTCAGTCTCCCAAGTAGCTAGGATTACAGGCTCCCACCACCACGCCTGGCTAATTTTTGTATTTTTAGTAGAGATGAGGTTTTACCATGAACTCCTGACCTCAGGTGATCCACCCACCTTGGCCTCCACATTGGCTAGGCTAGCCTTGAATTTCTGACCTTAGATGATTCACCTGCCTTGGCCTCCCAAAGTGCTGCAATTACAGGTGTGAGCCACTGCACTTGGCCCGTATTCCTACTTTTAAATTTTATTTATGTATTTAATTTCAGCAGAAGAGTTAGAATCATAATACCTGACAGTTGGGAAAAAATGTCTCATTGGCAAAGGATTCTTTTCCCTCTCCCTTTTATCCTTCCCTTTTCCTGTCTCTTTCCATTTTCCTTTATCTTTTTCTGGCATGCAATGTACTTCCAAAGAAACTTAGTCTGTACCTATCTGCTCACTCTCTTTTTTTTGACAGCAGCAGGATTCTTTTGTTTTTAGCCTTTAGTTGTTCTTTTCGTTTGATCACATTAATAATATGTTTCTTGGCATTTGCTATGTTTTTCTTTTTCTTTTTCTTTTGTGAGACAGAGTCTCACTTGTTGCCCAGGCTGGAGTGCAATGGCATGATTTTGGCTCACTGCATCCTCAGCCTCCTGGGTTCAAGCAATTCCCCTGGCTCAAGCTCTCGAGTAGTTGGGATTATAGGAGCGCACCATGATGCCCGGCTGATTTTTGCATTTTTAGTAGACTTGGCATTTCACCATGTCAGCCAGGCTGGTCTCAAACTCCTGACCTCAGGTAATCCAATGGTCTTGGCCTCCCAAAGTGCTGGGATTACAGCTGTGCGCCACCGCACCTAGCCGGCATTTGCTATGTTTATCGTACTACTTTTGGTACTTTTCTTTTAGGAAAATGCCTGTCTCAGCTCCTAGTTCTGTGGACAGCCAAAGCCAAACATTTTTCTCTTAAGTAGATTGATACCACTGGAGTAGTAGAAATAAATACTCAGGAAGTGACTATAGAAACAAAATCAGCAAACCTCTGGCTCCTAAGAGGACCCTGGAATTGTACATGTGTACTATGTATGGTAAAAATATTGCTGGGTTTGATGTGACTGCCTGGTAGAGTAGATAGAATGCAGAGCTGGAAGTCAGGAGACCTGGGGCAGCTGTGGGCTGAGGGGAGTCACTTTACCTCTATGGACTTTCTGTCCATCTGTAAAAGAAGGGACTAGATTTGCAATTCCTGTATCTATGAATTTTGTGAATTAACACAATATATGCCATTACTATTTGTTTCTTAAAACAATTGTGAGATGTGTGGAAGAATAATTATATATATTGGTGCTCTTGGATGAAGGAAGTTTGAGACTTACTGCTATATCACAATGATGTATATCAGCAGTTCCCAGCCTTTCTGGCACCAGGGATTGGTTTTGTGGAAGACAATTTTTCCCTGGACTGGGTTGGGGGATGGTTTCAGGACGATTCAAGCACATTACATTTATTGTGCACTTTATTTCTATCCTGATTACATTGTAATACATAATGAAATAACGATACAACTCACCATAATATAGAATCAGTGGGAGCCGTGAGCTTGTTATCCTGCAACTAGATGGTCCCATCTTGGGGTGATGGGAGATAGTGACAGATTATTAGGCATTAGATTTTCATAAGGAGTGGGCAACCTAGATCCCTCGTATGCACAGTTTACAATAGGGGGTGTGCTCCTATGAGAATCTAATGCCACCACTGATCTGACAGGAGATGGAACTCAGGTGGTAATGTGAGTGATGGGGAGTGGCCATAAGTACAGATGAAGCTTCTCTCCTTCACCCACTGCTCATCTCCTGCTGACTTGTATTAATCTGCCGCTTGGGGGTTGGGTATCTCAGTCTATATAATTGCACATATATGGCTCATATGAATTAGATATTTACCATATGCCAAACATTCTGCTAAGCATTTTACTTGTATTATCTCATTTAATACTCATTCCTGTTTCACAATGTAGGTATGTTAATATCCACATGTTAAAGGAGAAATGTAGCCCCAAAGAGATTAAGTAATTTAAACCCAAATATAATTTATTTCAAATCCCCTCTTACTCACACTCATATGCTGCTTGAGTTTACTCACGAACTTCCATTTTCTTCTTAAGGAAAAACATCTCCAGTGGCATGTGATTTGGGAAGGGCATAGTGGACTCCATAGCTTATGTTTTTTCTTTTCCCCTTATCTTTCTTAGGCCACCTCGAGATTTAGACTCCAAGGCTTGCATTTCTATTGGAAATCAGGTAAGAAAAATCATGTCTGCCAGCTAATACCTTGGCCATTTTATATGTATGCTTTCTGACTGAAAAATGTATTTTCCCTAGCATGCTGTCAGGGGAGGGGTTAAAAAAAAGTTTGCATTTAAAAGGAAGTGGTATGTAAAGTTTTGCTATTTTGAAAAAATGTTGAATTGAAATCAGGCTGTGGTTTTGATGGAAGCTATTTAAAAATAGTAGATGATTCTCTTGGGAGGGCATTTCTCAAAGTTCAGACATAATCTATTTGCCATCAGTCGATAATGGGTTGCAGACAGAATAAAGGGTCATGGGCAAAGAATTGCAGTGTAATAGCTTCAACTGAGCCATTGGCAAGCTGAGTCAAAGTTGGGTTTCTGTGTTGCTTGGACAAGCAGGTGGCCTACTGTGGCAGCTCTGAGACATCTCTTGGGCCTTCTTGTAGCTTCTTGCTTTCAGAGGCTGCTTTGACATGCTAGAAAATCTTCTGGCCCAGAAATAATCCTTAGAACATCGAGAGAAACGAGATAGAGGACAATGAATTCTCTGTTCTGTTTATTTTTCTCTTTCCCATTGCATTATTCCTTTCCTCTCCTGCAGAACTTTGAGGTGAAGGCAGATGACCTGGAGCCTATAATGGAACTGGGACGAGGTGCATATGGGGTGGTGGAGAAGATGCGGCATGTGCCCAGCGGGCAGATCATGGCAGTCAAGGTAGAGTTGACATTCTCCTAAAAGTTGTATATCTGCTGTGTATATGTTTGTCTCAGTTGTCAACCAGCCCTTTTAATAGAAGTAAAACCATCTTCAGTAGGGTAAAACAGAACAGATTATTTGCAGGGAAGAGTATTTTCCTCCAAAGGTATAGATAAGGCGTTTTTTTTTTTTTTTGGTATGAGTTGTATCTACTTTTTTTTTAACCCTTAAGTCTCCCTCCACCCATTCTTCCACCATTTTTAATTTTTACAAAACTACCATGTCAACATCACACTTAAAATTAATTAATAATACTAATCTGCAGTCCAAATGTACTTTCTTCAACATCACACAAAATTAATTAATGATACTAATCTGCAGTCCAAATGAAAATTTCCTTGATCATCTCAAAGTGTGTATGTGTGCTTTATCTTGTTGGATTTTCAAATCAGCATCCCAATGAAAGTTTACGTATTGCATTTGGCTGTTATGACTAATAAATCTCTTTTATTCTATATTTTGTTGCTTTTAAAGAATTGTCCCTGAAAATCAAGGACCCAGAATTGAGAGAGAAAATTGTCTCCATTTGTGAAAAAAGGAGGGTAAAATATATCTAGAGTAAATTTGCATAGTTTTTGAGCTATTAAATGAAGTTTAAAATCATTTCATATTATTGAGTAGATGCTGGGAGGATTGTAAAGAATTAACATCTCTAGTTGAATTAATAGATTTGGGCCATTGTTAGGAATGATCAGGTGACTTGGATACCTTTGCTTTTGAAGAATGGAAATACTTTTATCTTTTAGATTTTCCAGTCTGTTCTTCTGCTGACTTTTTGCTGTAGGCAAAAAGTTTGAAGGCCTAGTGTTATTGTATGTCTCCTATCATTTAGTGACATAATCATGTTTCTGTAAGTCTACATTTGCTAGTGTGACAGATTTCTCTCAGAAGCACTGGGATAGGAATGAATGGTTTCTTCATTTCTGTTGAATTCCTTCTATTTCCTATAGCTGTACCAATTCTCTTGCAGTTGCTGTTTGCTCCAAATACTCTTACATGTTCCCAAAGAAGAGCTTTTGGCTTTTTATTTTCTTAGGATCCCAGATAAACAGCAAAGTAATTAATACTATGACCTCTTTGCACTGAACAGACATGAGAGTAAACTAGATTGTTTCTGTAACTTGGAAATACTTTCCAAAACATTTTATCACCCTCTAAAACAGTATCAATTTGTTTCTTACCAGTACTATTCAGGAAATCAAATGAGTAACATTCTTTCTTATTTTCAAATAGCTAATTGCTTAGGGTGGATATTCACAATGTTGTTGCTAGAAGTAGTGTTATGAACCGTATTATTTTGATGGAACTCCTTCAGGTCCCTGCCTGCCTCATCATCAGAGTAGTAACCATAAATTTTCCATGCATTTCCATTCAGCGGATCCGAGCCACAGTAAATAGCCAGGAACAGAAAAGGCTACTGATGGATTTGGATATTTCCATGAGGACAGTGGACTGTCCATTCACTGTCACCTTTTATGGCGCACTCTTTCGGGAGGTAGGTGACCCTTCAATTCGAAGTTCAAGAAGAGCAGTAAATGAAAAAGAAGTTCCTTTGATCATGTACATGCCATGCACAATCATGGAGCTCTTTCTTGTTTGACACATCTTGTATAGCGGTGTTTACATGTGTGCAATGATGACATGCTCTGGGGCGCGGTTGGATTGAAATTATGGCTTTTTTTTTTTTGAAACAGTCTTGTTCTGTCACCCAGGCTGGAGTACAGTGGCGCAATCTCAGCTCACTACAGCCTTTGTCTCCTGGGTTCCAGTAATTCTCCTACCTTGGCCTCCTGGGAAGCTGGGATTACAGGCGTATGCCACCACACATGGCTAATTTTTGTATTTTTAGTAGAGATGGGGTTTTGCTATGTTGGCCAGGCTGGTCTCGAACTCCTGACCTCAGGTGATCCACCCTTCTCGACCTCCCAAAGTGCTAGGATTACAGGTGTGAGCCACCATACCCAGCCTACATTATGGTATTTTCAAATGTGATTAGCCTTTTTAAGAAGCTGAGATTCTCTTCTCCTTTCTTTCTTGTTTTGTTTATCTTGGCAGAACTTTCTATATTGCCTATAGACTGATTTGCAAAGATCCCTTATAATTTGAAATATTCTGTTCTTTTGAATGCTTTATGAGCTTCACCTAACCTGCTTGTGTACTATATAGACTTACTTTGATCTCTTTTCTCTACCTCTGTTTTTCACTTTATCATTATATGGATTATGAGGCTTTGCCTCATTAAAACCAGGTTTTTGACTGACTATTGCTGGTGCTTACTGTGGGAAATCCTACATGGAGTAGGCATCTAGAGCTAACTCCTAGAGAGTGGTATCAGTAAAGGCTTGGATTTCTGGGGTTGTATTGCTTATATTTGTTAGTAATTAGGTTCAATTTTCCGTTGAGGGGTAGGAGATCACATGCAGGTTCTGCTCGGCTACCTACTGGTTTTCTCTTTGGAGATAACCTTGTTTATTTGTAAATTCCTTTATGATCTTGACAGAAAACAATCTATTTCCCTGCAAAATTCAAAAACGAAATAGTTAATTTTTCAGGACAGGTGTTTACTGTTGTTTTTTTTTTTCTCCTTTCTCCCTTTTTCATCTTTTTAAACAATTCCTGGACCAATTGGTCTCCAGGGTGATGTGTGGATCTGCATGGAGCTCATGGATACATCACTAGATAAGTTCTACAAACAAGTTATTGATAAAGGCCAGACAATTCCAGAGGACATCTTAGGGAAAATAGCAGTTTCTGTGAGTACATTATGAGCCTTACTGCATAGATAATGTGGGAAATAAAGTTCCTATGTGTCTTTATACCTCAGTATAAAGAAATACTACCTGGACCACAGCTACTATTTGTACATGTTTGTTGAAGTTCATTGGTGGATGGATAAATACATGCTTTCCTTTCTGAGCACTGTGTAGAAGATTCTAGCACTGCTTTGGTTTGGCAGACTCTTAAGTTAAATAACTCTAAGTGGTGCATTCATCAGCTAGGACCACATTCCTGGTGTCTATATTCTGACATTAGTTTATTTTGATTTTCATTTATGGATTTTTAAAGTGTTCTCTTAAGACTAGTAGGCATCGAAGGAAGCAGAGGAAAATAAATAGAAAGAAGATCTGATACTTTTATGGCTCTTCAGGCTCAGGAGGGTGTAAAGAAAAAGAATGAGGGCAAGTGAACAAGACAGATGAGGGAGACATCCTCTCTGATATAAGATATAGTCCTCTCTGGTGGATGGAGTCCAATTTGTGTAACTTCCTGTGTATTTTCCTAGATAGGACCACCACTATTTAAGAAAATATCTCAATGGTAACCTAAAGCCAAGGAAAATAAACCTTGATATACTTAACTTTCAATTTCTTTCCAGGGATGTGATAAATGAATCTATCTTGTATTTCTCTTGCAGATTGTAAAAGCATTAGAACATTTACACAGTAAGCTGTCTGTCATTCATAGAGGTAAGCATCCATGAGCTGCCTTGGCTGTTCCTTTGATAAAGTTCATTTCTTCCACCTGGAGTCCCTCCCTACCCCAACCCCCCATGGATGGAAGTAGAATTGACTTCCAACTAAGGCAAGAGAAATACAGGGCTTTCCCTTATGATTGGATAGCAAACAATGTAAGTAGTATCCCTTATTGTGGCTGAGGACATAAGAAGAAGACATGATCTTCATATTACACCAAAATTGACTATAAACCCTTGTTAGCAAGCAGAGCTGTGGGAGTACATCTTTGGAAATTTTAGAGAACATGATAAAAATTGATCTTGTATTGGCCATTGCATGATAGCTCGTCGGAAAAGAAGCATGGGTCTCAAGACCAAATAAATTGGAATTTGCATTTTAACAAGATTTCCAGGTGATTCTTGGGCACATTAAAGTGTGAAAAACTGGTATAAAGCAGAGCCCTTTCAGACAACAGTAGGCAGGATAAAATGATTTATCTCTCTCTCATTCCTTTTATTCCTTCTTATTGGCCTGTTATTTCTTCAGCCATCCATTCATCCATCCATGTATTCATTCACTCATCTTTTATCCACCCATACATCCATTTATTATTTTTTAAAATCACTTTAAAAATGTAATAGATGCCCTGAGAAGTATCTGAGAAGAAAATATATTCTTATTAAATTATGCATCAGGATTTTTATAGGGAAGAAAGATTAAAAAAAAAAAAACCACCTGAGAAATATGAAAATACCAAGCCAGGTGCCATGACTCACGCCTGTAATCCCGGGATTTTGGGAGACCGAGGTGGGTGGATCACCTGAGATCAGGAGTTTGAGACAAGCTTGGTCAACATGGCAAAACCCCATCTCTACCTAAAATATAAAAATTAGTCTGGTGTAGTGGAGGGCGCCTGTAATTCCAGCTACCTGGGAGACTGAGGCACGAGAATTGCTAGAACCGGAGGCACTCCAGCCTGGGTGACAGAGTGAGACTCCATCTCAAAAACAAAAAGCAAGTACCAAATATAGAAGTAGTATAGATAATGTAAAATAAGTAAGTGCTATCACTTAGTGATTGTAGTCAGGGAAACTTCTAGGAAGAGATACCCTCAACCATGTCTTTGGGAAAAATAATGAAATGTATTGGTAAGTAATAGGACATTGTGGTTTGGGTAATTCTTAAACTCTCTGAGCCTGGAAATAATGTAAAATGCCTTGCACAGTGTGCCTATTATTATTGGTTGTTATTATTAAAAATTGGAAAAATAGGATGAAAGAAGAGGAGGAGAAGAAAATGGGAAGGAATACAGATAGGAAAAAGATTGTAGATTATTCACAACTTTGAAATTAACATGAAGGGTTATTTCACAGTTATGAAATACGTAATTCATATTAGAGAATATATTTAAAGTATAAAAGTAATAAAATGAAATTTGTATATCTGCCAGCTTAAAGGGAAAATTATAAAGGATAATTTTAAAGCTTTTGTAATAACCTTTAACTTCTAATTTTATGGGCTTTGTGAAAAGTATCAACAAAGGGAAAAATTTAACTTTAATTTCAAAATTCATTGTCTAGAGATAATCATAGTGTCATTTTTTGGGCATATGGGCAGGTCAAAAGAATTCATTTAAAATCTGGTTTGTAATGCTGCTTCTTCAGTAACCTGCCCTTTGGTCTGGAATACCTGGGTTTATGATGCTTTACATTTTGTGATCTTTGACACATTACTTACAGATGCTTTGGGCCAGGCTTGGTGGCTCACACCTGTAATCACAGCCCTTTGGGAGGTGGGGTGGGAGGATTACTTGAGATCAGGAGTTTGAGACCAGCCTGGTCAACACAGAGACATCCTGTCTATCCCAAAAAAAAAAAAAAAAGCTGGGAATGGTGGTGCACACCTGTAGTCCTAGCTACTCAGGAGACTGAGGGCAGGTTAGGATGATTTGAGCCCAGGAGTTTGAGGTTGCAGTGAGCTATGATCACACCACTGCATACCAGTTGAGTGATAGAGCAAGACCTTATCTTGAAGAAAAAAACCAAACCAACCAAAAACAAAAGCAAAAAAAAGGTTGCTTTGGTCATATTTGGTTTATCATTGTGTCACAGTCTGCCTTTTTGTTCTTTGGTTTATTATTCCTACATTAAATATCAATAGATCATTTTGAATTATTTGATTCAGTTATAATTTTTTAGGCTCTTATTGCAAGTATGAGGGCAATGAAGATCATAAAATAAGTGGAGAAAAAAGTTCTTTGTATTGAGAAATTCATGGTTCTACAAGGAATGAACAAAGCATGCAAT
Source organism: Callithrix jacchus (assembly GCF_049354715.1). Taxonomy (NCBI): domain Eukaryota; kingdom Metazoa; phylum Chordata; class Mammalia; order Primates; family Cebidae; genus Callithrix; species Callithrix jacchus. The sequence continues at coordinate 125,534,161 of NC_133506.1, forward strand.
AGAAAATCAGGTTGAAAGCAATAAGCAGTTTATAACTACGAGTCAGAGATGGCAGTTACTTCTGTGTAGAAGAACTTGCAGAAAGGAAGATGAAGGACAAATGGAGTTTTTAGGCCCTCTGGTGGTAGAGAAATGAATCTTGAAAGCCGGCTGGAATGATGGGATCCTGGTTGTTTTTGCTTTCAGACGTCAAGCCTTCTAACGTACTCATTAATGCTCTTGGTCAAGTGAAGATGTGCGATTTTGGAATCAGTGGCTACTTGGTGGACTCTGTAGCTAAAACAATTGATGCAGGTTGCAAGCCATACATGGCCGTAAGTACCTTAGCTAGGGTGACATCTGGTCATATTACTGCTGACAAATCATGCTGGGAAATAAGAGAGGGATGGCCACAGAGGGAAAATGGAAATGTGCCTGAGACTCCAGAAGTAGTCTGCCTCTTAGTTTTTCTTAAACATTTCCTGTCTGAAATCTTCAGCCACTTGCTTCATATATGGTCTTAGTTTGTTCAGGCTGCCATAGCAAAATAACGTAAATCAGGCAGCCTATAAACAACAGAAATTTATTTCTCACCACTTTGGAAGCTAGGAAATTCAAGAGCAAGGCACCAGAAGATTTGGTGTCTGATGAGGGTTCACTTTTCTCAGGATCATACATAGTACCTTCCTGCTTAGTCCTCACATGGTGAAAGGGGTGAAGGATCTCTCTAGGGCTTTTTTTATAAAGAGACCAATCTGTTCATTAGTGTTCCACCTTTATGACTTAATCACCTCCCAAAGGCCCTGCCTCTGATACCATCACATGTGCAATTAGGTTTTACCATGTGGATTTTGGTGGGGCACAAACATTCAGACCATAGTTACTTATGTGTTACTTTGAAAAAATCAAGTGAAAGAGATATGTTGTTTGAAAAAATATATACACAATACATATAGCCTGCACAGTTTTCCAGACTGTGTTGCAGGGGAGTATTACCTTGTTTGTTGAAGACAAAATAATAAGTAGAAGTTAAACTACCCAAGCAAGGCAGTGAGGTTAGTCAAGAGAGGACCTCAAGGCTATGAAGATTCACTGCCATTAGCAGAGATCTTGGAATCCCCTTTAACTGAAAGAACGGACACTATATTCTATCTGGAAATAGACTTGTGCTTTTATTTGAAAAGCTTCCTGTCTGTGTTAGCTAAAATTGCTCAGGTCTATTAGCCTGGAACAGTAGCCCATTGACTCTTGTTTTTCTGAGTTCTGGACTATTAATGTTTTTAACAAGGATAATTCTAGATGGTCAAAGTAGCTTTATAACATATGCCCTATTTCTTCTTAAGGCGAATTTGAAATTTGTTATGAAGGGAACTTGATCCATTACTGTGTCCAAGAAAAGACAAACACAGAAGAAGGGAAACCCCATGGAGACATTGTTATTTATTGTAGTTAACTGGGTCTTTTTGGCCTGGGAGGCATGTTAACAGCTTACAACAACTTACTTGGATGCTACCCCCATCCCCAGAGACTATTGAACTAAGAATGTTATCTCAATTGTCTTCCTAGTTTCTCAGTTGTCTGTTTCCTTTCCAGCCTGAAAGAATAAATCCAGAGCTCAACCAGAAGGGATACAGTGTGAAGTCTGACATTTGGAGTCTGGGCATCACGATGGTAGTGTATGCCAATCATCATGAACTATGAGGCTGTGGGCATGAAACTTGAATGAGGTAGACATTGAGGCCAAGAAACAAATGCCCTAAATGCTGGTTTGGGGCACCCTCTCCTGCTGAGATGGCAGGAGATTTTGAGTAATAATTGTTTGTAGTGTGGTATAGTAGAAATACTGATATGGGATTGGGGAAATCAGTTTTTCTTTTGATTCCACTTCTGATGAGCTATATGCCTTTTTGAGTAATTGTTACAGTCACATGGACTATCTTGCTATCCTCGTCTGTAAAATAAGAGGGTCTGACTAGATTCCTTGTAGTTTAAAATTAAATTATTCAAGCCAAGGCAAGAAGCTTAAGCTATGCAAAGAATGCTAATCTATATCAACCCTGATAGGGCTGTGATATCCAGGACATAGGGTATGCTTCCCAGGATATTTTTATTGGAGAAGTAGAAGTAAAAGTCTGATGAGGTGAGTATATTAGTTCATTTTCACACTGCTGATAAGTGCATACCCAAGACTGGGTAATTTAAAAGAAAAAGAGGTTTAATGGACTCACAGTTCCATGAGGCTGTGGAGGTCTCATAATCGTGGTGGAAGGTGAAAGGTATATCTTACATAGCGGCAGACAAGAGAGAATGAGAGAGCCAAGTGAAAAGGGAAACACCTCATAAAATCATCAGATCTCGTGAGACTTTGTCACTACCATGAGAACTGCAGAACAGTATGAGGGAAACTGCACCCCCATGATTCAATTATCTCCTGCTGGGTCCCTCCCACAACATGTAGGAATTATGGGAGGTACAATTTAAGATGAGATTTGGGTGGGGACACAGCCAAACCATATCAGTCAGGTATCTCCTCAGTGTATGATAACCAATAGGATTATTTCCTTAGACATGGCCATAAAGTTATTGATTTATTCAGATCTTATTCATAACTTTGGTGATCATAAATTTTATAACTTCGGTGGTCATACATTTTCAGTGTATCACCAAGGTCTGGAATTATCCACTGTGGTGCTGGCTCCTCCCCAGGCACAGCAGCTGAATAAATCCCGTGAGTTATTTCTCCTGCCTGCTCAGAAAACACATGATCCTGTAATGCAAAGTGGCCTTTTCTCAAGTCCAAAAAAAGATCAGTCATTTGGTCCTAGGTTGCTTTCTTTCCCCTGTCATTTCACCAAGGCTCCTGCAGGTGGCAGTATATGCTCAGCTCTGGAAACGTCTTAGGCTGGGAATTACTTTTCAGACCAAACATTTGAAGTACTGGTAGCTTTACATCCTGAAGTTTAATACTGTTGGCTTGCAATTTTTATGAAGTACCACAGTGAGTTTTAGTGAGGGGCCTGGTTTTAGATAGGCTTAAGTGGCTGTGTCTAGTAAGTAATATTAAAAAAATCCCTAGGACTAGGAATTTGGGGAAAATTGCTAAAGAATAGATTATTAGTTTATTCTCTGCCCCCCCCCACACCCCCCGACTTATACTTCAATTTTGCTTTGTGTTTCCCTCTGCCTATCCACAGATGAAACACGGGTGATTCCCTAAAGCAGCCCTGTTGAAACTGTTGTCTCCTTGTTTCCTCTCTCCTCCAGATTGAGTTGGCCATCCTTCGATTTCCCTATGATTCATGGGGAACTCCATTTCAGCAGCTCAAACAGGTGGTAGAGGAGCCATCACCACAACTCCCAGCAGACAAGTTCTCTGCAGAGTTTGTTGACTTTACCTCACAGTGGTAAGAGAGTCTCACCTCCCAAGTGTCAGTGCAAAAGAAGAAGAGTTTTCATGAGTTTCTTCCATCGGGGTTGAACCATCATGCATACATTCATTCTGAAAGCATTTGTGGAGTATGCCCTCTCTGCTGGAGAAGGAAAGATGACCATATCACATTTGCTGCCCTCACTGAGCCCAAAGTCAAGTAGGGAAGTCTCATAAATGAATAATTATAGCATAATGTGGCAAGTCCAGTGATGGAGATAGGGGCATGGACAATTTAAGGAACTCAGAGGGAAGACCTCAGGAGAGGCTTTTCTGGAGGAGATAAATCTGGAGCTGAGTCCATGGGAGGTATTTTCCAAGCAAAAGGGAAATAGGGAAGGAAAGATATTCCAAACAGAAGGAACATCATTCACAATGTCACAAAAGCAAGAAACTCCTTCATATGAGCTTTAATCAATTTGATATTGATGAGAACACAAAGAGAAAGCTGGATGGGACCCACTACAGGTCTGGGGATAGAGAGCAGAGGCAAAGAATTACTTTAGGTGAGAAGATAATGGGTAGTTTGAGAGTGTTTCTTAGGTCCCCAGAAGTCTTGTAGAACCTTGGCTGCTACTGAATACTTGCTAACTATGGAGAAACTTGCTTACAAGGGCATAATGGATGATGCTGGAGTTCTGGGAAGGGAATTCAAAGAAAGTTGGAATGGAAAGAGGGAGGGAGCCATACTCATGTGGTAGACTGTATTTCCATGATAACTGACAGGGCAGTCAAGAAAAGTAACAGAGGGGAAAGTAAACTCTAGACAAGTCATTTCTATCTGCATAGAGGTCATGATGCCTAGCATGACTTGGTAGTAATGATCATTGCAAGTGATGCTGGAAGCAGAATGCTGGAAGTGAAGCACACCACTAAGCCAGGTTAGTGTATGTGGCCATCCAGCAGAAATAGAGGAGAATTGGGAGGAAGGGAGCTTAGAGATAGTGGCAAGCCCTGCTCTGATCTTGGGAGGGGAGCAGTTCTGAGCACTTGCTGCTGGGGAAGGGCCTGGAGTTCTGAAGGCTGTTTGAGGAAGATGAAGGAACACCTTCCTCATGGTTTCCTTCCTTGGCTTCCATGCTTTTTAGAAGTGCTGTGAGGTGGAGTGCAGTGGCTCACACCTGTAATCCCAGTACTTTGGGAGGCCGAGGTGGGTGGGTTACCTGAGGTCAGAGTTTGAGACCAGTCTGGCCAACATGATGAAAACCCAACTTTATTAAAAATACAATAAATTAGCTGGGCGTGGTGGTAGATGCCTGTAATCCCAGCTACTCAGGAGGCTGAGACAGGAGAATTACTTGAACCCAGGAGGTGGAGGTTGCAGTGAGCTGAGATCATGCTACTGCGCTCCAGCCTGGGCAACAAGAACAAAACTTTGTCTCAAAAAAAAAATTGTTGTGAATACAGCATTCGTCAGGAAAAATGATGAAACAAAGCAATTGTCTGTTGCTTGTGAACCTGAGAGCTCTTAGACTCTTTGTTAGCTCAAGGCCCCTTCTCTTTCCTAATACTTTTCCCTAATGATATATGAGGCTGGCCTGCAGCTGTTTTTGTTTTTGGCTGGATGACTAGAGAGGGTCTGGAGCCTCAAGTGGTAGTACAATATGTCGTTGGATGCCTCTTAAAATATGTATTCTCTAGGCTGCTTCTTATCTGCTTTCTTGAGGGAGTGTGCTGGATGTGTTTGTATCTCTGTCAAGTTGAAATGGGTTCATGATTTTTGCCTTCTGGATTCAAAAACTTGGTTTTGTTGTTGTTTATTTATTTATTGCCTTATCCTCAAATGTTTAAAGGTCACATCAAAAAAGGGATGAGAGGTCGGGTGTGGTGGCTCATGCCTGTAATTCTAGCACTTTGGGAGGCCAAGCAGTTTGATCACGTGAGGTCAGGCATTTGAGACCAGCCTGACCAACATAGTGAAAAGCCGTCTCTACTGAAAATACAAAAATTAGCCCGGTGTGGTGGCACACAGCTTAGTCCCAGCTACTCTAGAGGCTGATGCAGGAGAATTGCTTGAACCCAGGAGGTAGAGGTTGCAGTGAGCTAAGATCATGCCACTGCACTCCAGCCTGGGTGTTAAGAGAGAGACACCATTTCAGAAAAAAAATGGGATGAGGCATCTTGGGTAGTACAGAACAGTAGTTCTTAACAGAGGTGGTAATGAGGAATGATCTTATCTAGCTAAGTCTCTTCAAATTATTCTCCCTATTACCTTTCTCCTACCTGTCCCCTTTTCCCAAGATTCTAAGTACTTTAAGAAAGTTTGGTAAGAATAAGGCTGCTGTGAAAAGTTTGAGAAAGCCAAGTCTCCCATTGTGAATCACCAGTTTAATCCAGTGGTTCTCAACAGTGGCTGCTCATTTATAAAACTCTAGTGAGCTTTCAAAATCACTGTCCCCTAGGCCTTAGCCTCATAGACTCTGATTTAATTGGTATGGGGAGGGGCCAGGATACTAATTTTTTAAAAATGTTCTCAAGTGGTTCTTATGTACAACTGTGGTGATAACTCCATGTTTAGTCGTATGATCTATGGACCTCCTATCAACTACTTTCTGTTCAGAAGCTTATTTTCTTCAATTTTTTAAAAAATTATCTAATTGCTTTATTTTTCTTTTGCCAGTGAATTTTTTCCCTTACTTAGAATTTTCCCCAAAGAATGAGAACACTGAAACTTTTTATATTTTAAAAATGAACACCTTGAGAAATAAACATTTTCAAATTTTAATGCATGCACACATATGTGGAAGTTCTAGATACCTGCATCATTGCTCTTCATATGACTGCCCTGTGCCTACTCTCTCCTTATAATACCCATAGTGCCTTCATGGCCGCCTGCTAAGATATCCCCTTCTCTTTTGTTTTCTCTTAATTTTAGTCCCAGCTACCACAGTTCATTAATTAAAAAATTTTAGGCTGGATTTGGTGGCTCATGCCTGTAATCCCAGCACTTTGGGAGGGTGAGGCGGGTGAATCATGAGGTCAGGAGTTCAAGATCAGCCTGGCCAACATAGTGAAACTCCATCTTATTAAAAATATAAAAAATGAGCTGGGCATGGTGGTGGGCACCTGTAATCCCAGCTAATTGGGAGGCTAACACCGGAGAATGGCTTGAACCCAGGAGGCAGAGGTTGCAGTGAGCTGAGATCACACCTTTGCACTCCAGCCTGGGAGACAAAGCAAGACTGTCTCAAAAAAAAAAGATTTGAGCCGTAGACATGTCCTAGCTTTCCTGAAACTGCTAATTCTATTAATACTGTTTACTCAGTCAGTGTCATTTCATTTCTACTCAAGTAAATCAGTTTGTTTTGTATCTTAGTTTATTAACAGTAATATCCTGTTCCTACAAAAAATACACAAATTAGCTGGGTGTCGTGGTGCATGCCTGGGGTCCCAGCTACTTGGGAGGCCAAGGTAGGAGGATTGCTTGAACTTGGAAGGCTGAGGCTTCAGTGAGCCGATTGTGTCGCTGAACTCCAGCCTAGGTGACAGAGCAAGACCCTGCCAAAATAAGGTAAAATTAAAATTAAATAAATAATATAATAAAATATAAAATTAAAATATGAAAATACCTAGAAACAAAATCCAAGTCACTTTACCCTAGAAATCATTAAAAGATAAGTTTTCCTTCCTCTAAGTTTAAGTATTATAGTTCTAGTAGAATGCTATACTTAAGAATATCAATTGTCTAAAATAGTGAGTCATTTTGTTGGTACGGGAATTAAGAAATAGAAGGGAATCATTAATTCTGAATTTTATGAGCATTCTTATCCTCGGTTTGACTTTTTCAGCTTGCAAGCTCTTCCATTTCAGATCTCAGGTCGATAATTTTTTGCCTGTCACAAACCACCAATGTATTTTCTTTGATGTCCCTTAAGGACGAGTATTATTTTTCAACTGGGTTGAAAAAGTCATCTCATACTCAAAAAGTAGCTCTGATTTTCTTTTAGAGTTTATGACTGGCCTAGAACTTTATGGAGGCAGTTTTAATTTTTACACGTATATTAACATATGAGTACATACCTCTGCTCATTAGCAATCTAGTGATTTTATTTGTTTGATTACTGAAAGCTTTAGGTTTGATCTGGAACATCACGGAAAGAATGGAAAAGTGATTGTTAACAAAAGAGTTAAACTCTTCTACCTCTTGATGAATAGAGAGATTTTGCCTGTGCACGTAACTCCCCTTTATCAGCTATTCTTTTATTTTTCCAAGGAATAAAGCTGTATTATTGAGACATATCTTCATTAAAGGACCCTTTTTTTGTGATCTTCATGTTTTTCATATTTTTATTACATAGACTGTGTTCCTCCCAAACTTTTTAGAAAGCCCCAACTCTATGTTCTAAGCAAGGAAAAGGGACTACAGATTTGGAAAGTCAAATATTTAACCTCAAATTTCAAGATAGATATATCTGTTTTTCTCTCCTACATTTGTCTTTGGGTAAATGTAGAAAAACAGCACATTACCCACAGCCTACATAACTGTCAGAGTATTTGTGAACTTATGTATCCTGCCTAAGCATTCGATGTCATAATGCTACTAGGTATCATGCACCTGCACCCAGGGAATCAACTTGGCTCGATGCCATCACCATGCTGCTGTTAGGTACCATAATTCTGCATCAAAGGAATGAGCTTGGTAGCCACACTTTTCTGGTCCATAAGTACTGATCACTGCTTGTTAGTTGACAGTAAATCACATAGTTTGTGGGGTGAGTAGAAAAGCTCTTTTTTATTTTTTTGAGACAGAGTTTCACTCTTGTTGCCCAGGTTAGGGTGCAATGGCACAATCTCAGCTCACTGCAACCCTCTACCTCCTGGATTCTTCTGCCTCAGCCTCCTGAGTAGCAGGGATTACAGGCATGTGCTACCACACTCAGCTAATTTTGTATTTTTAGTAGAGACGGAGTTTCTCCATGTTGGTCAGGCTGGTCTCTAACTCGTGACCTCAGGTGGTCTGCCTGCCTTGGCCTCCCAAAGTGCTGGGATTACAGGCATGAGCCACCATGCCTGGCTGGCCTATCATCCCCACACCCAAAGTTAGACCTAGAGTCTAGAGTTCCAGTTTTTGCATTTCCTTTGCAGTAATATCTAACAAATGCTATCCTGAAGGAGAAAGAAGAATTAACCATATAAATGTGAAGGAAAAATAGCAAACCCACAATGGTTTCTTACAAACCCTTTTCTGTATTTATTTTGAGATAGGACTACAGTTTTTCTTCCTCTTTCTATATATCTTTTTCTTATCATAGGAGTTTTAAGGAGTTCTTGGGTTGTGTTGTGTTGACCATGTCAGCCTTGTTTTGGGATTTATAATAGAGAAGTCCAACAGAGAAGTCTTACATTCTAGTCTTCCAGAAGGGTTAACAAATGAGTTTTGAAAAGATTGGAATCTTACCTGGTTTACACTTTTCATCATAAACTCTTCCTATAGGTTCACAGAATGGAGTCACTGGACATCAACTGCCAAGTGCCCAAACAGCTGGACTTGCTTTTTTTCTAGGCCTATTTAAGAAGATGTGGGGCCAACTGACCAGTCTGATGGCATATTGAAGGGTAGTGGAGGCCCACTCAAGCATCAATATTGTCTGACTCATAGAAACTAGTATAAAACACAGACAGTCAAATATAGTCTTTTACTTGTATAGGAAGGACAGTAAAAAGAGGCACTAGATGTTTATTTAGCTTTTGACAAATGTATGCCTTGAAAGGAGCAATGTGTTTTTATTCTGTGGATGCACCAAATAGCCCTTCTTGGAAATGATTGGGGGAATTCAAATAGGCAGAAATCTTCTGGTCAGCACAAACTTCAAGCTAGCAATTCTCAAGACAGCATGAAGCTGTTTTTTAGTGTCTGCTATGGTCAAAAGCGTGTGTTGTGGCATTTGGAAAAGGAATTAGGGCAGTTAGCTAATTGCACGCTTGAAAATGACAAGCCCCTTGAAAATTCAAAAGTCTGACTCCAATTCAAAAAGAAATTGGTGTAGCTTTGAACTCCATAGTTGTTATTGTATACTGAATTTCAAGTACTTCCTATTAAACATGGAAAATTTGCTCTCCCGCCTAACCTTATCCTGAGTGTTTTGCTATTCTTAGCCCATGTTTTGAAGTGTTCTTGATTTAAAAGATGGAGAGAATGGGTTATATCAGTTATATTAATTTAATAAACAGCCTTGCTTTGCTGTGTCAGTATTTTCCATTTATATTCTGCAGTACTGTTTAGAGTAAATTGTGAGCTTTCTAATCAGGGGCTATAAGTCAAGGAACAGCCTATTGGTTTCAGGAATTCTTAACACTTTATAATGGATCAACTAGGGTACTTTCCCCACATTTTCTTTATACACAGTTTAAAAAAATATGGAGCATTTTTTTTTCTTTTTTGAGACAGAGTCTCACTCTGTTACCCAGGCTGGAGTGCAGTGGTGCAATCTCAGCCCACTGCAACCTCCACCTCCCGGGTTCAAGTGATTCTTGTGCCTCAGCCTTCGTGGTAGCTGGGATTACAGGCATGTGCTACCATGCTTGGCTGATTTTGTTATTTTTAGTAGAGTTGGGGTTTCACCGTGTTGGTCAGGCTGGTCTCAAACTCCTGATCTCAAGTGAGCTTCAGTGAGCCACCTGCCTTGGCCTCCCAAAGTGCTGAGATTACAGGTGTGAGCCACCACACCTGACCAAGAAATTTTTATAAACTGTTCCAGAAGTGAAAAGATAAGATATCCTGACTCAAAATCAGTATTTTAAAAAATACAATATTTAAAAAAAAGCATTAAAAATACAGTATTTTTAAAAATATAGCATTAAAAATACAGTATTTTAGAAAATGGAAGGTCTTCTCTTTGTTGGAAAAAGATAGACGTTTTATCTTTTCTGCTAAATATAAAGTTTAAAAATCAGCAAATTTTTTACATTTGAGAAACAAGCTTTTCTTCCTGACATTACCTTGGTTCTGTTGCTGACCAATGAAAGCTAGTAATGGAGTAGGCCTGGGTCCTCAATGAGAATGTTCTAGATGCAATGCAGAGTTTAAGGTCTAAATAGAGACACCCCAAGTCAACCATTTGACTACTAAGCGTGGATTCAATGTTGTGCTTGTGTTTTTTTGTTATTTGCTTAGCGTGTTACATTGTTCCAACGATAGAGAAGAATTTCTGGTTTTTGATATGCTTTGAACAATAGTGGGAAATTCAGGGCTTTTAGCCTGTTTGTTTTTTTTACTAGGGTTTGTGTGCAAGTCAGCAATGCTCCTGGGATCACAGTACTTCTTCCGTGTTTCTTTCTAGGTAAACTAGCTCTTGAACTTAGAAAGAAACACTTTTGCTTCCTGGAACTGAGGGTGGGAGACGGTTGTGGTGAGAATGTGCTTAAAAACAGACGAACCAGCTGGAGATGCTTGTTTTAAGTGAAGGGAAGAAGAGGAGCAACAAGGAGGGACTGCCTATTGCACATAGCGCAGCATTTCTTAATCTCTGCATTAATGACATTTTTGGGCGAGTTTGCTCTTTTTTGTGGGGGATTGTCCAGTGCATTTTAGAATGTTTAGCAACATCCCTGGCCTCTACCTATTAGGTGCGAGTAACACCCTGCCACCAGATATAACAACCTCAAGTTGAGAACCACCCATGTATACTTTCAGTATCTAGGTACATACAAAGCCATCAGTGGGAGTTCCAAGGACTCATTCATTTCACCCAGCACACATTCCCATGTCAATCTGACTTTGCCAGCTGTTAATTCCTCTTTCTAATGTGCTGTTATTTTTATCCTCAGTTGAGATAAAACTTTCTCTCATAGGTTGTCTGGTCACTGAGGTCACTAGGTCCTAGGTCTGCCCTCAGTTCCAGGTTGAAACATCTGTCCTCACCTCTACCTGTACCCTGTCTCAGGTTCCCTGGCTTCCACCCACAGCATTGCCTGGAATAAACTGGTAGGCTGCTTTCAAATTGTTTTGGTTCAAAAACTTTTAAAAAAAATTTTATTTCATTTTAAACCACAGTTTCTTGAAGGGCCTGAACGACTTCACTCTCTCATGGTTCTGTAACTTACCCCTGTCATGCTTAGCTTCTGAGGGTGAGGCAGAGCTCATGTCACACATACTAGGTCTCATTTGCTAGTGAGATCCATTAGCTCAAATCCCAGCACCTAAAAATCAGTTACATTTGATTCCTCCAACTCCAGGCAAAAGTCCTTTCCATTCCAATGCCAGGCAAAGTTCCTTTCCATTCATGTATGATTTTGTGATCCACTGGGCACGGTAGTCTGTAGGTTGTGTTGCAAATCATAGTTTTCAAAATCATTTTTTTCTCCATTCTGTAACCTGGGATTCCACCTCCAAGTTAATTGTTATTTTCTTTCTTTTTTTTTTGTTTTTCATTTTAAGGCCAGGGTTGGATAGAGGATAGGGATGGGCTGGGGATAGGGTGATGGGTTGGTCTCTTCATCTTACAGTTTTATTATTGTTAAATAAGTAACAGCACTTATTGCCTCTGGTATCAAATGTTATTAAATGTCTGTGTCAACAGAAAGCGGAATAACCAGAAGTCACTTGACAGAAGTGCATGGCCATAAAGTATTTCTAACAAGAGTAATTGCTGTCACTGAGTGCACTCTCTCTTTTATCAGCTGTTGTAAACAAGTCTTATTACCTTTGTCAAAAACAAGTAGTATTACCCTAGAAATGTTATGGGGGACTGGGCATAGTGGCTTACGGCACAGTGGCTCAAACCTGTAATCCCAGAACTTTGGGAGGCTGAGGCAGGTGGAACACTTGAACCTAGGAGTTCGAGACCAGCCTGGGCAACGTGGTGAAACCCTGTCTCTACAAAAAAGTAGCCAGGCATGGTGACACATGCCTGTAATCCCAGTTACTCAGAAGGCTGAGGCAGGAAAATCACCTGAGCCTGGGGAGGTGGAGGCTGCAGTTAGCCCAGATTACACTCCAGCCCCTGCACTCCAGCCTGGGGTAGAGAGCCAGACCCTGTCTCAAGGAAAAGAAAATAAATATTAGGGGTTTATTGCTTCTATCTCAGGCAGGTTTGGTTAGGATTATATAAAAGCAAATTATACATTCGTGGGAAACAGAAGCAAAGAGAACCAGGTACTTGAGAGTGAAGAGGTAACAAACACAGTATAAAAAACACCTGCCAATTTCTTTGTCTGTGGAAATGGCATTAAAAGCTGCTTTGAAGGAAAGTAGATATTTCTGAAATATAATGGCTATAGATCAGAAAAATTTGCATCATTAGTAAAGTGTTAAAAGGAAAGTGAGCACACACATACACCCCTGTTTTTCCCTTTGAGGTACAACCAGGATAATTTAAAGCAATACATAAATGTAACAGAAGAGGAAAGTCAAGATAGGAGACTTGTGTTTTCAATACCCTTTTAAAGCTGATTATGTTTAGTGTTTTGTAAGTTCTGATATCCTTGTCTAATGAAAATACATGTGGCTTCTAGATTTTAATATGATTAATTTTTTTTCTTTAAGCTTAAAGAAGAATTCCAAAGAACGACCTACATACCCAGAGCTAATGGTGAGTATTGTTAGCAATATAAACATGACTATACTAATAGCTATAAAAGGCAAAGTCACTAAGACCTAAATTATCATCACATAACCATATTCAAAGAGTTGGTTCATTGAGACATCACTGACAGGAATTGAACTCCAGGAAAGAGAGTTAAAGAGTTCATCCTACCTCCTTCTTTAAATAGACTGGGACCTATCACTATTCTTAGCAGTTTTTTCCAGGCTGATAAACCTGTCATGATATAGAGCAAATTATGCTATGAAATTTATATTTTTAAATTTAAAAGATACTAGGAGCCACATATTACTAAGATAAAATTAAGGAAAGCATGATTTAAGAGATTTCAATAATGAAAAAAACTTAAAATGCTATCTGATTAATCAGTTTTTGATAAAATATCTGGACTAAATTAGATGAACAACTTTTTGGTAGGTAGCTAGGGAGGGAAAAAAAAATTTTCTTCTTGTTTTTACTTTGGTGGAAAAAAGTAAGACAAAGCATTATTAGTTTGAGTTATACTACCTCAGCATTCACAGTTGATCTCTTGCTATATCTATAAAAAGCAAGAGTGAAAGTAAGATCTCCGCGTTATTGTATTAAAATAACTTGTTTTAAATTGTGGTAACTATAGGCAGGGCACGATGGCTGCTCATACCTGTAATACCAGCAACCTGTGAGGGCAAGGTGGGCAGGTTGCTTGAGCCCAGGAGTTGGAGACCAGCCTGGGCAACATGATGAAACCCCACCTCTACAAAAAGTACAAAAATTAGCCGGGCATGGTGGCATTTGCCTGTAACTTCAGCTACTCAGGAGGCCAAGGTGGAGAGGATCACTTGAGCCCAGGAATTTAAGGCTGCAGTGAGCCATGATTGAGCTGCTGAATTCCAGCCTGAGTGATGGAGTGAGACCCTGTCTCAAAGAAAAAAAAATTCTGCTAACTACAGTTATAAGCTAATTACTAATGATTCTAAGCTAAATACAAATGGCAAGGACCTAAACTTGGCAATGCTTTGCTTTATCTAAGTATATGTCGAATGTAGGAGAAACACATTTTTTTAGTGGGAGAAATATATAAAATTGAGACTATTTTCTAATTTGTGTTAACTCTTCCCTAGATTTGTTTCAGTTGTCAAGGTTTTCATTTTAATAGGGGCAAGAAGAGTTATGTTCATGCAAAATTTCTAAGGCAATAAAACACTGACACCCTTTCTTACTGGAACACAGTTATTCGACAGGCATTAAATGCTTGCTCCTATCCTATCCCAGCCACAAGCACTGCTGTCTTGAAGACCAACTCAGGGCATGTTTTAGAAGCACAGATTTCTAGTGTCAAACACTGTGGTGAGGCGGCTTAGATATGAGGAAGCACAGCTTGGGAATGTCAAGTCAGGAAGAGTTATAGAAAGCTGATTAGGAGTCAACCCAAATGCCCATTGATAATAGACTGGATTGGAAAAATGTGGCACATATACACCATGGAATATTATGCAGCAATCAGAAATGATGAGTTTGTGTCGTTTGTAGGGACATGGATGAATCTGGAGAACGTCATCCTCAGCAAACTGACACAAGAACAGAAAATGAAACACCACATATTCTCACTCATAGATGGGTGATGAAAAATGAGAACACATGGACACAGAAAGGGGAGTACTAAACACTGGGGTCTATTGGGGGGAAAAGGGGAGGGCCAGTGGGAGGGGGAGGTGGGGAGGGATAGCCTGGGGAGAAAAGCCAAATGTGGGTGAAGGGGAGAAGAAAAGAAAGCACACTGCCATGTGTGTACCTACGCAACTGTCTTGCATGCTCTGCTCATGTACCCCAAAACCTATAATCCAATAAAAAATTAAAAAAATAAATAAATAAAAATAAAAATAATCCCAATACCAAAAAAAAAAAAAAAAGAAAGCTGATTAGGAAGATGCATGATAGTTATAGTCAAGCACATAGGTTTTCAGTTCTGTTGCTTAAGCTTTGATTGACGATTGAACCGTTTTCCAACTGGATGAATATGGAGACAAGGCCATCTCCTGGGACCTCCATTGGGTCCATTAAAAGGCAGCCCCTGGTGCTCAGCACTCTACCAGCTTTAGTCAACTAAAACTCACAGTTAAAGAAGGAAATATGAGTAGTGTTTGAGAAAACCCTAGCATACTACATGTTTAGGTTGAATATTTTCTCCCTGATTATTATTTTTTTTTAAATTTTTTATTGCATTTTAGGTTTGGGGGTACATGTGCAGAACATGCAAGACAGTTGCATAGGTACACACATGGCAGTGTGTTTTGCTTCCTTTCTCCCCTTCACCCACATTTGGCATTTCTCCCCAGGCTATCCCTCCCCACCACCCCTCCCGCTGGCCCTCCCCTTTTCCCCCCAATAGACCCCAGTGTTTAGTACTCCCCTCCCTGTGTCCATGTGTTCTCATTTTTCATCACCCGCCTATGAGTGAGAATATGCAGTGTTTCATTTTCTGTTCTTGTGTCAGTTTGCTGAGAATGATGTTCTCCAGATTCATCCATGTCCCTACAAATGACACAAACTCTAATAGCCAGTCAGAGGCTTTTTTGCCTCTTTTTTAATGTGCTATGTACCTGCTAGGGCATTTTAAATTAATTTCACATAAAGTACAATAGATACAGAGTTATTCTTGTAGGATACTGTGGAGCTGTAATCCTATTTTATTTATTTATTTTTAAATTTTTACTTTTTAGAGATGGAGTCTCGTTATGTTGCCCAGGCTGGTCTCGAATTCCTGGGCTCAAACAATCCTCCTGTCTGGGTCCCCCAAGCAGCTGGGACTACAAGTATGCACCTGTATTCCTATTTTAAAGTTGCCTTGTTTTGTAACTAATTTCATACAAGAAGAACATTTTCTATTTATTTATGGCTATTTAAAATACAGAACTTTTTTTTTCTTCTTCCAAGTGGTTTCCTGATCAGAAATTTCACTGAAACATGCTTGAGAAAAAGTATGCTTAATATACATGGGCAGCTAATGTCGAATTCTATATTTGCAATATGCTATAACACTGTGATATTTTATGGCCTACAGATATATTAATGTTATAAAATCATGTCAATACCCCTTTTCTTATAGCATTAGCCTTTGTGGTACTGGAAATAGACTTGCCTTTTAAGACTATAACTGTTCCCTGTTTTCCTGTGGAATTGAGGTTTTCAAATGGAAAACCTGAGTCCAAACTCCCTGACTTTAGCATTGGGAAAACACTTGCTGAGAGGCTATTGTTTAGATTTTAGGAGTTGGTGAGGAAGTATGAAGGAAAAAAATCCTTTTTTCCAGGTAAAGGATAATTTAATTAAGGCCTTAACCTAGACATGTCCCTCTTATAGAAATCCCAAATGTTCCTCTCCCTAACTCAGATTGAAGGGTGTATATTCTTTAAGATCATCTCATTTGCTTGTTCTCTCAAATGTCACTGGGGGGGAGTATGACTCAGTAGAATTTGTTTCCTCTAAAGTGGGTAGCAGCCAACTTTTTCTGTAAAGGGCTAAATAGTAAGTATTTTAGTCTTTGTAGGCCATACAGTTGCTGTTACAAAATGACTCAATTCAGCGGCTGCAATGAGAAAGTACCCATATCCAATGTGTTAAGAAAAACAAACAAACAAACAAAAACAAACGGGGTGTGTATGTCTGTATTCCAATAAAACTTTGTTTAAAAAACAGGCAGTGGGTTAAATTTGGCCTCTGGGTCCTAGTTAGCTGATCCCTGTCCTAGATAATAATCACCAGAAATGGTAATCAGTTCATTCAAGTGATTGCTCAGTGAAGTGATTATGTTCTCCAATTATCCTAGGAAGTTCTAGATTGAATTGTATGTTAGACAAAGATGCCTGAACCCTTTCAAAACTATAGTTTTAAGGGACGAGGTGCTGTGCATGGGACAGGGAGACCTGCTGGAGACAGCAGTTTGTCTGTCCAGTCCTGACAATACATTCATGGATTTCCATGTTTTCTTCAGGCACAGCAGTGAGCCTTAATGGTGCAAAGTCCTCCCTTCTTTTCTCTCTAGCTCCTCTTTTGGGAAACCCAGCCTGGGACTATAGTCTGAATATTATTCATGGTCCCTCATTTGCCCATTTCCTGGCTGCTGCCCTTGCTAATCTTAATTCATTGCTTATAGAAGGGACTGGGTTCCTTCTTAACCTTTCATAGCCTCAAAACCCTCACAGGAAGGCAAGTTACACTTTCATTTGACATGCCTACCTGTTTTCTCCTTCCCCTGCCCTATGGCTCTCATAGCATTTTCTCAGCCTGGGAATAAATGGAAAGATGCCTGGGGATTTTTTTTAATTAAAGATTTCAAGTCAGGTTATTTAATTCATTTGCAGACTCAGGCTACATCCACTGAGCTAAAAGCCACTAGCAGAACAAAAGGCAAGGTGAGGCTGGCAGGTGTTGAAAGCAGTCACTAAGATAATCTGAGGTTTGGCGTGTCCTGTTTTGTTAGTAAAAACTTTTAAGTACATTTAAAGATTTCCAAATGTCAAGAGGATGTGGGAAAGCTAATAAGCGTGATGGTAGAACCTTTGGTAAGTGTACTGTGTATGTGGTTAGTAATCAGAAGTATGGCTGCTATTTAGTTTTTGAGGGAGCTCAGGAGAAACCACCTGGCACCCAGAGCTTCAGTTGATTTCATGAGTGTAAGGATCTGAGCCAGCACCCAACCTGTGTCCTCAGATGGGCAAAGGGAGAAAATCTCTTTTCCATTTTCTGAGTCATGATTCTTAATCATGACCAGATATCTTCTCTGAGGTTTTTATTTTCTTGTTCCTTTTTCATTTGCATTGTTTCCTAAAACTTCCATGGGTGGGAACTCAGTTTTCCACAGAGCTGACTCATCCAACCCTCCGCTGTCAGGTTTAAAACAAATATAATTAGAAAACCTACAGCTGGGCAACATAAAGGTTGTAAACTAAACTCCCTAAAGTTAGGGGAAACTGAGTGAGTCACCTACATGTCTGCTTGTAAAAATGCTTACATTTAGCTACTTAACTGATCATTGAAAATCGTACTACCAGACAATCAAGGAAGTAAGCATGGGAGGTGAGGAGGGACATGTGGGACTAAGTTCTACCTGCAGGAATTGTTCTTTTTGGGTAGGTTTGGTTGGTTCTATTTCCACTGTAAGAACTATGGATTATGAGCTGATAGATCTTTCTAAGTAGAAGAGACAGGTTCCATTGTGACAGCTGGGCATTTATTATAACAAAATTGAGCAATTTGGGGAGAATTGTTCTAGTGCAGAGAAAATGGCTTCCTGTTCAGAATTGTTTTGAAATGCATGGCCTCTTGAATCACATATCGTGCATGTTCCCCTAGCAAAGCACAAGACTTGAGTTTACTTGATCTGAGCTGTGTGGATAGAGACTCTTTTCCATTTTCAATCTTTAATCTGTGAGTTCAATCTTCTCTGCACATACCTAGAGTTTGGCAATCTATGTTAATTTTTCAAATGGATCAACTCTTCATCAGGAGAGATAGAGGTATAACTCATGGCTTGGCAAATGGTTTTAACTGTTTCAGTCTAAACCCATTCTCCAATGTCAAGGGCAGCGGCTACCTTCCTTCCACATTTACTGTTCAACAAAATTGCTTTCTCATTCTACTATCCTTTTCCTGAGAAATAAAAGTATATATACCTATGAATTGTCTTATTCTCTTACTATTGTATCAGTCTAAAATGACTTTGTGGGGCCCAGAGCTATTTGTGAATCAGAGTTTTGGATGGTTTTTTTCAATCTTTGTATTTTGCTATAAATGGGACTTACATAGCATAATTATACCTTTTTTTTTTGTAAGAGTAGACTATAGTGAAAACCTAGAGGTATCAAGATGGAAAGAGTGGCAACTAAGAGATATCTTTAAAACGTTTGTATCACTTGATATGTGCTTGTTTTTGGAAAGGGTAGGAAGAGCCCAGCCTAGCTCTGATAGGGATAATTAATCCCTGTAACAAGCAGATCTGTTAATTTGCTAATTGTGTATATTGTTTGTCAGTGACAAATATTAATACCACATTTTTTCTTTTTCTTTCCTAGCAACATCCATTTTTCACCCTACATGAATCCAAAGCAACAGATGTGGCATCTTTTGTAAAACTGATTCTTGGAGACTAAAAAGCAATGGACTTAATCGGTTGACCCTACTGTGGATTGGTGGGTTTCGGGTGAAGCAAGTTCACTACAGCATCAATAGAAAGTCATCTTTGAGATAATTCAACCCTGCCTCTCAGAGGGTTTTCTCTCCCTATTTTCTTTTTATTGCCCCTCTTAAGGGGGTCTTGGAATCTATAGTATAGAATGAACTGTCTAGATGGATGAATTATGATAAAGGCTTAGGACTTAAAAAGGTGATTAAATATTTAATGATGTGTCATATGAGTCCTCAAGCTTCTCAGACTTCTCTTATTCTTTACAGAATGAATGCATTGGCCCTGACAAAAAGGTGCTATAGTAGTGATGAGATTATAAGTAGACTTACAGTTTTTCCCATTTATTATTTTAATATTTATGTTTAAGTGTTTGGTTGAAAAGATTCCATTTTATACAAGAAGGGAGATTAAAAAAAAAAAGACAAGGTTGGGTTGGCAATATTTATAGGGCTTTTATTTTTTAAGTTCAGTTGTGTCTGTGGTCCAGAAGAAATTATTTAATACACATCTTTGAGACTATTATAAAAATATCAAAAAGGAGTTCTTGTGAAATGTCTGTTCCAGCTGTTGTGACTGCTGCCATTTTTGCAAACATCTGCTCAATCCTGGGTGATCACCACATCTTTTAGGGGAAGTGGCAAGATATTCTGGTCATACTCTTTTCCCAACTTTGGAAAACATAAAAATTACTCATATCACTTCTCAAGGAGTAAAACATTTGGTTCTCCAGACACTTGTGGTGTAGTATTATTGGAAAGTGATTCGTAATATGATTTCATATTCACTTACCTTTTCATCTACCTGTGTGTGTGTTGTTTGTGTGTATATTTGGCAATTCACAAGTCCTGCCAAGTGGTTTCTATGAGCATCTCTATTTGGTAAGGAGAACATTTGTCAGTTTTGAGGGGAGATGTGTTAAATCACAGAAAAAAATGGTGCCTTCTTCTGCATTTGTCCCTCCTACCATGTGCAAGTTTCAAGGATTGCCTTTGTAGTTTTTGTACTCAGTGGCTTTGTTTGTTTTGTTGTTCAGTAAAGAAGCCTTACTATTTATAGAAGGGCTACAATAGGAGAAAATTAAAAGCATTAATTCTTTGATAATATGAGGAAATAATAGGAAAGGTTGAATTAATTCCTAGGAACGGACTACCACATGTCCAAGAGTTGAGGCCACATCTTTCTTCAGCAGCATGCAATCCCCGGCTCCTCTATAGGAGATGAGCTTCATTGGGAACTCCTAGCAGGTTGACTCAGCAACAAAAGTTCTTTCTCATGGCTGAATATATCCTCTGGTTTTCTGATTTGTATCTCTAGGTTTCTTGATAATCAAGGAGTAAAGTAATTGACAGGGAAAATATAGACCTGTGATGAATAACCAGGAACCATTTTGGACAAGGAAGGACAAAGGATTTTGATTTTAAAAAGAAGGAAAAAAAACCCTACTTTTTCTTTCTTGGCCTCAAGTTCAATATGGAGAGGATTGCTTTCCTGAGTCCTCCCTTCCTTCCCCTTTTAGATTTTGAAGTGCAATCATATATTTTTCTCTGCCTTTTTTCCTTCTTGTTCTTGACAAGGAGGAGTTGCTCAGCCCAGATTGAGTGGGACACTTCCAACACTTCTTCATATTCAGTTCCAAGATATAGCTGTTTTATTAAACATCAGCTTCCTTTGCTCTAAAGCTACCTCTGTCCTCATTTTATTCTAGCCAGAAAATGAGTATCACCCTAGTGATGATCGCTGTTCACTTTCCCATCTATTTTCCTAAATCTGTAAGTTCTTCTTGAGATCAAGAGAAAAATTGCAATTGTATTCCTTACCTTATTCACCCATCTGTGGAAACAGGAAGCAATAGGAAAAATATCCGGTTACTTCATTTTAGCGTTCGGTGAACTATGTAGAACAAATTGTCTCTCTGATCTAGGTCAGATTACTCTTACCTGTTTTTCCACTTTGAGACATTCTAAATCAAATATGTAACTTCTCATATGTATGCCTCTCTAGTCTGTGAACCTAGGCCAAACTTGCAAAAACAATCATATTCATAGTAGGGTAGAGAAAAAATTAGTCTGTGGTTCTCAACCCTGCTGCACATTGGAATCATCTGGGAGCTGTGAACACTGCCAATGTTCCAGACACCAGAGATATGAATTTAACTCGTGGGGCCCAGGAATTGGTGTTTTTTTTTTTTTTTTTGTTTGTTTGTTTTGTTTTTTTACAGACCTTTGTGTAATTCTGATATGAAGCAGGGTTCAGAATACTGATCTAATATTTTCTAAAGAGAACTGACTTAAATTTACTTTCTTTTGGACATTTGCAGAGAGTAATGTGCCGTTGCAGAGAGTAACAAGAACAGGTCCTATTTCTTTCCCTTTCCTCATCAGTAGAAATATCTTTATCACTGTGAGGGAAGGCATGTTCCTGGGATATTGATTGGAAGTGTAGAACACCTTTTCCCCAGAGAAGCTATATTCTGCACAGTGATTAAATATCTTATGTGCTAAAGTAAAAAAAAAAAAAAAATGATAGCCTCACGAGACTAAATTTTAGAGCATGGTCTTGTTTTTGGGAAACTGTGTTGTTAAGTTCCAATCAACCAACTTTTTAAAAAGTCAATATACCTAAACTATATATAAATTGGGAGTATCTTGTACATATAGACATATTTATAAAGATATCTGTATTCATAGATGACCCTCAAAATATCTGATGCTCAACCCAGCATAGACCATTTGAATATCAGCCCTGTCTACACCTATCAATGTATCACAAAATCAGTATAACTCTAAAAGAGAGTCATGCTCATTTCCCCAAATGCATTTGATTTTGTATCATATAATTGTCCATGTTATAATTTTTGAAAATATTTATTAAAATAGCCATGTCTCTTTTGATATTGTTTTAAGAGGTGTACCAAAAAAGTAATGTGCATAACTTATAAGACGATTACCCTGTGTGTGTACATATCAATGAATACTGCCCTCCAGTGTAGTCACCTTGAGAGACCACATATTTATATAAATAATACTGTTAAACTATTTTTGCCACTTCTCTTTCAGAAAAGCTTTAGAATCCCTTCCGTCCCCTGAGATGTGTGTCATCATTTGAGAATTATTATTTAGGTCTTATTGTTGTTTGTATTGCTTTTTACAAAAATCCTTACCAGGTGTTTCCCTCTTTGATTTACCTCCCTTTTTAAAAATCAAATTTAGCAAGAAGTTGTGTTTGACAATTTCTAGAAGTTAAATGTTCACTCAGAGTTGGAGTTTTGGCATCACTGAATCTTTGTAAAACACCATGTCATGGGTTCTGAAGATAATTTCAAATGAAGATTTCCACCCCCCTGCCCAAAATATATGATTATTTTTAAGCAGGCATTCTTCCTCTGGAATAAGTATAGTCTCCCAAAATGATTACTTTGAAGGAGAAAGAACCCCATAAGGGTAGGTATTCATTGATAAAATATCAGGTAGTCACGGATTTTGCATGTGAAAGCACCTATTCTCTATGGTTGGAGGCCCTGATGTGGGGGAATAATCCATCATTCTAATGACTGTGTTTAGTCACACTGATTTAATCAGAACAAATGGGTTAAGTTAGCAGCTTCTGTCATAGTGAAGCAATCTGAAAGGGAAACGTGTGTGTGCGCATGGCTCAAAATTGTTTGTATTTTACAGTTCTTGTATATTCTTCAAGCCTAACAAAAAATTCTATGTGCCAGAGATTCCTAAACTTTCTGTGTTCATGATGCCGTTAGTCATCTTGTAATTTTTTTCAAGGTACCCCAGGCCAAAATAAATACTTAATAGTTTAGTGTTTTAAATAATTAGGTCCCAACAGCTTAATAATAGCAGTTCTTTGCACAGTGTCCTGCATATGTCACCATGTTTCCCTTAAAAATTTCCAACATTGGCTAGTTGGGGTAACTCATGCCCGTAATCCCAGCACTTTGGGAGGCTGAGGCGTGTGCATCACCTGAGGTCAGGAGTTTGAGACCAGCCTGACCAACATGATGAAACCCCATCTCTACTAAAAATACAAAAATTAGCCGGGCATGGTGGCATATGACTGTAATCCCAGCTACTCGGGAGGCTGAAGCAGGAGAATTGCTTGAACTCAGGAGACAGACATTGCAGTGGGCTGAGATCATACCATTGTACTCCAACCCGGGCAACAAGAGTGAAACTCCGTCTCAAAAAAAAAAAAAAATGTACAACATCTTGCTAGGTCTGTGAGTGTGCTGTGGTGTCTCAGGATATCCAGTACATAATTTGGGGATGACAGATATCTATTATGTCAATGTTGGCACTGTTCGCTGTTGCTGACCTCAAAATGGAATTCTTGGCCACTCAACTCTCCATATTATTTCACTGTTTGTTTTGTTATTATATATATATATATATATATATATATATATATTTTTTTTTTTTTTTTTTTTTTTTTTTTGAGATGGAATCTTGCTCTGTCACCCAGGCTGGAGTGCAGTGGCGCGATCTTCGCTCACTGCAACCTCCACCTCCCGCTTTCAAGTGATTCTCCTGCCTTAGCCTCCCAAGTAGCTGGGACTACAGGCACATGCCATCATGTCCAGCTAATTTTTGTATTTTTAGTACAGATGGGGTTTTGCCATGTTGGCCAGGATGGTCTCCATCACCTGACCTTGTGATCCGCGGGCCTCAGCCTCCCAAAGTGCTGGGATTACAGGCGTGAGCCACCGCACCTGGCTGGCTAATTCATTTTTTAACTGTAACCCAACTCTGCTTTGCTTTTCCTCAGTCCTGCAATGCCATAGTGTTGTAGTCTAGAAAGTTGCAGTACTCATAAGCCCCAGCATCAGAGGAGGCTGGTACTAAGATGGCCAGGGTTCTTGATTTCTCCCATTGAACTTGATTTAGTGTCTTGGGGATTATAATCTCAAAGGAGGCAAAGAGGGGTTAATGTTTCATAGTTTATCACTAAAATGTCTTTGTTGACCAAGGGGCTTTATTAGCTATGCTCAGAGAAATAACTCTGTTTCTCTTAAAAGTGTCTAACAAAACACTTGTTTCTTTGGCCTGAAAGGACAATGGATACCTAGTTCCTAATTTCCCACCCAAATGCTGTTTTGGCTATGTTACTCCCTATGACCTTGAAGGTAAGATTTGTATATTTACAAAAATTATTGGAGCTGGTAGTCAGATCTAGTAAAATTAATTAAATGTCTATTGTGCTGCAATTTTGCCTTCTTAACATCTATCTATGACTTGAAGAGGGACTTGTTGGCTCAAAGGATCTTCTGCTTTTTTTTTTTTTTTGAGGCAGAGTCTCACTCTGTCACCAGGTGCCAAGCTGGAGTGCAGTGGCACAATCTTGGCTCACTGCAACCTCCGCCTCCCGGGTTCAAGCAATTATCCTGCCACAGCCTCCCGAGTAGCTGGGACTACAGCCACCACGCCCAGCTAAATTTTTGTATTTTTAGTAGAGACGGGGTTTCACCATGTTGGCCAGGATGGTCTTGATCTCTTGACCTCGTGATCCGCCCACCTCAGCCTCCCAAAGTGCTGGGATTACAGGCTTGAGCCACCTTGCCTGGCCAGGATCTTCTGCTTTTAATGAATTAGCAAGTGAAAAGGTATTCAAATAAATGTAACTTCATAGGACTTAATTTTTTTTTTAACTTTTCAAATGGTAGGTGCAGTTTTCCTTTAGGCTTCTGGAAATTTACGTAGTCAAATGGAAAAATGCCAAAGTAAAATCTAGGAAGAGGTAGCTACCAGACCTGAGAGAATAGAAAGAAAGCTATTTTATTCTAGGTCTATGTTCTTCTTGTGTTAGATTGGCTGTAGCGCTATTAAATGTGCTGACAGCTAAAGATGCTCTTTGTTTTTTTTTTTTTGGCTTTAATTGGAGTACTGTTGATTCTTTTGGGTATCTGTTGAAAGCTAGGGCCTTTTCCCTAGGAAAACTTACAATGTTAATTTTGCAAACTTCTTTTGTTGGGAGGGGGTTACAATTTTTATACCCTATAGTAAATTTCAATTGTAAAGGGCCTATGCAAAATGCCCCATAGGATCAGTAGCTCTGTTCTGTAGAATGTTGACTGTGACATCCTAGACCAGTGTTGGCAAACTTTTTCTGTAAAGGACCAGATAGTAAATATTTATGGTTTTGTGTTTTATACAGTCTCTATCATCTCTGCTCTTGTATCATGAAAGCATCTACAAACAATACAGAAATGAATGAGCCTGGTGGCTGTGTTCAAATAAAACTGTTTACAAACCAAGCAATGGGCCAAATTTGGCCCACAGGCCATGGTTTGCCAACACTTGTTTTAGAGCATTAAATATAAAACTCTAAATGATTTACTAGATGTATAGAGTACTTCCATTTTAGTGACTATTGAGCTCAGCTGCTGTTGAGGCAGATTAGGAAAATAGACATAGGAAACTGAATTTAGAAAGGATGAGGACTGTTTAGTCCCATGAAAGTTGCTTGTTAAATTCCTCAGGTAAGTATGAATTGTTCTGGAAACTGATAGAACAGTTTTCTTCAGATCAAACTGAGTACTTACTTTTTCCATTTCTATGCAATCACCAACATAATTTACTTCAATTTGGAAATAAGTGTCACACTTCTCTTAGTTGTTAACTATATCCTTGGATTAGGTTATTTGCATTTTCTTTCTTTCTGTAGTGTGGTTTATACACTAGAAGAATCATGAATCCAGATACTAGTCAATTTGTTTCTCTATTCCCTGAACTGTACTGAGATTGTGGAATTTGGGAGGTCAGACTTACCTCAAACAAAGAACAAGGCAGATAGAATTCTTAACATTTTTTAACTTATTCATCTCAATTATTTGTTCACATTTTAAAGAAGTAGGAAAGAGTAGTTTGAAGTACAAATATTTGTTCTCAGGTGTTCTTTGAGCTCCCTGTTCTCACTGCAACAGAAGACTCAGGCCTACCCCTTTTGTGTTGTCCCAGGGATGTGAGAGGAGTACTTCTCTTCTTTTAATCAGCAGAAACTTTCAATTTTAAGGGGCCTTTGCAAAATGCCTCCTTTCTGATGTAATTTTCTTGGGTTGCTGGCCCTAGTTGAATTTCTGGGCCCTGTAGCCTCTAGTGGAAGTCCTGTCTTCTCTATAGAACTAGAACAGGTATGTAATTTGCTTCACCTTCTGTTAGTACTTGCACCCCATACAGAATGCTATAAAAATGACTGTCTGGCAGTGACCAAAGCTTTCTCATTTTTTTTTCTTCCAGAACAATAGAACACATCTTGGCAAAACTATAGTCTCTTTATTATTTAGAAACATTCTTTTTCTTGCTGCACCATTAGGCAAATATACATTATGCTTAGAATGATACTTGGAGACTCCTTAATAGGGTATATTGAAGTATTTGATCTGGTAGTTTACCTAAAAGAATCTTTTCTCTTCACCTAGGGAAACAAAACCTGAATTCCAGAGCCTTCAAAATGAAATTATCCTTCCAGGGGAAGCACACTGACACCAAATACATCATCACCCACCAGCTGTTCTGGTGTTATTTTTCTGAGGTTTAGAGTCATTGTTTACAGCTATGCAAATATCATTGTACCATTACAGATTTTCTAATGAAGTAGATTGAAAACAAGACTTTAGCTGGGGGTAATCTTTTCAGTTTCTGACCCAAATTTCTTTTCAAGCAAAATTCCTCTGAAAGCCTCTTTCCTATAGCGGTGATGAAGGCACTAGACTAACCAGAAACATAAAGTAAAAAACTCTGTAGTAGGGAATTTTTGTTGGTACAAAATTAGTATCATCTTGTCACACATGCCTAATTCCTTGGGACTTTAGGTATCTTGACATCACTTGCATTATCTTTTGAACTTGGACATTGAACCCTTTATTTTTGGGAGTTTACAGTTAAATTTTGGAATAATTATGTCATAGTTCCTTCCCTCCCTCCCTTCCTTCCTTCTCTCTTTCTCTCTTTTCACTCTTGTTGCCCAGGTTGGCATGCGATGGTACAATCTTGGACACCTGGCTCATTTTTGTATTTTTAGTAGAGATAGGGTTTCTCCAGGTTGGTCTGGCTGGTCTTGAACTCCTGACTTCGGGTGATCCGCCTGCCTCAGCCTGCCAAAGTGCTGGGATTACATGCATGAGCCACTGTGCCTGGCTAAATTGGGTTGTATTTCTTTCTTAGACCTTGTCAGTATGAACGGAATTTTTTTGTGGGCAGTTAATCTTGATGTGCTCCATAGCTTTCCCAAGTTTATACTTTTGCATTTCTGAGATTCAGGGTCTTTTTTAAGGAAGAAGGTTAATGTTTACGGCTTGGAGGTTGAATTCAGGGAGTGTATTGGCAAGTTTAGGCACTTACTTGTGTCTTAATGTGGGAAACAGAATGTCCTAAGTAATCTCTAGAGTTTGTGGCTTAGACTAGGCCTTCAAAAGTCTTTTCTGTTTTCCTTTGCTGCAGTTGGTTGTTATTTCTCTGCCAGTCACAGATGACCTGGACTGACTTAATGCTTTTGTGGAAAGGAACTGATCTAGTCATTTTCATATATCAAAAATCAAAGTCAACAATTTTGTATCAGTCTGCCTAAATGAACCCTATTGTTTCCAGTTCTTAAAAATGTAAGGGCTATCTAAGAAAAGTTTAAGCAAAACCCTCATTCAAAACATGAGACCTTATAATAAGAACTTCCTTTGAAGATGAGCAGCAAGGTTGGGTATCTGATTTCACTAAGTAATATTCTATTGTGGTCAGAAATGAGTAATTGGCATCATTTAGTCACTACAAATATTTGTATTGGAGTCTACAAGATATTTCAACAAAGTAAGTCAAACCATACTGTCTTAGGGGATTGTCGCTGGACTTTGGAATTTAAGGCTGAACAGTGATGTGAAGTCATGTTTGGGGGCTGGAAGAAGAGAAAAATGCAAAGGGTGATGCTAAACTAGGAACCTCTTGGAGGAACAAGCTGATTTAAAAAAAAAGCTGGCAGACATATATATCCTTTAATTTATTTGCAGTGTTACTATATTATAGAGATGATTTCCTATGGGAAATCCCATTAAAAAGCCAAACTTTTATTGTTATTTTTCCTTAAAAATACTGAGCTATAAGTAGATTCAGAGAGTGGCATTAATTTGGATATCAGAACATTTTCTTTTGTATCCCTGGTGTTATTGATTCAAAAGTGTTATCATTTCAGACAGATGGCTGAACAAAAGTAAATGATTAGTGGGAAATACGATGGTTGAGAAATAGGAACAATACGCCTAAAGCATTGTGAGAATATACAACTCATCCATCAGCCACCTCTGGGTAGAAGAAACACAAATACCAAAACGTGAGCTCCTTAACCTTTGGTTCCAGAGGGCAGTTTCATTTGTAAAAAAGGTGGATGTTAAAGAAGGTTACCTGATGAGCAGACTTCTTTCCCATAATGAAGAGAACTGTGAATATTCTTAGAAATACACTACAGGTCTTCTCCAGAAGACCTAGATTTTATAATTTAAAATATAATACTCACAGCTAGTTTGAAGCTTCAGAAGCAGTAAATTATGGGAAAGAAATAGTTGTTTTCTTTTATTATTTTCTGATCTCAAGTTGTTTGTTCTGTTGTATGTTCAATATTTGGGGAGATAAGAGTGAGGTACAGCTGTGGTTTTCAGTCCATGTTCAGTGGTGCCCCTGAGGGTCTCTTGTTCTAAACAGAAGGGGAAGAGAGTGTGATGAAGGTCAACCCTGCCTATCTGAACCTCCATCAACCTCCAGTCAGAATATCTGGCTTCGAGTATTGTTCCTGTTAACTGGAAGTCTCTGTGGCCATTAAAAGCTTGGGAATGCTGGCTGAAATGACCACTTCAGCACTTTAAACAGTCTCAAATGTGGGAAATTTTATATCCAACCATGGCTGTGAGTTCCTGGCTTTTGCTGTATTGAGTATGCTCATAGAGATAGGGAGATAGGTGGCAAGAAGACAGGGTCATTTTTTTAATTGAGTATAAATCATTTTGAAAGGAAAGCGCAGGGAATTGATGTGTGACAGACATGCATGATAGCTCCTTATATGGGCTATTTTCCTAAAGTGGTTGAGAATGACCTGATCTTTGTTCACTGTCTCAGTGACAAGGAGTGGAGTGACTGGGCTCTTCATATGCAGTGGAATTTTTACATTTCTAGATTTGCAGAGGCAGGAGTTATCATTTTTGTTCATTGATCTATCAGAAAAAAGCAAAAGCCCTTTGGACAATGTTGACACAGACAGGGGTACGATCTGAGACTCAAGCTAACAGAGCTACCCCTTGCTGCATTTTACAAAGGTGTCATAGGTGGAGAAGGGTAATGGAAACCTGGTACAGCCTTTAGAAGCTGGAAGCTATGGTAGTGTATCTGTCATGAACTGCACACAAGGGAATGCTTAAACACCAACTGAGTCATATCAGGTGCCTTGTACACACACATAAAGAGTCTGGTAAATTCTGACAGTGTTATGTTTGCCACAAGAGCAAATTTAACAGCTGGGGTTTCACAGCAACTGTTTTAGAACACTATTTGTGCCAAAAATTTACATTGGGCAGAAATTTGTAGTGTTCTTGGCCAATCTCTGCATAAAAGCAGCTTGAGGAGGTTTGATTAAGAAAATTCAGTTTATCTCCTGTATTACCTCTGTGTTTGATTTATTCTTTAGTCTCAAATTTATTTTCTGAGTGAAGTGACTTTCTATATGAACTAAAATGATGTTTTAATAGAATAATAGGTATTTTTAGAGGAAAAATTTTTTGTGTGTAATTAACTTACACAACTAGAACATATTTCCTGTGATACTGAATCATCAACTTGAGTCATTTAAAGCTGAAAGAGGTGTTAGGAATGTAGTTTCAAATTGTTTAAATACATGAACAGTTTTCTATATATTTTGTGAAAATCTTGATGAGATGCTAGATAGAATTTCTTTATGGAGTTGAACTTGACAAGAATTTTAATAAAAGGTGGATTTCCTCGGCTTTCTTTGTGCTTCAGTTTCATAGCTGAAAATGCTGCTTCCATTTATTAATATGGTCTTTGTAAGAAAACACAGTAAAACGTTTTCTTACCTTCTGTAAATTTTGTGATAGACACATATTATTTGTATATATGATTGATTGTTTGCTTATGTTGCACCCCAAAGTTATTTTTAAACCATGTTTATTGTAAAGAGAGCCTTTGGGCAAGTGAAAAATACCTGGATGCTAGAATGAGGTAGTTCCAGAAGCTAGTTAGGAGCTTGCTACCTCTTCTTGGTACCTGAAATATTCTGAAAGGAGATCGGAGAGGTCATATGCACCCGTCTTTCAAAACCTATCTCCAGCACTTCAACATAGTGTCTCTGGAGAGTCTGAAATAAAGGAATGAATGCTATTCTGTAGATATCCTCATTGATGCTGCCATCTTTCCTACCAGGTACAACACACTGCTAGCTTTTTCTGATTGGAATCATCTCTTCTTTGTGGATTGCCGCATTGTCTCTTTGTGAATGAGGCAGGCTGAACTGTATGTAGAGCATGGAATTCATTCGAAGTTTATAAAGTAAAAAGACCTGTAAAGGATGTGGGTGGAAAGTTTCCATGCTCTTGAGGTGAATATTAAATTTAAATTCTAGCCTTTGGGAACTCTGTGCTTGTGAGCTAAAGAAGGAAAGAAGGAGTTGGGGTGTATATCTAACTTTTTGTTTTTCTATATGGAAATATATGAGCATCAAGTGATAACTTCAATAAAGCCTCAGGATTGTATTTAAAATACCTGTTTTGTGGAACAGCATGCCTTTGTTATCTTTGCCTGTTGACTTTGGTGGCTCCAAACATTTTCATTTTAGGCTAGCTTTCCTATTACCCAGGTTGTGTGCATTTTTTAAAATTTGAACTATTGCTTATCATTATTAACGATGTTATCTCAAAATCCTAAAGCCAAGGAAATAGCCAATATGCAGGACTTGCAGTAGATATAAGCATTGGTGTTAATGTAGGTTAAGTTTTAATAGTGTTCCCAGAAATATGCTGAATTGAGGGATAATGTAGCTTTAAAGAAATTATGTTTGTTTTTAACATTTAGAGACACTACGTGTCCTGGGTTGCTTTTCTTGAGAAATTCACCTTTTCATGCAAATACCATCGATGGCGGACAAGCCTGGATGATTGGCTTCTATCAGGCAATCGACAAGGAATTATAATAATTGCCAAAGGTGAGGGTAATTTTGCCTTTCAAGTATGTAGCTTGAGTCATTTAAAGCTGAAAGAGGTGTTAGGAATGTAGTTTCAAATTATTTAAATACATGAGCAGTTTTCTATATATTTCGTGAAAATCTTGATGAGATGCTAGATAGAATTTCTTTATGGAGTTGAACTTGACAAGAATTTTGATAAAAGGTAGATTTCTTTTCATCTTTTATTCTGTAGGTCATTCTGTGGTGAAATTTCCATCACATCTTGTAAAAAACAACTTTCTCATTTCCCTCCTTTTTTTTTTTTTTTTGAGATGAAGTCTCACTCTTTCTCCCATGCTGGAGTGAAGTGGTGTGATCTTGGCTCACTCTAACCTCCACACTGGGTTCAAACAATTCTCCTGCCACAGCCTCCTGAGTATCTGGGATTACAGGTGTCTGCCACCACTCCCAGCTAATTTTTGTATTTTTAGTAGAGATGGGTTTTCGCCATGTTGGCCATTTCCCTCCTTTCTAATCCAAGATCATATTTTTTTAAAGTAGGTTTCTGATATGCTATGAAATATTTCTGTAAACTTGCGTTTTTGGCCAAGGAAATGGCTGAGATGTCAAACCAAGTGGTTGTTTCACAGTTCGTCTGGCTACCGTTCTGGGTCCCCTCTGACCACCTCAAAAAGAAAATGAAAGAAATTGGGAGAGTAAATTAAGCTTGTCCTCTTTTAATGAGGAATTTTCACATTGGCTTCCTATCTCAGGATATTCTTCAATTTCATACTGCTGATGAGGAGAAAGGAACAAGCTGCAGACACTGTAACTGGTCTCCAGATGTG
Organism: Callithrix jacchus; assembly: GCF_049354715.1. Taxonomy (NCBI): domain Eukaryota; kingdom Metazoa; phylum Chordata; class Mammalia; order Primates; family Cebidae; genus Callithrix; species Callithrix jacchus. The sequence goes on from NC_133506.1 coordinate 125,566,276, forward strand.
TGTGTTTGTGTGTAAAACTTCACACTGTGTGTGTTGTGTTCAGTGTTGTGTCAGTCTACAAACTGACTCAAACAATAGTTTAAAGATAGAGAAGACAGTGATAATGGCAAAAACAAAAACAAAAACAAAAACCCAACCACCTCTTTCCATCAGAGTGCTTGCTATGACTTTCATAGCTGGGACAAGTAACATTAAGTATTCAGGAGCAAGGTGTTCTTGAAAGAAATGGTGTGTTGATCTCAAGAAAATGTACAACCAATAAAAGACATTTAAAAAGTGCAGTGAGTCTGTACATTAATTGAGTTGTTCATGGAAACCCCATGTTCCAGGAAGATGGTATAAAAGGCTCTTTAGGTAAAAGCTTTCCTGGACTATATATTCTTGTCAGTCTTTCTCTATATATTCTTGTCATACTTTATGCTTCTGCTATTTCTACCACTCTACTTCCAAAATAGAATAGGACAAAACCCAACAACACAACAGTATTGCAGTTGTATTAATCTGTTTTCTTGCTGCTGATAAAAACATAACTGAGACTGTGCAATTTACAAAAGAAAGTGATTTAATTGTAATCCCAGTTCCATGTGGCTGGGGAGGCTTCACAATTACAGTGTAAGATGAGGCCACGTGTGGTGGCTCACGCCTGTAATCCCAGCACTTTGGGAGGCCGAGGCGGGTGGATCACGAGGTTGAGAGATCGAGACCATCCTGGTCAACATGCTGAAAACCCGTCTCTACTAAAAATACAAAAAATTAGCTGGGCATGGTGGCGCATGCCTGTAATTCCAGCTACTCAGGAGGCTGAGGCAGGAGAATTGCCTGAATGCAGGAGGCGGAGGTTGCGGTCAGCCTAGATCACGCCATTGCACTCCAGCCTGGGTAACAAGAGCGAAACTCTGTTAAAAAAAAAAAAAAAAAAAAGATGAAACGCATGTCTCAATATAGTGGCAGACGAGAAGAGAGAGTCAAGTGAAAGGGGAACCCCTGGTATGACCCTCAAATCTCTTGAGACTTACTATCATGAGAATAGTATGAGGGAAACCACCCCCATGATTCAATTACCTCCCACTGGGTCCTTCCCACTACACATGGGAGTTATGGGAGCTACAATAATTTGGGTTGGGACACAGCCAAACCATATCGGCAGCCCTGAAGACTCATTAGAAAATCATCTCTAGGCTGGGTGTGGTGGCTCATGCCTATAGTCCTAGCACTTTGTGAGGCAGAGGCAGGCAGAATGCCTGAGCTCAGGAGTTTGAGAACAGCCTGGGCCACATGGGGAAACCAGATTTCTACTAAAAATCCAAAAAAATTATCCAGGTATGGTGGTGCACGCCTGTAATCCCAGGTACTTGGGAGGATGAGGCATGAGAATTGCTTGAACCTAGGAGGCAGAGATTGCAGTGAACTGAGATCATGCCACTGAACTCCAGCCTGGAGGACAAAGTAAGACTATTTAAAAAGAAGAAAAAAGAAAGAAAAAAATAATTTTATCTCTAGTCTACTTCAGACTCAATATTCTTTCTTCTTTCTCTTTGTCTTTTCTTTCCTTTTCTTTCTTTTCCCTAGATAGAGTCATGCTCTGTTGCCCAGAGCTGGAGTACAATGGCACGATCTTGGCTCACTGCACCCTCCGCCTCCTGAGTTCAAGCAATTCTCCTGGCTCAGCCTCCCAAATAGCTGGGATTACAAGTGTGTGCCACCACACCGACTAATTTTGGTGTCTTCAGTAGAAACAGGGTTTCACCATGTTGGCCAGGCTGGTCTTGAACTCCTGACCTCGTGATCCTTTTCCTTGGCCTCCTGGAGTGCTGGGATTATAGGCATGAGCCACTGCACCTGGCCTCAGACTCAACATTCTTATAGGCAGCCTAGATTGGAAGTGAAGGCCAAGATTTTGTTATTAAAATCAGATGGCTTTAGGTGAGAATGAGTCCAGATGGCTCAAGTGAAAAGATTAAGACCAATTGTTTTTTGGCTTCCATGTGTTGCTGACACTGAACTATGAGGGCAACTAGTCATTCAAGTTTTTCCTGGTACTATAGGTGTAATATTAGGAAATTTGCTTTACATACTCAGTCAATGCCATGATCCAGATGTTCTTGGAAAGAAAATCTTAGTACAGGTAAATATGGTTGAGTTTGAAAAGTTCTCTGATTTCTCCTATAAATGGAGGGACTAGATCTACTTGACTTATATCCATATTAATCCAGTTTAGAGAAAAATTGCTAGACCTGAGTGTTACCTGTTTGAGTGGATCACCAGTTATACCAGGAAGCACATATTTATCTCTAACTTGCTTCTTTCTCTCACTTTTTAAAAAAAAGTTTATTTTTATTTTAAGTTCCAGGGTACATGTGAAGGGTGTGCAGGTTTGTTACACAGGTGAACATATGCCATAGTGGCTTGCTGCACCTATCAACCTACCACCTAGAAATTAAGCCCAGCATGCATTAGCTACTTTTCCTAATGTTCTTCCTCCCACCCCCTTACCCCCAACTTGGTGTGTATTGTTCCCCTCCCTGTGTCCCTGTGTTCTCATTGTTCAGCTCCCACTTATAAGTGAGAACATGGAGTGGTTGGTTTTCTGTTACTGCATTAGTTTGCTAAGGATAATGGCTTCCAGCTCCATCCATGTCCCTGCAAAGAACATTATTTCATTCCTTGTTATGGCTGCATAGTATTTTGTGATGTGTATATGCCACATTTTCTTTATCCAGTATATCACTGATGGGCATTTGGGTTGATTTCATGTCATTGCTATTGCGAATAGTGCTGGAGTGAACATACATGTGCATATATTTTTGTAAGAGAATGATTTATATTCCTTTGGGTATATACCCAGTAATGGGATTCTAGCTTGATTCTTACTTAAAGCAGATTGATGCTGCTGAATCAGAGGTAGACTTTTAACAAAGCTCTTGGTGTTTCACCTCAGATTTAAATCATTTCAAGAGTTAGAATCCAAAGCAGAGGGCTCACTCTACTTCTCCGTAGAGTGTAGTTACTGTGTATGTTACTCAAATGACTTTCCAGGGACCATGGACTCTATATGCTGACTTTGGAGTCCTTCTCCCCTGAACTGTATCAAGACTGCTATAATCCTTCATCTTTTTTAAGTGACGGGCCTTCTTTGACATTACAAATTTTAAGTTTCTATAAGGGTGCAGATATGTGGAAAGGGATAGCATGAACAAACAAGATTCTCAGGCATCACACGTGAAGGTTATTTTATCCATTTCTCCACAGCCATCCCTCATTTTTACGTAATTAGAGTTTAAAGTATTTTTCTTTTGATGTGTTTAATTCCATCTTTTCCCCTCCTCATGTTGACTGGTATTAATTTTCCCCATCAGAATGATTCTCTGTTTACTCAAGATTTTGTAGGAAACTGAATTAAAGTAGAAAATGGAGAAAGGCAATTGGGTTAATAACAAAAGCATTTTGTGGTTGTTTCTTGATGTTTTGGACTTAAATACAGCAAACCCAAAAACTTAGTAGCTTAAAACAACAGTTCATTACTGACAATCCTGAGGGTTGACTGGGCTCAGCTGAGTGGTTTTGTTTGGTGTTTCTCATGCTTTTGTTGTCAGATGGTGGCTGGAGTGAGGGTCTTGGAGGGCTTCTTCCATCACATGTCTGGTGTCTGGACTGGGGTGGCTGAAATATCTGGGGGCCAGTGGAGCACCTCTTGCTTTATGTGACCTCTCCATGTGGCTAGATTGGGCTTCTCATAACCTGGCCATCTGAGAGTAGTTGGAGTTTCTTAATGGAAGTTAGACTTCCTCAGATTTAGTGATACAGAAGGCCTACAGAGAAGCTGCAAGTTAATCACACAGTATAATTTTTGCTGTGGATACTTGAAAGTTATATTTCATGGTGAGGATGTCTGAAAACTAATTACCATGCTTGCTAATTCCTACAGTTAGAATATACCAGTAAATTTAAAAATCTGATCTTATTCCTTTTTTCCAAAATTGGTGGTTAAGAGGCAGTGGAAATGCTGTATTAGAATCAATGATGAAAGTGGAAAACAGTATTAAAATTAATAATGAAATTAGTTTCCATTTATTTATTATCTACAACTTTGTCAAAAAAGCACTTTGATCAAAATAATGTTATCCTACAGAGGGTAAATTAGCCATCTCTGCATAAAAGACTTAAGCCATAGTTGGAATTAAAATGACATGGAAGAGAGTTAACCATTGACACAAATGACTCACAAATCTCCTATCTATACTTCCCCACCACCCCAGATGGTCATGGTTCATAAATACTTGCTGAGTAGGTGTTTTTCCTCCAAATGAAAATAGCTTTGTTTTGTATTTTGTGTGTGTGTGTGGTTTTAAGGAGCAGAGTGTTCAATAGGCAAGAAAGAAAAGAGAAGGCAGAAGGAGGAGGCTCCCCTGTATAGAGACAAAGGAAGGTGGGGCTCCAAAGCTGAAAGAAGAGGTCTCCAAGTGCGGTGGACACCAGGCAGGTATATAGGCAGAGGCTAGAGGAGGCAATGTCTGATTTGCATAGGCTCAGGAGATTGGTTTGACTAGGCATATCATTTATGTAGCCCACGAAGACAATACATACAGGGAAATAAACATTACCTACAATTCTGAGTTAATTGTTTCTGTAGTTTTTTTTGTTTGTTTGTTTGTTTTGTTTTTCTGAGACAGAATCTTGCTCTGTCATCCAGGCTGGAGTGCAGTGACACGATATTGGCTTATTGCAACCTCCGCCTCCCAGGTTCAAGTAATCCTCCTGCAGCAAGAATTACAGATGTGTGCCACCATGCCCAGCTGATTTTTGTATTTTTAGTAGAGACAGGTTTTACCATGTTGTCTAGACTTCTCTCAAACTCCTGACCTCAGGTGATCCACTTGCCTCAGCCTCCCAAAGTGCTGGGATTACAGGCATGCTCCACTGCACCCGGCTAATTGTTTATGCATTTAAAAATATATCATTCCACAAAAAATGTCTTTTGCAACAACTTGGATGGAGCTGGAGGCCATTATTTGAAGTGAATTAACTCAGGAATGGAAAACCAAATATCGTATGTTCTCACTTATAAGTGGGAGCTAAGCTATGAGAATGCAAAGGCATAATAATGATATAATGGACTTTGGGGACTTGAAGGGGAAGGGTTGAAGGGGGATGAGGAATAAAAGACTACATCTTGGGTACAGTGTACACTGCTTGGGTGACAGGTGCATCAGAATTCTAGAAATCACCTCTAAAGGACTTATCAATATAACCAAAACCTATCTATATCTCCAAAATATTGAAATAAAAAAATAAAATTAAATATATATAGTTCTATATATTTTTTCCCTAACACACACACACACACACACACACACACACACACACACACACTAACTACTCTATGGTGAAAGTTTTATTTCCTTTTGAATATTCTGAAAAATATTCTTACATCTTTATACAGTAGTCTGATTGTTTTGGAGAAGTTTTAAAGAACTGAAGGGCCTCAACCATTTTCCTCAGGGCTAAACATCATCAGCATTTTGCTTGTTTCAACATAGCTCTCTCCTATTCTTGTGGTGCCTACCCACTTCTAGGTCCAGCATTAACAAAGAGATCAGATTTATCTGGCAATAAACCAAAATTGAGAATTTGCTGCGCTAGAATTTGCCCACATGATCATGTCTTCCTGGTCCTAAAGGTGTATTCCTTGAGTACAATGGAGTATAAGCAATATCTTTCAGAAATACCCACAGAGGAACAAATGTTCTGGAAAAAGCACTTGAAAGAAAAGTACAGAGCATAGGAACAGAGAAATGGAATCTGCCACTGAGATGCAAAAGGTTGCCTTTTTTAAACTAGCAGTTTTGGTTTAATGGTTACATCATGCTGTAACAAGCAACCAGAGAATTTCCAGTTGGTCTGATACACTCTACCCACTTAAGGCCACATAAGTCTACATGAAGCTAGAGCTAGAACTCTGCAAATTCCTCACAAATTTCCTAGCTATACTTCCCCATCACCCCAGATATTCATGGTTCATAAATACTTGCTGAGTAGGTACTTGCAAAAACAAACAAAAACAACCACCACCACCACCAACAACAAAAAAACAGAAAAAACCCCAAACTCAATCATCACTTACCCAATGGTCATTAGCCCTAGAAACCCTTTCCAGATATGAGACAGTTATTCTAGTTTATTAAAAAATAAATTTTATTATGTATATTTAAAGTATCCAACATGATGTTTTAAGATTCATGTGGTTTAAAAAGGTTACTGTGGTGAAGCAAATTAACATGCCCATCATGTTAATAGTTCCCCAATTTTTTTTTTGGTTTTGTGTAAAGAGCATCTAAAATCTACACACTGGGTATGAATCCTATTTTATTACCTATAGTCCTCCTGTTGTTTGAGAAGCTCTACACTGTCCTGAAACTTGCTTTCTTCATCCTTGCACATCAATGCTGCTGCATCATTGCAATCACCTGGGAGCTCGTTAACAATACAGACAAGAACCTGGAGTTCAACACCATCCCCAGGTGATTCATATTCAAATTAGAGTTTAAGAAGTGCTGGTCAATTAAAGCTGGATGACAGCTTTGAATGGTTGATTGTCAGACCTCAATTGTTATTGCAAAGCTTTTGATGTTTACCCCATGTTACTGACAGAAGGTGCTTTCTGGCAGTGATAATTGTTAGATGTGTGAAGTGCAGTATCTATGTTTGACGATTTTTGTGTTAAAGTGTATTTAAAGGTATTTGCACTCTGATGTTGGGTTAAATGCAACTTTTTTCCTTTTTTTTTTCTTTTTTTGAGATGGAGTCTCACTCTGTCACCCAGGCTGGAGTGCAGTGGTATAGTCTCCACTCACTGTAACCTCTCCTTCCTGGGTTCAAGCGATTCTCGTGCCTCAGCCTCCTGATTAGCTGGGACCACAGGTGTGTGCCACCATGCCTGGTTAATTTTTGTGTTTTTAGTAGAGATTGGGTTTCACCGTGTTGGCCAGTCTGGTCTCAAACTCCTGACCTCTGGTGATCCACCCCCCTTGACCTTCCAAAGTGTTGGGATTACAAGGGTGAGCTGTCATACCCAGCCTCTCTTTATTATTATTATTATTATTATTATTATTATTATTATTGTTGTTGTAGGATTATTGAAAAGAAGTAATGGGAAGGGGGAAAAGTGACCCTTACCCCTGCATACGTTTAAATCAGTTGTAACTAAAATTATTTTACAGATTCTAAACGTAATTCTATTTTAGGGATGCAGAGCATTGTGTAGGCTTCATAAGTAAAGGAAGTCTAGGAGATAGTGACCTCGAAACTTAGAGCTGACCCAAAAGGATGCTGCTTCTTCTCATTCCAAATTCAGGAACTTTCTGGTATTGTCTGAGACTTAATGTGCCCCACCTTGGGTCCTTGGAGTTCCTTGCCCTGACAGTCTGGTCAAAAACTTCTTCCTTGGCAAGTGGTAGTTGTCTGTCCAAGGAGAGATGAGAGGCCGATTTGGAACATAACACTATTTGCCTAAGAGTAATCAGCTCAGCTCAGAGTATTTTCCTATGATCCAGAATGACCCTGAAGACTGGGAGGCGAAGAGTTGTTCTTAGACAAGAACTTGCTAAACCACTTGACCTTTCGACAGCTGCAGAACTGTTTATCAGGAGCATGCCATCTCTCTTGGCTTTTCCAATTTGGCAGCCAGAAAAGTCAAGCCAGTGACATTGTGTGCTTTAGAAAACTTCTGGACAATTCACAACTTCCACCGTAAAGTGGCTAAATTAGTCTTGCTAGTCAGATAGTGATCTGTGGATGGGTCATCCTTTCCTTGAGCTGGTTGGCTTTGGGACTCCTTCACTGGAATCCAATGAGTCACCACTGGAGATAAACGTAAATATCTATTTGCCAGACCTTCCAATTCCCTAAACTATAGCTGATAAGGACAGATTAGCTGTTTCCAGCCCCACGCCAAGGGCAAGTGGCACTCTGTTTGCCAATAACAAAGAACATGAATTCTCTTCATTTATCTTAGTAATTTCTCAAGAAACAAAGGAGCTAGTGAGTTTTAATTTAGTTTCTCTGAAAGTTGTATTTGTGTGCAGAAATATCCATGATTCATGACATACTTTTGCAGGATAATATGAGTTGAAATATGACTTGACAATGCTAATAAAATGGGTGAATAACAATTTCGAAACAGTGACACTGGTTGAAAATGCACTGAAAAAGAGATGGAGCTCCTGTCGATACTGAAACAAAAAAGGGCCAGGCTCAGTGGCTCTCCCCTGTAATCCCAGCACTTTGGGAAGCTGAGGTAGGAAGATCTCTAGAGCCCAGGAGTTTGAGACCAGTCTGGGCAACATGACAAAACCTTGTCTCTAAAACAAAATGCAAAAAAATTGACCAGACATGGTGTCACGTGCCCGTAGTTGCAGCTGCTGGGGGAGTCTGAGGTGGGAGAATTGCTTGAGCCCAGGGAGGTCAAGGCTGCATAGAGCAGTGATCGTGTCATTGCACTCCAGTCTGGGCAGGAGACAGAGTAAGACCCTGTCTCAAAAAAAAAAAAAAGAAAAGAAAAAGAAAAAAGGAAGAGGTCTTTAATCTAGAGCTAGAGCAAGATATGGTGTTTAAAATCTTGGACACATGACTTTAACTCTCTGTGCCCCCAATTTATTCGTCCTTAAAATGGAGATAATAATAAGAACTACTTTAGAGTTCTTATGATAATTAAATGAAATATCATCTGTAAGTGTAAACACTTAGTGTCTGCGACATCCCTGTCACTCAATACATTTTTCTTATTATTCTCTAATCAAACCCCCTTTTAAACAAATGTAATTAAACAAATATGTATGTAAAGGAAAGATAAGCAATTTTAAGTATGAAGGTATTTTAGACCCTCAAGCCCAATAATACTTGGCTTTTGTTGGCTGAATGTGTAGGAGCTTACACTTGAGCCAAATCTCAATGTTTTGAACAAGTGTTCATATTTTTCAGTTTGTATATTACACTAAAAACTTGGTTCACCTTCTTATGTAACTGATAGGGCTAATTTATTTTTCCTTTTGCAAATCCTATATTATGAGATTAAAACAGTGACAACCACTTTTGAAACAGCAAATGCAATGTAGATTGAAAAACATTTTCAGGGTATTCATTAAGATTGAGATATGATACATCAGAAAAAAGAGATGAACTCTATATTTGCTGTTTGTTTTTTTTTTTTTACAGAGATTAGCCCACCGATACTAAAACACTATAGATTGCTGGGCTATGCTTTAAATAAAGAATACATACAAATAGTTTCTTTTTCTTTCTTTCTTCTTTTTTTTTTTTTGAGACAGTACCTTGCTCTGTAGCCCAGGCTAGAGTGCAGTGGTACAGTCTTGGCTCACTGCAACCCCCACCTCCCAGGTTCAAGTGATTCTCCTGCCTCAGCCTCCTGAGCAGCTGGGACTACAGGTGGGCAACACCATGCCTGGCTAATTTTTAATATTTTTAGTAGAGATGGGTTTCACCATGTTGGCCAGGCAGGTCTTGAACTCCTGTCCTCAAGTGATCCGCCCACCTTGGCCTCCCAAAGTGCTGGGGTTACAGGCATGAGCCACCATGCCTGGCCCCAAATAATTTTAAACAAACATTTTTTTTGCAATTTATCAAATATTTGAGAAAGGACTTTATGTGAATTTGAGACTTAAAAGTCGTATATACTTTGCTATTCTATTGATACATTTTGGCTGTATCCCCACTGAAATCTCATCTTGAATTGTAGCTCCTAGATTCTCATGTGTTATGGGAGAGACCTGGTGGGAGGTAATTGAATCATGGGGGCAGTTTCCCTCATACTGTTCTTATGATGGTGAATAAGTCTCATGAGATCTTATGGTTTTATAAGGGGGTTCCCCTTTCACTTAGCACTCATTCTGTCTTGCCTGCCACAATGTAAGGCATGCCTTTCACCTTCCACTATGGTTGTGAGGCCTCTCCAGCCATGTGGAACTGTGAGTCCATGAAACCTCTTTTTTTTTTTAATAAATTACCCAGCCTCAGGTATGCCTTTATCAGCAGCATGAAAATGAACTAATACACTACTTTATTCTCAGAGAAAGCACAAAGGGTATGCCAGTAGAAAGCATGTCGTATTTGGTGCCACTCACAGCTGGGTTCGAATCTGAGCTCTACTGCCTACTAGCTTTTGGGGTCAAGGATAACTTTCTTAAACATTCTAAGTCTCAGTTTTCAACCAAAAAGAAGGGAAAACATAACTCTATGGAAGAGAAGGTAGTGGAAATTGAAAAAAGAAGTAAGGAATCTAGCACTGTACCTGTCATAGGTAGGCAATCCTCACTTTGCATGTGATGACCTTAATTATCATGGAACCACATAATACCGGTCCCTTGTGTGTGCATTTCAGTTATGCACATCTGCGTGAGTTGCAACATGCAGAGCAACAAAATCCATAAGTTTTTTAATATATGGCAGTTTTATAATTTCAATATGTTAAAAATGTTGATAAGAAAATATAACATTTTGGCTGGGCGTGGTGGCTAATGCCTGTAATCCCAGCACTTTGGGAGGCCGGTGGGTAGATCACCTGAGGTCAGGAGTTCAAGATCAGCCTGGCCAACACGGAGAAACCCTGTCTTTACTAAATATACAAAAGCCAGGCATGGTGGCAGGTGCCTGTAATCCCAGCTACTCAGAAGGCTGAGGCAGGAGATTGCTTGAATCTGGGAGGTAGAGGCTACAGTGAGCCAAGTTTGCACCACTGCACTCTAGCCTGGACGTGCAAGACTGTCTCAAAAGAAAAAAGAATATATAAGATCACTTTAAAAGGAAACATCTGCAACAACAATAACATTAACAGCTGAGCATTGTTTCATTTAATCCTTACAAAATTGTCAACAAGGCAAGGACTGTTAGTGACACCCTCTTTACAACTGGAGAAAAGGAGACCCAGAGGTTCGATAACTCGACCAAGTTTACCCAGCTAGTCAACGGAGGAGCCAAACAGAAGGGACTAATCTATTTTGTCTCTTTTGGATTTTCATTAAAACAAAGACAAGGTTTTCTCACTTTCTTGACCCCGAGACGAAGTGTTTGAGTGTTCTGTTTTGCAGGGGAAAGCAATGTTTTATATGGGCCAATGTTGGGAGATGGATAAGCTGGGACTTTGGTTCTCTGGGTGATCCAGAAAGGCAGAGCAAATCATTGAGGGCCAAACCCCAGAGCAAACCATTGAGGACCAAATCCCACAAGAGGTCAGGAGTGGTGTAGCTAGTTCAACTGCAGAGGTGCTTCAAAGGGTGAAATTAGGAGACTCAGTTGGATGGGCAGGTAGTATCCCAGCGGGTATCAGGGCCGACACCAGGACTTCAGCAATTGGGAAGGCTTTAGGGTGATGTCTTGTTTTGTTAGAGTAGGGATAGGCAGAATAGAGACTTGGATTTTGATGAGGGCTGAGACAGGGGTGTGCAAATAGAAACTTAGATGAGGGAACCAACCTAAGAGAGACAGAAAAGAATAGTAAGTAGGAGACATGAACTTTTCCCTCTATACTTGATGTCATATAAAAATGGCAGTGAAGGAAACTACCTACGTAACAAACTTGTGCATGCATCACCTGACTCTAAAATGAAAGTTGAAATTATTTTAAACAAATTGCAGTGGAGGAGATCACGGGGCACAGGGCCGGACACAGGCAACCCAGTAGACCAGCTGTCAAGATGGCAGGACCACCAGGTCTGAGAGCAGGGCTACAGGCCAACTCCCCAGCAGATAGGGGTGGAGAGAGGCCAGTAACAGCCAAAACTGGCAGGCTGAGACTGAGCCTTAAGGTGAAAGAGACAGGTGGAGCCAACTAAGAAAAGGTAGGGGATTGAGGGGCTAGGAGCCAGAACCTATAAACTTGAGCTTGTAGCAGTGGCAAAAAATCCTATTTCCCAGCTAGAGGGAGTGGATGATCCCACACTGACCACATGCAAAGCGCAGGACAAGAGGATTGGGAAAAAGAGATCTGTGGTCATGTGTTCCTCCTTTTGGGGAACTCCTTAGGAAATGTGAAAGATGAGGGCCATCACCTGGAAAGATCTTTTCCCTTTGAAACTTGGAGCTTGTTATAGGCAGCTCTATCCGTGACATTCAGGTAGAGGGCAAAAAAATCGGGTTCACTTGTTGAAATCAGTAGCTATAGAGCATGTTAACTACTTTTATGCCTCAGTTCAAAGGAGCAAAAGAAAGGGTTTCATTCTTTAAGAGCCATGTCAAAGACGAATTCCACCATTATTTGGAAATGCAATCATGCCTCTGGACTGAAAAAATACCCAGTTAGGCTTAGCTCCTTTAAACAGTTATCGTGATTCATGAGATGGCAACATTTTCTAACATCAGATTGGAAGACTTGTGAAGGGATTAGTAGGGGACGGAGCTCAGCCTTCCAATATGCAGTTCTGTCCTGATGAAGACAGGAAAACAGCGTCTGCGTTCTGGATAGTCTGGCGTTAGTGAATGAATGTTTTGTGGTCAGAGTAAGTTATGGAAAATGTAAAGGTAATACCTTTTGCATGTGAATAGAGAACTCATTCAGAGCTAAATTATACCAGACATTTACTAGGTGTGTGTGGGGTGGCAGGCAGGGGGAGGTGGGAAGATGTCGTTGGAAAAGCTCCACTGAAATTCTACATTTACTTTCTTGTTAATCTGTAAAAGACTTTTGGGCATTCTCTTATGGAAACTTCAGAAGCAGATGGAAATATTTTAAGATGTATAATACACATGGGCCTGTAACATAAATTTTCATTTTCCTTACAGGAGTGAACACAGTGGAGTTCTGCGTTATCCTCCATTAGTTAACAAAAATCCTAAAGGGAAATAATGTTTTACACTGTTAGAAGATTTAGGAGCAACTGTCTCATTTGTGAACATGAACAGCACAGAAGCTGTGCTTCAGTTCTTCCCATTGTATTTCCAAGGTCATGATCTGCTTCCTATCAGGTAGAAGATAGTTCTAACCTTTGCCAACAATTCAGCTAATGCAGCAAATTTCTTTTTTTCGCCCTCAAAGGAATTATGTTTTTTGAGGCAAAAAATTATCAAGCTCATAGGAAAAGGAATAAGCATCTTTTTTCATCATAAAACCGCAACTATAACAAATTGTAAAATGACCTTTTGTAAAATATCCTGATTTTAATAATTTACTGAGGGTGTAGTGCATTCTTTAAATGATGCATTTATGTTGATGTACCTTCAGTGTTGACAGTAACAGTATCTATATAATAAAATCTATAATGCAGTATTTTCATGGACCTATGACTAGGTTTTAACACCAAAAAATCTTGAGTGAAATTTGAATATGGCATCCAAAGAATGATACTTTAGATGCTCAGCTTTGTACATCCCCATCACCACATAATAGAAACTGAAATTTACTCTTTTCCTCAGCCTGGTGGACCTGCGCTCTTTCTGTCAATGCAGGCAGCCTCACTGGTGCTGAATGGACAGCTCTGGATAGCATTCAGATCAAGGTGGCCGTGGGTGCCTAGGACCCACCGATCTAAGGAGCTGCCAACCTCACGAAATTAAATACAAAATTGTGCGTGTATGATTGTATGCATATTTTCCCAAGAGAATCCATAGCAGCAAAACCTTGCAACCAATACAATTGAAGGATAAAATCAATTGCTTTGCTCCTATCAAAAGAAACAAAATTTTCATAAAGGGTGCCCTAATTATTAAAAATTATAGTAATGTGCCCCATCTCCTATCTAGACTAGATAACTAAATGACTGTAACCTATTAATACCCCAACATCCACATCAAACATTTCACAAAGTAAAACAAGGTCTCTGTATGCACTATATATATATTAAATATACCTTACATACCTTAAATGTTTTACAATTAGACCTTAGTAAATTAACATATAATATGTAGGTATATTAGACTTGGTATATATAATATACATACTTCACATATACCTTATATACTATATAATAATTTATATATTGTGTTACTATATTATAATATATTAATATATATACTATTTAATAATCATACTCATATATTATTTAATATTATAATTTATCAATGTTTAATTAATATTAATTATATTTAATATATTAGAATAGTTATGGAAATAATATAATATGATATAACTATATTACATATTATATAATAATATATAATATATTATGTAGCATATAATATATTATTTATATACTTGACATATAATATGGTATATATAATATACCGATATATAAATATATACTTCGTATGTAATATAATGTATATGTGAGGTATTATATATAACACATTATATAGTAATATTAATAATATTAAACTTGAAGAAAAGAAATATTCTACATTATGGAAGTTCATATTATATATATGATACATACTATATGTGGTATATATTTTATTTTATAATATACATATATGATATACATGAGGTATTATATAGACTTCATATATAATACATATGAAGTATAATATAGGCTATATATAATACATATGAGGTTTATATAGGCTATATGTACCTCATATATAATGTTATATATGAAGTATATAATAATATATAACACCTTAATACTTATACTTTATAACATTTTTGCTATTCCAAAGGCAATTTATTTCAAAACTTAGAGTTTACTAACCTTATATAAGTGGGAGTGGAGGAGAGTAAATTTTGACACAAAATGGAGCAGCGAAAAGTTTTTTTCAAATGTTCGATTATTGTTTCATAGTATATAATTGTAGTTACTTAAAATATTTTTTATCTGCTTCATATTTCTTTATGAAGGAGCCTTTAATGTTAAGGCTCCTCTATAGGAATCGTGTGAATATGGATGAGTGTGGAAAAGCTGGGGAGAAGAGGTCGATAAATTTTTTAATTAACTAACTTTATTTTAAACTATCCAATAAATATTTCTCTTAAAAATTTAGGCATATTTTGGTCAGTTTTGTTTCTGTTTTATTTTTTTCTTTCTTGATCCGCCTCTCAGCTATGGCTGCGATCTCTGGCATCTCCTTAGCATTGATAAAAAAGCTCTTTTAAAATGACTTGTGGCTTCTGTCTAGTGTGGTGTTCTCTCTCCTCTTTCAATTTTAAATATTAAAACTGTTTAACATCTTTATAGGAAGCAGGTAACACAATGGTAAGTTTACAAACTTCCTCCTGTCCCTTTGTATGTAGGGGTCAATTTCTGTTGTTAATATGGTGAATGGTCAAGCTCCAATATTAAACTTTGGAGAAAAGAAATATCCTCCATTGTGGAAGTTTGAATTACAAGATGTCTTTCAAGTGTAATTGAAAATTTATCCATCACGATACCATTCAGAGACAAATTAAAATTCAGTGTGCTAGTGTATGTGCATGTTTTCATCAAAGGCAATGGCACCAAGAATGCATACTTAGCCTTCTGCTGTGAGGAGTTTGAATTGGAAAATTTTAATCCAGGTTATAAATCACTTGAGAGACATTTAAAATAGCCACAAGGGGGCAGCAAAACACACAGGATTCCCCTAACCCACTGACTAAAGAACGTTCAGCAGTGTGATGAAGGCAGCCAAAAGAACTAATGAAACTACCTGGCATTTTGAACCGTCTTCAAACACTGGCGTTTCTAGCACAAATACAGTGAAGCTGGGAGAGGAGACACTATACTTCTTAAGATAACTGAATATATGAGACACCAACTTTCTAAGTATTGTCTTTTTCTTTACTTTTCTTTATTTTTTTTTGGAACACAGTATCACTCTGTGACCCAGGCTGGATGGAGTGCAATGATACGATCTCGGTTCACTGCAACCTCCGCCTCCCAGGTTCAAGCGATTCTCCCTCCTCAGCTTCCCGAGTAGCTGGGATTACAGGCCACCACACCCAGCTAATTTCTGTATTTTTAGTAGAGATGGGGGCGGGGGTTCACCATGTCGGTCAGGCTGGTCTTGAACTCCTGACCTCAGGTGATCCACCCGCCTTGGCATCCCAAAGTGCTGGATTACAGGCATAAGCCACGCGCCCAGCCCCTTTCTAAGTATTTCTTATGAAGGGCTATTGTGATTTGCACCCAGGGAGGGCGAAAACCTGGCAGTTGCTCATGATACTTCCCAGTGGAGCAAACTGTAAATTCCTCTTCCACCTTCTGTTATAAAGATTTCTCTGTATTCCAGGGACAAGTAACAATAGGTAAACTGTCAATTAGATTTAACTATTAAAAATAGGAAACAGACTCTCTTGCAGAAGCAGTAAATACTTATGAATTGCTTGGCAATTATCAGGCATTGTTCAGCAGGGAAGAGTCCAGGGTGCTGGTCAAACCTGGATTTTATTGTCAGACTTTCTTGGTATGAAACTGCACAAGCTTGGGCAGATTTCTTAACCTTTAGATGTCTTAGTTTCTTCACTTGTAAGATCAGGCTAATTCTATAGGTTGCTTTAAAGATTTAGTAAAATAATATATGACAGCTCAGTGACTGGCTTATGGTAAGAATTGAATTAATGGTTATAAAATTACTATCATAGATGAGTAGCATGTGGTATTACTCAGTATTGTTTCTTGGTAACTAAATGATTCTGTGTAATTTCATTTCATTTTTACAACCAGTGTGAGAGACCAGTTTTATTTCCCTCCATTTTTATGGGTGAGAAGTTGAGGTTCAAAAAGACTGATTGCCTAATATAAATAAAATGGAAAAGTTAAGATTTGAACCTATTACTTTTCTGACTCCTAGCTCAGGTACTTTCAACCACATCTGTGTAGGTCGACACCATCATTATTTCCCCTCTCTTTCTGGTAACTCCTAAAGTCACCTAATAAATCTTGGAAATGACTTAGAAGTTCTACTAGGTCAGCATAAGGCAGGATCACATGAGTCTTCACATGCACTAATCAGACCAGGGTGTGGGGACGGAGGAGAGAAGAGATTTTCTAGTAATCATGGAGGAGGCAAGTATTCCCCCCATGTCTCAAACCCAAACCAGCCTCAGCTAGAAAAATCACTCTAAGGCAACATACTTAAAACTCATGAACACACTTAGTTGTTTATCGCCTACATCATAGAGTGTCATCCTTGTCTACGGGAGCAAGCGATTGTTAAAATGAATTCACTCATCTATGGTGAAGAGCTTTACGGATGTCTGAAATCAGAATATGTTCCTGAGGTTTTTAAGTCTTGAAGAAATAATCAGTTAAGTGCATAGAATTTGCTCTATTTGCTCTCTCTCAATATGAAAATGGAAAGACCCCCCTTTCCAGTTTTAACTGGAGAAGGCACTGTTACTTAACAGGCTTACAGAAGCATGTCCTCACTATGTGCACTGAGAAACCACACTTAATGCACTTTTAATTATTTTATTATTATTATTTCTGAGACAGAGTCTCATTCTGCCACCCAGGCTGGAGTACAGTGGCGCTATCTTGGCTTGCTGCAACCTCTGCTTCCAGGGTTCAAGTGATTCTCATGCCTCAGCCTCCTGAGGGATTACAGGTGCACACCACCACATCCAGCTAATTTTTGTACTTTTAGTAGAATCAGGATTTCACTATGTTGGCCAGGCTGAACTCCCGACCTCAGGTGATCTGCCCTCAGCCTCCCGAAGTGCTGGGATTACAGGCGTGAGCCACTGTGCCTGGCTGTGAACGCACTTTTTAAATTCAAAACGCAAACATATGAACAAAACAAAACCCTCTCTGGGTAAAGCAGGTTAATTATCCACAAATTCTTTGTTATTGTAGAGCAGTAGTTACTCCTATAAGAGTGATGAGCAGCAGAAAATTACAAAGAAAATGGCCACTGACCTGTATATGTGCTTATTCCTTATTTCAACTGACATTCATATGGAAATGACACAAGATACTCCCTTTAGTACCTATTGATTTGTCCCACGTTATTTTACAGAAACTCTGACCTACCCCAAATGAATAAAAGTGTCCTCAGATCCTTACGTTCTCCTGTAATACAGTGAGCATCCCGAAGTAAAACCAAGTCTGATCAAGAGCCCTCTTGGTAAATTCTCTGTTGCTGAGAGTGCCCCATAGCACTTGGTCACCATGACACCAACTTCAAAAGGTTAGATTTAGATCGTGAATGCTCTTATTTATCTTCTCAATTATCTGTTGACTTTAAATATTTAACAGTGGTACTCATTTGTATCCTAAACAGGAATTACCTTTTCTCTTTGGTGCCCTTGATATTAAATTGCTGTGGTTTGGGGAGAATTCTAAGTGAACTCTGTTCTTATTGAGGGTAGGCCTTGAGGCATATACTGACTTTCAATGAATCTGTCTCTCTGCAGAGCAAGGGTTCTGGGTGACCAATGTCAGAATGTGGGGTAAGGTGTGGGGGTGAGTGGGTGGAGGTTAAAAGCCTCCAACTTACCTAAGAACATCTCTCCATTCTTTAGTTTATTCTAGAGCCAGAAGAGTACTCTGTGTGTACTCTGAAGAAAGTGCCATGATGTTTCTTGGGGTGGTCTTCTTTTTCCCTCCCCTCCCCTTTCTCCTTTCCCTTCCCGTCCCCTCTTTCCCCTCACCTCCCCTTCACTTCCCTCCCTCTCTTTCCCACTTTCTTTCTTATTTCTTCTTCTACTCCCTCTTCCTCCTCCTCCTTCTTTAAGAAATGACATAATTTAACACACTGCTGAAGATTATTTAAAACATATATTTACCTTCCTTTTTTGGATATGACCTAAAAGGAAAAAAATGATGTAAAGGGAGAAAACGACAGGTTAAAAGAGTTCATCCTCCTCCTCTCCTGGTTATAAAGATTGGTCTCCAGTAGCATAACATGAAGGTAGCTGGAGACTATCTGCTCAGTGTCAGGGTGGTGTTATGTGCTTGTCTGAGAAATGAAAAGATGACTTAATCTCGTGTGTCTGTTTTAACAGGATTAACTTCATGACCCCCTGGGAGGAGTGGTAGAGTAAGGATCTCACACCAATGGCATAAGGAAGTACAATTATGAAACCTGGAGGGTGAGTGCTAACTGCCAACCAGTCTGGAACTTCATCTGTGTTCATAAGGGTCCACACCACAGCCTTCACCCTTACCCAGGCTGTAAACCTCATCTGGGCTATTTTGACTCTCCAACCTGAAGGTATTTTTCTTCCTCAGTGCAGGTGAGAATTCCTTCATCAGGTCAGCAGGGAAAGACATACAAAACAGGATAATCTGGAAATCTGCTGGGAGAACTCTCTTTTGTCCATGAGTTAAACATACCTTATTAGACTTACCTTTAAAACAACAAACAAATCAAAAGCACACTTAACCAGAAACAAAGAAAATATTGATCATGACAATAGTCAAACTAAACAAAAACGAAAACTATCTTGTACTTCTCTGGGCTGCAGATTTTTAACATAATTTTTAAAAAGTGTTATTAAGAGATATTCATTGGGAAAATGTAGATAAGTAAGTAGAAGAAGATGAAACACAATCTTAGCATTCAGAAATAACTCTGGTTATATTATTTGGGTTTAGACTCTCAAAGTGTATATGTCTCTCTCTCTCTCTCTCTCTCTCTCTCTCTCTCTCTCTCTCTCTCTCTCTCTCTCTTTCTCTCCTACACACAACCAATACAAATATAAATTTGGGTGGATCGCGAGGTCAAGAGATCGAGACCATCCTGGTCAACATGGTGAAACCCCGTCTCTACTAAACATACAAAAAATTAGCTGGGCATGGTGGCACGTGCCTGTAATCCCAGCTACACAGGAGGCTGAGGCAGGAGAATTGCCTGAACCCAGGAGGCGGAGGTTGTGGTGAGCCAAGATCGCGCCATTGCACTCCAGTGTGGGTAACAAGAGTGCAACTCCGTCTCAAAAAAACAAAAACAAAAACAAACAGACAACAACAAAAAAACAAATATAAATTTACAAAAATGAAAACATGTTTGCTTTTATTACTCTTAATAAGCATACTAATCCTTTAATAACTGCAAAATATGAGTGTACAGTAGTTAATGTAACTGGCCATTATTACTGTGTAAGATGTCTTGCAATTTTTCATTCTTACAAATTGCTTTATAAAAATTGTTGTTGTAGCCAAGTGTTTGTGACATTACAAATACTTACAAGTGTTTGTGATATTACAAATACTTACTTAAATTCTTAGAAGTAGGATTTCTATGTTAAAGGTTAAGGACATTCTGAAAGGTTTTGTTATTAAGTAATGCCAGGACACCAAGAGGTCTCACCCGTGTATTCTTGCGTCAGGAGTGTATGAGATGCCTAGATTCTCACTATTCCTGAGCGTAGTCATGGAAGTTAAAGGAAATACTTAAAAGTGGATTTTAAAAGAGGGATGACTAGGCAGTTTAATTCTGCCTTTTGGAATATTCATATTTTATTGCTGGACCAAAGTCTTTTTCAGGAATTCACTTGTTACCAAATGACTTGGAGTCATACTGAAGGCTGAAGCCTATAAAAGGGGTCATGCAGATGGTATTGTTCATTCACTTAGAAGAAAAGTCATGTCTTCTTTGCTTTATTCAAAGGAGCGGAAGCTGGCTTGCTTCCAGATGGGATATCCTGATTGGAAATCAACTTGGACAGTCAGCTTTGCTCCTTCCTTACCATCCTCTTAGTGCAAGTTCCTCAAAGAAGAGCGTGATGTCTACACATGCTGGTTTGCACATACACAATGCATCGAACTCATGATCTACTTTGGTCATTCTGTGTGGCTTTGAGGTCCAAGGGGAGGGGAGAGTAAAGAGGCTGAGAAAATGGGCATTTCTTCTTGGTAAGTCTATATCAAAGATTAGTGTTTGGCTCACCAATAGCTGTTACACGAATTATTCATATTAATATGAATAATGAGTATGAGTATGAACAATGAGTAATGCCTTTTAAAAATCATGAGTGCCTACCAACACTACATTCCTATATGCTATGCTTAGGTCAAGGTCCTTGATGGACATTTTATAATAGTCTTTAAAATAATGTCTTACATTTTCAAAGCCCTTCACAGCAGACAAAGTATTTTCATATTGATAAGCAAATGCATGGTTGGTGGTCATACTTGGTGGTATTTCATGCTTTTTACCTGTGTTTGAATACTGCTCAATTTCAGGTCTTCTGACAATTCCTTCTCTTTCAGGTTTACCATTTAAATCCTTATTTAAAAAAAAGAGAGATGAGCTCAAATCTCTTATCCTGTATCTTAATGGGATGGGATAAAATGAAAGATGTGGTTACCTGTGATGGCACATTTAAATAAATAGAAAATATATAAAAGGTGAGCGTGTGGCAAGATATGCTTTCACTTAGTGCCTTGTCCCCTGGAAGTCAACATGAAAAAGTCCTCTGGGTCTTGGATTAGAAAAAGCCCCAAACATCTTTCATGCATGGCTGGAAGCGTAAGACTCGTTATCCTGGCTCTAATCCAGTGCAAAGGGGATTTCAAGAGCTGTTTCACATATTTGTAATTTTCCAGTTTTAAGCATACACTTCCTATCCTGGCCATTAGTGTTTTCTGGGGGAAGCCAGCAAATTGCTTGTGCAGAGGGAAAATGCTTCTTGATATCTTAAAACCGTAAAGTGCTGTGGGATATTTTTGGATAAAGAGTTCAGGGAGATCATTAATTTTGTAACCACTGTGTTGTCATTAGCACAGTTCTAGACTTACAATGTTTTATTAGTGTGGTTTGCATGATTAGTTTACTTGGAGAATCATTATAAATTATTGATGCTGTCATTCCACTGTGGGGAAGCCTAGCAAACGGGAGGAAATACAAAAGGCATAGATTTTTATTGTTGTTTTCAATCCTAGTTTATGAGTTGCAGTACTCACTAAAATGCTTTGGAAATCTACTAAAAGATTTGTTAATTCAGGAAAAAGGATACTAGTTCAGAGGACCACCAGAGGAAGCTTCAAGGAACAGAGGAGCCCCAGAGGTCTTTGAGCAGGAAAATAGTACTATTAGCAACAAATTACATTGTTTGATCGAAATGGAGCATTATCTAAGAAGCTGAAAGGCAATGGGTCAAGAAGATAAAACGTAGTCATTTAGCTATGCAGTTTAAGAGGAGCTTTCAAGAAGCCAGAGCTAGGTGCCAGGATAAATCTCCTAAGAAGATGGACACAGATGATATGTCCTACATAATAAGCTATGTGGCCCATCATGGGTGCTTGGTGCATGAGAGGCTGCCCTACTTGCAACCATGACTGGCCAAAAGCCCTTGCTGGAGGAAGGAGAGAAGAGCAGAAGGCATTTACGTAAAAGATACATCAGTACTTCTCATTGTGAATAAACCCAAAGCCCTTGTTGATGGCGACCCTCAATCCTGGCGTTTTTGCTGGATTGACTTATCCTTCTAGCTGAGCTGTGCTTTTTTGTGATTTTGGCTTTCTGTAAATGATCTCCCACTGCACACCCAAACATAAACGTGCTTGTAACATGTCAAGTATTCCTTGAAGCTCTTTCTGTATAAGTATACTCAGAACCACTTTTAATTTTAAACTGCTGGTTGCATTTTGTAATAGGATGTACTCTATACATGCAGTCATTCTCCTGTAAATAGACATTTAGGTTTTTCTGATGCTGCTTGCCTGATAAGAGCAATGTTGTGGGTTTCAGGTATTTATTGTCAGTTATTTTCTGCCAAGTCAGATGAAAAGTGATATTCCATGAATGTCTAAGGTTGGCTGGCCAGCAGAGCTTGGACAGTTGAACACATTTTTTCGGCTCTGCCTTTGCATGGACAAGTGCATAAGACCCATGTTGTTGCTTCTACTTGCCTTAGAGGAAAATGTCTTCACCACAGTATTGAGGGAACTATGTTCCCATCAGGGGACACTTGCATTTATTCCATAGGACAGTTAGGTTATATTAATATTTTTCTGATTTTCCTCTCCTTTCTGTAAGGGTAAAGAAAAAATAATTTTTAACCTATGTTTTAGACTTCAGTGAGAACCCTCTTCTATATTCACACTTTCACTACTTTTCTTTCAGCATATTCATAGAAACATCTATGCAGACTTAACATTTTGGCCATTAGCTACGGTAATGCTTAGGACATATTCTTTCTTGCCTAAGTGTGGGTATTAATTTATGACTTAATTTGTTTTGTGACTGAGACTGGGCTGATACTAGTTATGGGATGTACGACCTAGTTAAAATGTTAATTTTGTTCATGGGTTTTAAAGTTTTATATTCCTGTTTAGCAGCAAGGGAGAATTCATTTAAGACCAGGTAGAAGTGATTACAGGTGGTATTATTATTACAGAGTAACCCATGAAGAAGGATATTTTGTTTAAGCCTTCAATATCATACAATAAATATTAGGTATTTCATTAATAATAAAAATAATATTTTCTCTCTTGACTTTGGTGGCTGATACTATTTGACATGGAATAATGAGTTTAGTTCAGGATATCTGACAGCAAAGATTACAAAGGAAAATTGCTGAAGATAAACCCCCCTCTCCTGGAATCTCTGAGGGCAGAGTTTATCTTGTCTGGTCTAACTTATCTGGGAATTTCAGACATCTGAAAAAGTTCTCTTTGGAGTGAATGATTGGCCTTGAATTTTGACCCTTATAACAGAGATAACTTGGATTTTTTGGGAAATTTGATGGTGATATATGATGAATTTTCTTATCTGGGAAAGATGAGTTTTTGAAGTGTTGTTATGGAATGAGTCTTTCCGGAAGCATCTAGTTTTAATTCAAGCTAGCTTCCCAAATGCTGCTTGAAGTCATCCATCTTGGAGAATGCTTGTACCGCTCTTAAGTAGGCAAGGAATCTTTGCTTATTCCCTAGCAGCCATGCATGGCATTTCCAGTTACTCAGGCTTAGGAAATAGAGCAGTCTTCCTCCAACAGGGATCAACTCTGCACTCTGCAAAAGAATTGTCCTCTTTAGGGTACTTTTGATTTGTTGTGCTAGTTTGAACAAGGGGCACTTGACCGGGTATGGTTTACTTTGTGTTTACAAGAGGAAAACAAACAACCTTCCTGTCTCTCTTAAGCAATGGACAAATGTTTATGGAGTGTTTACTGTGCACTTTCAATTGTACCATGCCCTTTTGGGGACATAAAAATAAGTTATCGGAAGTTTCTGAATTGCCTTTCCCCCAAACACCATTCTCTTCTCTAGGCAGGACTTTCCATTTAACTGTACAGAAAAGTCCCAAGTCAGATAATATTTGGGATTTGTGTCCTGCCTTCCCAGAAACATCAGCACATCTGGAGCTGTGGCCTTGGGGTTGCTTGAACTTGACTCCTTGCCCATTTTACATGTCTGTGTTCTGGACCCTTTGCAGGTCAGCTTTTTGTTTTGTTCCTGTCTACTGTTGGCCTCTTCAGACCTTGTGCTTGTCCTTGTGTCTGCTTCTGTCTGTTCCAAGTCAGGTTCCCAGCTTCACTGTCTGTTGGATTCAATTCCTATCAGCTACTGGCGTCTGCTTCTGTCTTGGCCTCATTTTGGTGACCCCGGTTCTACTCTTGGGCTCTAGATTATCTTCCTCTTTTTAGCTCACAGCTTAGTGTTGAGCCATGGTTTAAACCCATCATGCCTTTATCCAGCTGTCCTTAGGGGGAGATTGAGCAAGAGGATGCTTATGGCTTGGTGAAAATGTATGACCTCTTTAGGGAAACTGGTTGTACTATCCAGGATACCTGTGAAAACATATCCATGACATTAGTTGTGTTGATAGCATGGTGGTGAGGAGCACGTTCTAGAATTAGACAACCTTGATTCTCTGTCCTTCACCTCCCAACTGTGTAGCTTTGTAGGGGTTATTAATCCTCAGTTTCCTCATAAGTAAAATGTGAATATGACAAATTTCACAGGGTTGTTATGAGCTAGAAGATGCACATGATGTCCTTAGTCTATAATAAATGCTCAATAAATAATAGCTATTACTTTCACTATAAGTGTCTGAGGAAATGCAAGTAGCTGGGTGTTACTATTACATGCTTTAGTAACTTGGAAGTTATGCTACAAGCTTTGGTTAATCATTCTAATTTATTACAACTAATATATGTTAGGTATCGTCTATGAGCAAAGGATTACAACAAGCACTTTCCAGGATGTAAAGCATAGAATATCTTTGGGAGGCCGAGGCGGGTGGATCATGAGGTCAAAAGATCAAGACCATCCTGGTCAACATGGTGAAACCCTGTCTCTACTAAAAATACAAAAAAATTAGCTGGGCATGGTGGTGCGTGCCTGTAATCCCAGCTACTCAGGAGGCTGAGGCAGGAGAATTGCCTGAACTCAGGAGGCGGAGGTTGCAGTGAGCCGAGATCCCGCCGTTGCACTCCAGCCTGGGTAACAAGAGCGAAACTCCGTCTCAAAAAAAAAAAAAAAAAAAAAAAAAGAATATGATTTCCCTTAAAACAGGTTGCAATTTATTAGAAAACCAACAAAACAACTTTAGTAAAAGGCCAAATGTGATAGATGGTGCAGGGGAGATGGCAAGTCTAGTGGGAGCCAAAGGAAAGAATGGGGTGTCTAATGGCTCAGAGAACTGGAAAGGGCTCCATCAAATAGAGGACAACTGAACTAGACCTTGAAGGATGTGAGTATTTCTGGAGACAAAGAAGGGAGAAGTAGGAATTTGAGTAGGCAGATATTGAGGTAAGAGGGCATATTTAGGGTAAGTGATCTTGAACAGGCAGATATTGAGATAAGAGGAAATATTTGGGGAAAGCAGTCTTACAATGTTGTTTAAATTGGGGATCTTTGTAAATGTACAATTGGAGACCATTGTATGAATGATCTCAAATGTCGTGGCCAATTAATTTAGACTTTATTCTATGGCAAGTGAAGGATGTTGAGCAGCATAGTGTTATAATCAGGTTACATTTAAGGGAAGATTGGCTGGAGTAGGTAATGAGATGAACTCAAGGTGTATTAGACCTGGAGGCAGTGAGAAGAGAGAAGAAATGGTTGCATTAGGCTAGGTGGGCAGAATCCTAGATAGTATTAGGATATAAGTGAGAATGCATATAAGAGTCATTTCAGTGGTTGAAGCAAGAGGACTGATTGAATGTAGAAGGCAGGGAAGGTGGATACACTGGAAAACTCACTGGAGTCTGGGATTCTGGGAAAACTGACATCATTAACACATAGAAATGGAAGGAAGGAGGACAATAAAGAAAGATGATCAGTCTTGTTCTGTACATATAGACATGGTGTCTAGGACTAGTGGCACATTCAGGTGGAACTATTTAGCAGACAGCTGAAAAGACTTTGTAAAATAGCACTGCTCAGATCCCATTGTGATCTAGTTTGTTTTTAAATCCATGTAGGCTAGAAGCTTTCTCATACTTCTTGTACTCAGTATTTTTTTTTTTTTTTGCACTATTCTCTTTAGCATCTAATACCAGTTTTCCCCTTTGGAGGTTTGCCCAGTGGTACAGTTAGGGAAGTAATGATAATGATTCTGCCTGTGTGTGTGTGTGTGTGTGTGTGTGTGTGTATTTTATAGCTCAGTCTATAAGGGAACATACAATCTTTAACTTATCTGACCTCAGTTTTCTAACTTGTAAAATATGATGAGTAATAATCATCTTATCTATCTCCTAGGATAGTTGTATGTCCAAATTAGAATGTCACTAAAAGCACGATTAAAGTGCTTTATAAATAAAATAAATCATTCTTATACTCATCATCAAAGTCCTAGCGGATGTCTTTCGTGTGACTTTTAAACCCATTCCCCATTGCTTCCTATAAAGTAGGAAATCACCCAATGAGAACTCCTTTTTTTTTTTTTTTTTTGGCATTAGCTTGTGAATCATAGACTTACTTCTTCTACAGTGACAATTAAAAGCAAAGAGAAAGAAAGCCCAACTGCATAAACACATCTGTTTATATTTTAAACTGAAAGTGCATCACCAAACCACACCACAAAACCCCAAATCAAATTTTAGCTCCTTCCTAGCCCTTGTCCAGCCCTTGGGCTCTCTCGGAGGTGAACTGCTGGGAAAGTGTGTGGGCTTCAAGCCCAGGATCGACTCAATGGCTTTTTCCTCTCCCCTCCCCACGCCTTCCCTCCAGCACACCTGTTTGCAGAACTTCTTCCTCTCTTGCCCAGGCATTTCGATTCTGGTCACGACCACCTGTGAAGGATGACGCAGATTTAGCCCTACGCACATCCTTGCCTTGTTGCTGTCTTCAGGATCCCAAACTGGGTTGATTCACTCCACAGGACATTATTTTTAGCCTTTATCTCTTAGCGGTTTTGTTTTCTTTCCGCTGCCTTTTGACCTGAGGGCTGGAAATAAAGTCCGCCTTCCATAAAGACTAGAAAGTTGTCAGTCATTTCCTTCCTGCTCACATGAAAGGCCAGCCCAACGGAGCTTGCAGAAGACGCTGAAATTTCCCGTTCACTGGGTCCTGAAAACACCCGCACTTTAGGAGTGAATTTCAACTTTTCCGTGTAGACTAAGCACAGAGGTTGCCTGGGATAGGTAGCTGTTCTTTCAAAGGGTCTTGAAGATGCTCCAGGGGAAGGCAATAAAAGAAAACCACATTTTCCCTCTCCCGTTGATCATGGTTGCTTAACCGAAACACGTGGGCAGCCTGCCTGTTTTTAAATATTGAAAATAATTAAAAGGAATTCATAGGCAAAAAGAGAAATTATTGCTTTTAGCATGAAATCATCACACTATAACCTCATTGGGCAGAAAACTTAGTTTTACTATGAAATAAAATATGAGAAAATGCAAATTTTGTAACATGCTAGGTATATTAAAGATCTCAAAAATTATAGTTTGTTTTTCCTGATTCTGAAATGAATATATATAAATATTTCAAATGAAATAGAAAGATATAAAAATAAAGAGAACAATATATGAACATGCAGTATCTTTTTCAATACTGGAATTCATTTTGGGGCTATTATAATTCAACCCGTTGCCTATTGCTAAGCATTTTAGGGGGGTATTATCAATATTAGTGACACTAATTTCCTCATGCATTTATGAGTAAACTTTTCTATCATTGTTCTTCAGATTAAATTCTAAATGTGCAATTACTGACTCAAGGCATACACAGTTAAAATTTTAAAATTAAGTTATAGCTGATGAATGAAAATGATATATATTTATGGTATGCAACATGATGTTTTAATATATGTATATGTTGTGAAGTGGTTAAATCAAGCTAGTTAGCATATCCATCACCACAATATACTTATTTTTGTTGTGAGAACATTTAACATCTACTTGCTTAGCAATTTTTCAAGTATACTACATTATTATCAGTCACCCATTTCTCCAGGAAGACAGTACCAATGTACAGCTTCTACAAACGTATAAAAATTTCAATTTTCTCCAACTCTTGCCAACAGAGGGATTTGTTTGCCTGTCTTCTTCATCTTTGTCACTTTGGCTGTCCTCTTTGTTATTGGGTAACTTGAATAACTGCGTATGTTTGTGAGCTATTTAAATCAGTCTCTAATGACTTGTTTAATCCTTTCCCATTGTTTTTTCCTGTGAGGTTGTTATCTTTTACTAATTGGTTTATAAGAATTACTTTCCTATTGGGTAGTCATTTCTTTTTTCTTGTATATATGCAAATATCTTCCCAGTTTGTCACTTGCCTTCTTGTTGCCATACAATTTTTTTCCTTTCTTTTTATGTGGCTATGCTTATTCATATTTTCCTTTATGGTTTCTGCTTTTTGCATTGAATGGCCTTTTCTTTCACTGGATATAAGCCTTGCTTCAAGGCAGGCTTTGGTGCTGGACAGATCAACTTAATCCTCCCTTCTGTCTCACATTGGCTGAGACTCGAAGAGGTCAAATTACTTGCCCAGGTCTGTAAATCAGGCTAATAATTACCTATTTCACAGTGTTGTTCAATGACAAGTGGGCTTAGGCTCAAGAGCTCAGGACTAGGCTTGCCATAAAGGAGGGGAAGGGTGTTAGTTTCCTTTCTCTCTCTCATCTTCAAAATGAACTGGGTACTGATTTAGTTCCTCTAAAGAAGAGAACAACAGGGATTACAAGGTCTCTTTTACTGTCTTGCTTTCAGTTTATACTAATAAATGCTCCACAGAGAAGTGGTTCACAGGATGTCCTATGGGTATTAAGGGAGTACCCATCTATTTCCTGCTTTAGCATCTTTTTTGTTGTTGTTTGTTTGTTTTTGTTTTTGGAAAAAGAAAGTAATTTCTGTTCCTGTATCTTCATCAGGTTATACATTTTTGAAATAATAGTCAGCCTTATGGTGAAATGCAACTTTCCTCAAAGATGAAAATCTAAAATGATTGAATGTAGATGCTCATATGAAGGTCTCAGGTTAAACAGAGAGAAAAGAGAAAGCTGGGACATCAAGGAGATTCTTGGGAAAGAAGGGCTTCTTCCTTGTAGAAGAAACCTCTTTGGGACTTTATTACTTCTACATATACCTCTATGCTGACAAAATCTAGACTCAGTCATCAAAAAAAAGATAACCATATTCATTAGCATGTTGAAAGCTTTAGTTGTATACTGTATAGGTAAAATGAAATATGAAAAGATGCCTCATTAAGAGGTTTACTTGGTTTCACCATCCAACATCTACCTGCATGTTTTCATTCTCTCCAAAAATAATGAAGTCATAACTATCATATCTTTGCAAAGAAGGTACATTTTCAGGGCAGCTCCTTTTCTCTGCCAAGTGTAAATTTTGAAGCACTCCTCAATTAGGTCTGCATGTGCAACGTCATGGAGGAAATACAACCAGCCAACAAGCTAATCCAAGAAATAGGAGCTCACTGTTACTTTACTTGCCTGAATATCTAAAACCGTGGTTTTTTTTTCAGACTGAATTATACAGAATTATTGAATCATTTCTAAGTCATTTTGTGTGTATAGGCACATTCTATTTTAGGGTTCTATTCTTTATAATCAGACAAGCTAATGTATGAAATATTAAGCTTTATAAGATAACCTCTTGTTTCCACTTTCTTAATAATCTATCTCCTGCTTCTCATATAATAAAACTTAAATTTCACAAACTTATTTGAAATCATCACTATAGTGGGATTAAGGATAAATTCAGCATCTGTCATTAAGAGATAATGCAGATATGGCATGAGTAAGTATTATTATTATTCTCTTTGAGATGGAGTTTCATTCTTGTTGCCTAGGCTAGAGTGCAGTGGTGCAATCTTGGCTCACCACAACCTCTGCCTCCTGGGTTCAAGTGATTCTCCTGCCTCAGCCTCCCGAGTCGCTGGGATTACAGGCATGTGCTACCACACCTGGCTAATTTTGTATTTTTAGTAGAGACAGGGTTTCTCCATTTTGGCCAGGTTGGTCTTGAACTTCTGACCTCAAGTGATCCACCTGCCTCAGCCTCCCAAAGTGCTGGGATTACAGGCATCAGCCATTGCGCCTGGTGGGATAGGTATGATTTTTAAAGACTTGAATACAAATAATAATAATAACAGTGATAATAAACTATATAAATTATTAATAAAAATAATCATCAAATAGTATTTGAGTACTTAGTATTGCTTGGTTGATTAATTCATTCACCAAATACTTAGTGAGCGCCTACTATGTATTAGACAGGGTTCTATATACTGAGGATAGAGTGGAAAGCAGATAAGATCCTTGCACACCCAGAGCTAATTATCCTGTAGCCAATGGGGGAAACAGATAACAAATGGGAGAATGCAGAAATAATATGACTGTAGATAGTAATAAGCACATAAATAAAATAAAATGGGGAGACATAAGAGATCATGTTGTGGTGAGGGAGGTGGTAGGGAAAATGCAATATTAGGTTGGGCAGGGAAGGTCTCTCTG
Source organism: Callithrix jacchus (assembly GCF_049354715.1). Taxonomy (NCBI): domain Eukaryota; kingdom Metazoa; phylum Chordata; class Mammalia; order Primates; family Cebidae; genus Callithrix; species Callithrix jacchus. The sequence goes on from NC_133506.1 coordinate 125,596,996, forward strand.
TAGAGGTGACATTTGTGCTGGAATCTGAGTGATGAAGCATATGTGAGTGATGAAGCATGTAAGGAAGAGTTTTTCAAACAGAGGAACAGCTGCTACTAAGGCCCAGGGGAAAGGATGAGTTTGGTGGTTGTATGTATCATGGTTAATTTTCTGTGCCAACTTGGCTAGACCATGGTAGCTAGGTGCTCAAATACTAGTCTAGATGTTGCTGTGGAAGACATTTCTTAGATGAGATTCTGTGTAAATCAATAACCTTTGAGGACATGAACAGACACTTCTCAAAAGAAGACATACAAGTGGCCAACAAACCTAAGAAAAAATGCTCAACATCACTAATCATTAGAAAAATGCAAATCAAAGCCACAATGAAATACCATCTCATACCAGCCAGAATGGCTATTATTTAAAAAATGCCAAAAAACAGCAGATGCTGGTGAGGGTATGAAGAAAGAAGGAATGCTCATACACTGTTGGTGGGAACGTAAATTAACTCAGTCACTGTGGGAAGCTTTTTGAAGATTTCTCAAAGAGTTTGAAACAGAATTACCATTTGACCCAGCCATCTACCATTACTGGGTATATAGCCAAAAGAAAATTGTTCTGCCAAAAAGACACATGCACTGGTATGTTAATGACAGCACTATTCAAAATAGCAAAGAAATGGAATCAACCTAGGTGCCTATCCATGGTGGACTGGATAATGATAATATGGCACATATAAAAAATGTGGTATATATCATGTAATACTATGCAGTTATAGAAAAGAAAAATATCATGTTCTTTGCAGCAACATGGATGGAGCAATTCTGATGCTCAGCCTCCCAAGTAGCTGGGATTGTAGGTGCACATCACCATGCCCAGCTAACTTTTGAATTTTTAGTTGTGATGGGGTTTCACCATCTTGGCCAGGCTGGTCTTGAATTCCTGATCTAGTGATCCTCCTGCCTCAGTCTCCCAAAGTGTTGGATTACAGGTGTGAGCCACTGTGCTCAGCCATAAATGGAACTTCACTAATTTAACAACTTAAAATTACCTTGTCCCCTAGAGATGAACATATGTAAGAGGAGACCATTTGACTTTCAAGACAAAGCTTGTTTTACTTCCTTTGCTTTGGTATGGCATTAGTTCTATTAAGAGTTGTCCTTTCAGTTAATCTAATTTTTCTTGAGTAATGACATTTCCTCATTTTTGCACCTTTGAGGTAACATCCCCAGGATTTTTCTCTCATGGTCTCCATTATATATAGTGAGCAATGGGTTTGTTAGGGAATCATTCTGTAATTCTAGTGTTTACTTTAGTTCAGCAACCCCTCAGCATAATACGGTATTAATGAGGACTTTCAAACAAGAGAGATAAAACGTTGAAATCTTCATGTGCTTGTTTGTAGCTTTTGGATACAGGAGATCATTTAAAATAGACTTTTAATTTTATCTATTTTTGAGTTCTGATAACTTTCTAGGTGACCTTGATGTGTACGAACAGCATGGGCCAAGAAACTGTTTTTTTTCCGGCTTTCAGACGTCAGATTACTTCCTTTCACACCTTGGAATGTCAGAAATTTATTAACTTCTTTTTCCCTAAGATATTTTTCTCTTGCAGTATTATTATGGGGATGGCGGTATTCTGTTTACTTGTTGCTGGGTAGTTTTTCAGTCTCTGTTGCAATTGAAACAAAAATCAACTCTTGAAATCATTTCTGTTACAACGAAAATGTCACATGAACCTTCTCAAAGGCTAGAGAATTAATGCTAAAATGCATTGTGACATTTACAGGGTTTTACCTTAGGTTTGGAACATAGATGTGAATGCCCTAAAACTTAGACTTGGAGTGCCCTAAAACATGTGGCTGTGATATGGGGGAGTCTTGGCATATATCCAATTCTCTATTAAATGACAATCTTGATAAAAGTTTGTAGGTTTTTTACTAAGCAAAAGCCAGAAGAGATTTGGTGGCAGAGTATTGAGTGCTCACAAAATATCAGGATTTCCTTGCTTTTCTTTCTCAGTCTTGCTTGCGATTAAGTTTGAGCTATTGGCTGGTTTTGGCAAACAGGCTGTGAGCAGAAGTGATGTCTGCTCCTTTCATTTTTACCCCCCAAATCCCTCCATAATTCTTAGGTTCTTGCCTCCTGTGCTGCAGAGGCTCTGGGAGCTGAGATGGGGAAATGGCAGCAACATAAGATGAAGAAGCTCTGGAGAGAATTTTCCTGGAGAAAATTCTGCATTGTACTTAGCATGAGCAGGAATTGAACCTTCGCTGTGTATAGTCCTCTTCACCCTCCCCATATTTTGCGTTTCTCTTGTTACCTTACCAGAGGGAATGTTAATTTTTCAAATTTGAATAACATCAGAATGACTATCCAAATTTTTATCATAGTTCTGAAACAGGAGAGTTCCCTGACCCCCCTTGCAGGACATAGGACAGAGGTATGGCTCGTCTATTCCATAGCTGCCACTGCTCAAACCCCTTATGGGACACAGAACACATAGACAGTTGCAGGAGCCCAAGGAGATGTGTGTTATAGTGAACTCTTTTAACTTTGCCGTCCATGTAAAGCTTAAGTGTTAACCAGCTCGGTGGACCCTCTGCCTTTTTGCAAGGGCAGAGGGCCAGTGTGACCGTTTTCTCTATTCTGAGCTCTTGCCCAGCATCCCAGAAAAATTGGGTCACAGACGGACTTGAAGGATAGTGAATGTGGGGGTTTTATTGAGTGGTGAAGGTGGTTCTCAGAGGGTGGATGGGGAGCTGGGAAGGGGATGGAGTGGGAAGATGATCTTTTCTTGGAGTTTGGCTGTCCAGTAGCTGATTCCCCAACCATTCCCAGCTGAACTCCTCCCGACATTCTTCTCTTTTACCCTTTTCTGTCACTCTTCTGCTCTTCTCTTTCTCTGCTCCTCTCCTCCTGAAACCTGGTATTTGGAGTTTATATGGATACAGGATAGAGGGGCGTGGTGGGCCAAAAGGCAACTTTTGGGTACAAAAACAGGAATGCCTGTACCCATTTAGAGCCTCAGGTTTCTAGGCTTGAGGGTGGGCCCTTTGCTGGGGAACCCCACCCTCCTGCCTTCTGTTCCCTATCAGTTTGAAGGCATTGCCTTGGAAACTGTCAGAGAGGTAAATATTTTATTTCCGCAATCTCATAATTTGCATCCCTGTCACTTATGCATATGTCTGGACAAGCTTTGGTTGCAGCGGTTGGCAGCTCTTTGTGCTCTGCCAAGTATTTCTGTGGTATTTGAAATGCCCAGACAATCTCGACAATGTGAGAGTTGAGAGAAAATGTAGAAGCAATTTCCCTTCAGAGTTATGCATTTTGCACACAATGCATAGTAGGAGGAACATTTATGAGAATTGTGCTTTTGGGGCATCACTGAAAGTTACAGCCTGTAAGAAAACGGGAATCAGTTTTATTTAAGTTGGTCTTTAAAAGGTAGCCCTAGAGGAAATTTAATCCTCATTATCTCTGTCACCTGTAATTTTATGTCTTGCCGCTGACTGTCTATCATACTCCTACCTCTCGAGTCATCTTCTGTATCTATATGGCATTATTCCAATTGGGCTTATTCCCATAACTTATTTTTTCAATTTTAAATTGATTTATTATTTAGAGATGGGGTCTTCCTATGCTTCCTAGGCTAGTCTTAAACTCCTGGGATCCTCCCACCTTAGCCTCCTGAGTAGCTGGGACTAGAGGAGTCACATACCACCACGCTTGGCTTTTAACTCTTTGTTTCTGAATTTATCTCCGACTAAAAGATAATTTGTAAAAATAGTACTGAGAGTTTCCATATTATCCTTCACCAGCTTCCCCAAATACTCAAATTTCAGCTTGCTTATCACTTGTCTTCTTTTTCTTTTTCTTCAAATTTTGGGAGTAAGTTGCAAATATTATGCCTTTTATGCTGAAATGCTTTAGTACATATTTTTAAAAAATAAGTGTTCTTTCACATAACCACAGTACAATGAGTAAATTAGGAAATTAATATTGATCAAATATTAATTTAGTCCAGCAGTTGGCAAATATGGCTTCCCATTTATATTTGTAAATACAGTTTTATTGGAACACAGCCATGCCCATTTGTTTACAGGCCATCCTTGGCTGCTTTCTGCCTACAATGGTATTGCGGAATAGTGTGACAGAGACCACCACATGGTCTGTGGCGTCTGAAAACATTTACCATCTGATCTTCTAGAGAAAACATTTGTGACCCTTCCTCTAAGTTTGATCTTACCAAATTTCATCATTTGTCTTTTATTGCAAAAAAAAAATCATTTGGTATGCTGTCCATAATCATATGTTTAATTGTTATGCTTTTTAAATTCTCTTTCATTATAAAAGTTATTTGGTGTTTCTTTATTGTTCATGACCTTGATATTTTTGATAAATACAAGACATTTATTTTGTAGACCACATTTCAGTTTAGGTTTGTCTGAACTTTTCTCATAATTTATGTTATACATTTTTGGCAACGGTCAGATGTGATGTTTCATCTTTCTTAATGAATTCTAACAGGGGGCACATGATGTCTATTTTTCTCATTATTGGTCATAATTTTGATCCCGTTGGTTAAGATGATAGTGTTTCTCCACTGTAAAATTACTGCATTTCCCTTTGTACTTAACATATATCCTGTGGGAAAATGCTTTGAGTTTATGTATCTGTTTTTTAAATCAAACTCTCACCTAGTAGTTTTAGCATCCATTGATAGTTCATCTCTATAACAATTATTATTATGGTGGTTGCCCAAAGTGAATTTTAAAATTCCTTTATTCTTCCACACCTACTAGTTTGAAATCCATTCTTAGCAAGGGTTTTTCTTTTCTCTCTCTTTCTTTTCTTTTTGTCTTTTTCTTTCTTTCTTTCCCTTCCCTCCCTCCCTCCGTTCCTTCCTTCCTTCCTTCCTTCCTGCCTGCCTGCCTTCCTTCCTTCCTTCTCTCTTTCTCTCCTTCTTTTTTCTTTCTTCCTTCTTTCCTTCCTCCCTCCCTCTCTTCTTTCTCTCTTTCTCATTCTTTCTTTCATCCCACGAATTTTTAATTTTATTTTGTGGCATATAATCTGTAACTATCGTTTATTTTGACACTCAAAATGTTCTAGGAAAATTTTTCCTTTTAACTGATTAATTAGGGAGTAACTTGAAATACTAGTGGTGAGACTCTGTGTTTTAAACATTTTTGCATAGCCACTGCCTAGCAAAGTGCATGGAAATGTCAGGCATTCCATAAATTTTTTTTGACTGCAGTTCCTAACTCAAATGACAAAACCTTTAAACGTGAAATGTTAAACGAGAGAATGTATTAGGTATATGTTGGAGTATCGCTTCAGTATTATAGCCAGTGTGAGCACAAACCATGATTATTTCCCTTCTTCTTTGATTGATATTTTCAGAGTAGTGAGCCTCACTTGATTTTTAAAAATTAAATCAATTTTTTCTCACTTACTTTTGAGACTGTGAAATCTCTTTTTCAGAAACACGGTTTTCCCTAGACATATCAAGTTCTAGTTTAGTGGGAAGTGTTCCGAATTCCCTTGTGGTATAAAACCTTCTTAGTGTTACCCAAGTAGTGGAAAGTGATTGTCCTTAGGGATTCAGGAAAGCTTTTTAAATGACTCCAGAACAACTGATTCAGAGTAAAAGTGGTTCAATGTATTTTCCAAATCTCTATTTTCTGAAATCTATAAAAAACTGATCACAATAATACTTCTAAGAAATGATATTCTCTTATTAAACATCAACCTCTTTGGCTCCATTTCCCCCCTAATTTGCCAACAATGGGAAAATTCTTGATTATGCTTTGCATTTTGCTGTTATGACTACCATTTATGATTTGCCCTTGAAATCAGTGAACTGGTTGCAGTAGAATGGGCTGGTTTGGGAATTATAAAAATATTACTTGAGACTTGTCTGTGCCTGGAAGGAAACCATGAGTAGTGAAGAGGAAATAGCTTAGATTGGCTTAGAGGAAGTGTAACGAGTGATATTTTCCCCATTCCTAAGTCAAGCCTTTGCTGTTACCGTCAATAACTGCTAACTCTGAGGATACAACCTTAGTAATTCACTTCCTTAAAGAAGTGGCTTCTACAGGCATGGTGCTTACTTCTTGGCAGATATTGAAGTATCTAACAGGGCTTCAGTGGAGTTTTTATATTGTCAGTTTCTGTACCTCTGTGAGCTTATACCCTCCTGCTGATCTCCCCAGTCTGGGAAGTAGACTTGGACAGAGATTGATCTGGCTTTTGGCTGTATGGCATGGCATAGATGAATCAGGAGGTTTAGATGCATAATTAAGCATCCTTACTTTCTGATTAGCTCGTGAATTGCCTCTTGATTTTTGGAGCAAAGTTGGTTCATTTTGTCTCCGTTTTGGAGGTTAATTATCTGAGAAGGTAACATTTTTTCTTGAAGTAGGTGTTCATTCTGTTTGGATAGCTCAACCAAAGTTGTTCTTGGGAGCAATATGACTGTCAATATCTGTGCAAACCAATTTAGAAGTCACTGTACAGGGTGTGTTGCTTTAATTATTTTCCCCAGGAGGGTTAGGCATTGTATTTTAACCGGTGTCTATAGCATCTGACTGCAGGAATTCCCTTGAGCATCTCTTTTGCCCACCCGCATTATCTTTTTTTCCCCTTCTGAGCTCTCCTTCAGCAAGAACTCTCTCTTCTTTGTGCCCTGTGACACATCATATAAATTGCTGCACCAGATTGTAATGAACCTTGATATTCATGGAAACCGCAATCCAGGTGGGAGATAACCTTTGACAGGCTCTCTCCTATTCTTTAGTGGCCAGTTTCACAAAGAGGCTGCAGGAAGCTGCTTCCAGCAGGCTGAGTCCTGAGGAGGAGACGATAACAGTGGGAGAAGCACCTGGTAACAGCGGCACTTCATCCAGGAAGAAAACAGGATCTAAAATATAAACAACATCCTTATGACACAAGTGAGTGCACAGTTCACTCTCAAGTGTGTTAGGCTATATTCTTCCAAGAGTCTCATGAGAATCTTACTGAAACAGGAAGATGGTCAAGAGATGAATCGAAGTGTCAAAATTTCCAGTGGACAGCATCAAAAAGATTTTTTGTTGTTCCTCTTTTATTTTTAAGCGTGAGTATGACCAACCATGCCATATCTATAATGCTGAACTTTTTTTTAGCTGAATAAAAGTTTAAATACCTCAGACTGACACTATTTTCAAGGAAATGATGTAAATGGGAACAAAACAAAAAGAAGAAAGCATTTTGATGATCCTGTCTTTCTAAAAGCATCTCTTTCAAAGCAGATGTTATCTTTATTAAACATCATAGGATCAGTAAAGATGACATTTATTAAATGTTCACCATTTTAGACATCATGCAAGGTGCTTCCTGGGTAGCATCTCACTGAATACTCTGGAAAGATTATGCACAAAGAGGGGAGGTAGCTCTCCTAGTGTTTCACAGCCAGTAAGTGATGGACCCAGGACTGAGACCCAAGCAGTGTGACTCAGAGCTGGCTTGCTTGTCCTTTATACTCTTGATTGTACTATTTACATATTTTAATAAGAATTATATTGATAGAGGCATGAGGCAAAGAAATTCTAGGCAAACAAGGGTGGGTCCCTGGCAAAACCCCACCTTCAAGTCAAAAGTATTTTTGAGATGGAGTCTCGTACTGTCTCCTGGGCTGGAGTGCAATGGCACATTCTCGACTCACTGCAACCTCTGTCTACTGGGTTCACACGATTCTCCTGCCTCAGCTTTCTGAGTAGGTGGGATTACAGGCAAACACCACCTGGCTAATTTTTTGTCTTTTTAGTAGAGACAGGGTTTCACTGTGTTGGCCAGACAGGTCTCGAATTCCTGACCTGTGATCTGCCCACCTCAGCCTTCCAAAGTGCTGGGATTACAGGTGTGAGCCACTGCACCTGGCCCATACACTTTTTAAAAGACCCCATGGCTGAGAAATAAAAAGTCCTGATCAGTATGCTAATTTTGTTTCTTCAAATTATCAATGTCTCCTTAGTTGTAGACTCAAAACACCAATAACATCATTCCATAAGCCATTTTCTTAATATTCTTATGGCCTTCAGTCGATGCCATTACATAGTTTTTAAGGCTCAGGCCCAAGACCTTTTGTTATAAATTATCAAGAAAAATCTGCCACGTGTAGTGGTTTATGTCTGTAATCCCAGCACATTGGGAAGCCAAGGTGGGCAGACTGCTTGAGTCTATGAGTATAACATCATCCCGGGCTTGTCCCTATAAAACAAAAATAAAATAAAAATAAATAAATATATAAATAAAATGAAAAGTAATATCTCTATTTTGGAACTTCTCTATAGTCTCCTTGTTTATTGAAAGGAAAAGAAACTTAGGCAGAAGACAAATTGAGAAGGTAAATGCCAAAAGCAAATGTGTCACTTACCTCCGAACAGGCATAACTGTCATGAGTTTTTAAGAATGGTGGATATCCAGGCTGCTTCCTGTTATTCAGAGCAGAACCCTCCTTATAACTTCAGCTGTTTCTTCAGTTGGGTGGCTGATGACATTTCTGGGATGTCTTGAAATCTCTAGAGATTAAGGCTTTCAGAACTGGATGTATCTGACCATCTCGAAAATGTACCTGCCAGCTTGGTCTAATTAGAGAAGTTACTATTTCAATAAATAGCACAATTTTCTAAAAGAAATGGGATAAAATAGCTCAAGATTTTAAGACAGCTGTTAAATTCTATTGTCTTGTAGTCATCTTCATGTTATTAATTTATCCATTCAGCTCACTGCAACCTCCACCTGTAGCAAATATTTACTGAGCACGGGCTGTGTACCAGGCATTTTTCCAGGGTTGAATGCAGCAGTGAACCAATATAAAAACCGCTGTCCTTCAGTATCTTATATTCCAGAGTGTTATTAAGTGGTCTACATTTTTTTCTATTCCATAATTGTAGATCAAAAGAACAAATGATGGAACATGATAATAATAAAAATATAATTGTTTGGTTAATTTTAACAGGCATTATCAATGTGCCACACACTTTACATATATCTACTCCTTAATCTTTATAAGAAATTTATGTCTATGAAAATGACTAAGTTTTGATTCAGCCAAATGCAATTATTATTCTCATTTTAAAGATGAAGAAAAGAGAAATTTATGCCCCCTACCAATGAACAGATTTCCTTAATATTATATAGATAAATGTGTTGAAACTGGGATTGAAACCCAGGGCCCCCTGTGTCTAAGTTCACACTATTTGTCACCATGCTCTACTGGATCAGAAGGGTAGAACTTACAATTAAATATGTCCAGGAAATTTAGCAATTGTTAATATAATCACTCTAGATGTTAATAAAATATAGCCAGCTCCCACTGGTTTAATTTTATTGTCATCATCATCTTTGTATGCCAGTAGCATTTAGCCCTTGTAATGATGCCCAGGTGCCAAGATAAGCACTGGAGAAAGAGCTTCCTTTTGCAGTGAACCCAGTGAATCATTTGTCTTTCTCCTATGATCAGTAATTATTTAAAGTACCTGACTTCCAGTGGGTGTTGTGGGATTGACAGAGATGCTAGTTGTATTTTGTGCAGTTTTATTAACTTACTAACTCTGACTTTCCCCAAGGCACATCAATAAGATGAATCTATCTACAAAAGGTTCCCTGTGAGTCTTTTATACGGAGTATGCCTGATTCTTGCAAAAAGCTAAAGGGCCTTAGTTTCCTGCAGGAAATCTGTGACTAAATCCAGGACCTAGAGCGGAAACATTAAGGGTATCGTGGGAGAAAAGGAAAGCAAAGTGCTAAAGTTGTTACTCTGAACAGAGGATATTGGAGCATCCTGCAAAAAACTTCCTGTTTAGCCAGTAGACTAGAAAACAAAATGAAAAACACTTAACTTCAATGACTATTGTGTAAATATATTTTTATACTTTCATTATCTTGGGCAGGGCTAGCTCACAAGAACTCATGGTTTCCCAAGGTGGAGAGTTAGTCACTGAGTCACACCCAGCCTCCCATCTTCCTTGTTTTGACGGCCACACCAAGACCTTGTGTCATTTGTGTAGGCTATCCCTAGGCCTGTACCACATCCTACGCTGAACTTTCTTCCTGAAATGTACTTCCTTCAGCTTGTATTAAACAGCCTGTGGGACAGATTCAGAGAATGCACAGTAAATATTCTGCCTTCAAGTATCTTGCTTCCTCCAAAATCAGGCTATGGAAACCAGCGGCTCGGTAAAGAGCAAGAAACACTGATGAATCAATGAAACTAAGCTGTATTTATGCTTTTTATTCTGAAACACTTTCAAACTGTAGAATAAGATGAAATTAAAGAAGGAAAATTGGAGTTTTTAGGGAATGATAGAAAATGCAAATGATTAGAAAAAAAGAAAAATTGGAGTTTTGAATTCCTTTGTTATGACAATTTCAGATACTTGGTCAAACACATCCAAAATGGTGTTATAACATGTTAGACATTATAGTATGTGTTATGTGTGATGTTGTGACAGAGACTGACTCTGAATAAAGACCTTCTCAGTTGTTTTTAAACTTATCTGACTGGATTGTTTTGTATGGAATAAGTAGAAACGGTTTAAATGGAAAAGAATGGAAAGCTAGTCCCTTTTTCTGTATGTTAGCTATTGAGATTTACCAGTGCATCTGTATTATAGTTGTGTGAGGGCTGTTTAGCCATCTTCCTCCTAAGATCTTCTTAATCTTTCTTTTCTCCTTCCTCTCCACCCTCCAAATCAAGTTGACCTCATAATTATTATTTTTTCTTGCATCGTCAATTCTGAAATTTCCCAATTAAAAACACTAGCAACAAATACATAAAGACAGAGAAGCACCTTCCATATAAATCAGTAAAAATGAAAAAGCTTAATTAGTGTCATAATGTGGTTTGCCTCTGTGTCCTCACTTAAATCTCATCTTGAATTGTAATACCCACAATCCCTATGTGTCAAGGGAGGGACCTGGTGGGAGATGATTGGATCATGGGGGCGGTTCCCCCATGCTGTTCTTAAACACTCATGATAGTGAGTGAGTTCTCACGAGATTTGATGGTTTTACAAGTGTTTGACAGTTCCTCCTTCACACACACTCCTTTCTCTTACCTGCCTCCTTAAGATGTGCCTGCTTTCCCTTCCAGCATGATTGTAAGTTTTCTTAGTCCTCCCCCAGTTACGTGAATCTGTGAGTCAATTAAACTTCTTTCCTTTATAGCAGTGTGAGAATGGTCTAATATGTGCTATGTCTGAAATTCTGTTTTCTCTTCTGTTCTTTCAGACACCATAGATTTGAATGTAAGCTAGCTTTAGAGACAGCACTCTGTTGGTACTACTTTTGTAAGATAGTATTTAATTGTTTGCTAAGACTCTGATTCTCTTCTACATATAGTTTTACATATTTTTTGTAGTTTTAAAGAATGCTGTGATGGGTTATAATAATAATAATAAAAATAACATCTACCAATTCTTGAGTTCCTTTCTCTGGTTGTTAATTTCGATAACCTCTTTATCACAATGACCTCCTTTATACCGCTTTCAATGACTGCACCTTGGGCCATGTTGACAATTCAAGTTGTTCCACCAGAGTACCTTCTCTAATTCTGATCATTTATCTTCTGGTTAATTTCTAACAAGAGCTCCCGTTACACCTGTTCTTTGGTCTTCTGTCTTGTGACCTCTGATCCTTCAAACATTTCTAAGTTCTCTCTATCAGCTCCCCCGGACTTCTTTTCTTGCTTAGCTTAGATTCACAAATCTCATTTCTTTACTCACTTCTTTTGCCAGTATCCTAGATACCTTTGCCCTGGTATCTAGGATACTGGCAAAGAAGATACCTTTGTCATTGTTTTGTTGTTTGACCTCATGTCCACAAGACTGAGTTGTTAGTATATGTATGGTTAATCCAAGCAAGTTTCCTTTAATCACATTTCTATTATTTAATTATTTTCTCCATCCTCCTTCATCCCTGATCCATTAACTCTTCTTGGCATGGCACCTATGGACAATATCACCTCAATCCAATTTCCACAGTTGCATTTTGACTTGAATATATCTAACCACCTATTAGATTAGAACCATTTCTTTTGTTGTTTTCTCTACCTGAAACATTCTGCCTTCAGATTCCCAGAGAGTTTTCTCCTTTAGTTAAGTGTCATCTCATTAGCAAGCCTTCTCTGAACACCGTATTTAAAATTGTAGCACATCTTATGATAACTTTTGAGGGCAAGCATCTGTCCATGTACATGTTACCTCATCGGATTTTCTACTGTGGAAAGTGTCTGTTCAAACCTTTTGTCTACTGAATTTTAAAATAATTTTTTACTGCTGATTTCTAAAAACAATCTATATAGTAATTCCTTCTAGTTTTAGATATTGCAAACTTCTCTAAACTCTGCGAATGCTCTTCTTCACTCAACAAAAATCATTTATTCTGATGTAGCTGTATCTATCTATAAAAAGTCAAATTAGATTGCATAAATCCCCTAAGGAAAATCTATTAATGACTCTTAAGACAAACATGAAACTTCTTAATATGTTAAATCCTCCAAAGACTACCCTTAGCTCATCTCCTCCTACTCTCCCTCTTGTTCTTTGCTTTTTTGCTGTAGTCTGACTGTATCATTTACCTTCTGAACTAGGATGCTTTTGAGATAAAGAGGGGCACTATTAATTATTATGCCACAATAGTTAGTAAAAACAGTAACTGTCTGGGTAACCTGGGACTTCTGTTCACCCTACCTACCTACCCTGGGACTTCTGGTTTTTCGGAACTTGACACATAATTGGGGGGCCCTTGTCCCATGTGTTTTTCTCTGTCTTCAATGCTCCTTCCTGCTCACTCCACTTGCACTGGATAGCTTCCTTACACCCCCATTTTTTAGGTATCAGAGCCATGCCAATTCTCAGAGGCCTTCTCTGGCCACAACTACATACCCTTAAACACTTTATTCCTCTTTCTTTTATAATACACATTACACTTTTAAAAATAATATTTCCTGCCCAATTTGTTTTCTTTGTTCACTTATCTGTCCAACTTCAGGAGAGTAAGGACTTATTGACCTTGATCACTGCTGCATCTCCTGGGACAGGTAGATGCCTAGAACAGATTTAGTATTCAATCCAAACTTGTTCAATGATACAAGCTTAAAGTTATCTTCACAGCACCTCTAATGAAGTGGATATTTTTAGATAAAGAACTGAGGTACATAAAGGTTGTCTAAAATCACTTTCTAGCTAGTAAATGGGAGGGATAATATTAAAAACAGTGTATGAATTTGATTTTTATTCTCAACCACTGTACATATTTCCTCTACAAGTAAATCCTTTATTAGTGGTCTTTTATAAAATATACCTAAGGCACTCTTGTTTACTGAACTTTGGACTACAAATCTCAACAGTTTTGCTTAAAAAATTAATTTGAAAATATAAACCTAAAAATACTTGGACTCTTTGATCCAGCAACTCCATTTCTGGAGTTCTATTTTACAAAAATAAAGATGAAATAAAAAACTGTATGCACAAAGATATGTGCTGAAAAAATTCACGTAAATAGAAATGAAAATAGCCTGAAAATGTAAGAGGAATGGAAGAGTTAATTAAAACATGACATGCTTATAAATAAAATACAGGTAACCATAAAAATAGGTAAATAAAGTATATAATTCTAGATATGCTTGAGGTACTAATGCATGCATACATATATAGCTACTTCCATGTTTTTCTATACAGAAACATACCAACAAACACACACACATGCATTCAGGACTGGCTAAATAGTTGTAGGGCTCTTTGCAAATAAAAATTTGAAATCTCTTTTCCAAAATTATTAAGAATTTCAAGATTGTGATAGGAGAGCATTAAACCAAGAATGAGATTCTTCTGAGTGTGTGGCCCTATCTGACTGCACAGTGTATACTCATAAAATCAGCTAGGGATGAATATTTTGATGACAAAATTACTGCAAAAAAATAGGTTCAGATATTTCTAGTAGCTACCTTTTGTGATAGCATTATAGATGATTATTATTTTCTTCCTACTACATTTCCATATTACCTAAAATTTTCTCCATGGCCATAGGTTGTTTAATAGTCAGAAACAGGTCTGGGTGTGGTGGCTCACCCATGTAATCACAGCACTTTGGGAGGTAGAGGCAGGCAGATCACTTGAGGTTAGGAGTTTGAGACCAGTCTGGCTAACATGGCAAAAACTTGTCTGGACTCAAAATACAAAAAAAATTAGCTGGGTGTGGTGGCACACGCCTGTAGTCCTGGCTACTCATGAGGCTGAAGCAGGAGGATCACTTGAGCCTAGGAGGTCAAGGCTGCAGTGAGCCGAGATCATGTCGTTCCCACTCCAGAGTAAGACTCTGTCTCAAAAAAAAAGAAGCAAAATTATTTTTTAAAGTACGATTTAAAAGAATCATGCAAAGCTATGATATATTCCCTAAAATTCAACTGTGAGGTTTCCTAGACATGAATATACTTTGCTGGTGAACACCCAAATATTTTATTTTGCAGATTTGGGCATTTTCTTTTTTTTTCTTTTTTTGAGATGGAGTCTTGCTCTGTTGCCCAGGCTGGAGTGCAGTGGCATAATCTCAGCTCACTGCAACCTTCACCTCCTGGGATCAAGCGATTTTCCTGTCTCAGTCTCCCGAGTAGCTGGGATTACAAGTGAATTTTTGTGTTCACTGTGTTGCCCAGGCTGGTCTTGAACTCCTGAGCTAAGGCAATCCACCTGACTTGGCCTCCCAAAGTGCTGGGATTATAGGCGTCAGCCTCTGCCTGGCCAGATTTGGGTATTTCTTCTATAGTTGCCTAGTAGCAAGAAAATTGGTAAAAATTGATTGAAGTTGATAAAGGTTGTCTTTATCGTCCTTCTGTCTTTCATTTTTTCTCCCCATGAAGGTCTCTCTCATCATTTCCTTTTACTGGTCTACTGACTTCCTGTTTTCTAATGTACCCTCCCCTTTATGAAAAGAGGAAAAGTAGTTATCATTTGTTAGAAGATTGCTATGTGTAGAGAACCATACTAAGTAAATTGTAATATCTCCTTTAGTCTTTTTAACAGTATCTACTTTTCAAGTAGATTGTGTTAGCCTAGTTTTATAGGAGAGGATGTAAAGGCATAGAGATTATGTAACTGTGGCTAAGGTCATAGTATTAGTAAGAGTCAGAGCTGGGATTAGAATTCAGGTGAGGTAGGTCAGTCTCTAAATATGGTCACCAACAATTTCTCCCATCTCTGTACATGCCTGCAGTGTCTTAGATTAAGAAGAGGGAAATATTTACACACCTCTTAAATCTAGAATACCTTTATAACTTGCTTTGAACAATAGAATAAAATAGAAATGACTCTCTGGGACTTTGGCATTTAGGCCTTAGGATAACTGGCAGCTTCTGCTTCTTAGGCCTTGGAACTTAGCCACTATGCTGTAAGGAAATCCAGGCTAGACTACTGAATGATTGGAGACCATATATAGAGAGGTTGAGAATAAGTAGGTCATAGTGTTATACGTATAAACCTCACAGCCTAGCGGGCTCTATAAATCAAAACCCACAAAGCATTGTAATGTGCATTGTACTAGAGGTAAGAAGCCAGATTAAAGTAAGTAGCCTTGTGTGTGGTGGGGTGGGAGGAGAGGGGTATGTGTAGAAGGTAATTTCCTGAAGTGGTGACAGCACCTGTCTCCCATCTTGAAGGGTGTGTAGGGATTCCCTAGGTAGAAAAAGGCATCCCAGGTTAAGAGAACAGCATTTGCAAAGTTATGGAAGTATAACAAAAAAAGACATGATTAGGGAATGGTGGGTTGATAGTACTTTCTATAGTTTCATTGATCCTTATACTTCTAAATTTTAACTGCTTTAAAGATATAAACTTTCTCATTGTAGCTTTCCATGCTGGTAGATGTGGAGGGTGGATGGGAGGAAGGGCTTCCTCCACTGATCAGTGGAGAAGGATTTTTTTTTTTTTAATTGAGACAGAGTCTCACTCTGTTGCCCATGCTGGAGTGCAGTGGCACAATCTTGGCTCACTGCAACTTCTGCCTCCCTGGTTCAAGCAATTCTCTTGCCTCAGCCTCCCAAGCAGCTGGGACTACAGGCATGCACACCCAACTAATTTTTCTATGTTTTAATAGAGATGGGGTTTCACCATGTTGGCCAGGCTGGTCTTGAACTCCTAACCTCGTGATCCACCCACTTTGGCCTCCCAAAGTACTGGGATTACAGGCATGAGCTACTGTGCTGGGCGGGGATTTGTTTTTAAACATTCATTCCTCTCAATTTATTTTTTATTGTGATATTTGAATGTATTATATTAGTTTCCCAGGGCAACTGTAACAAATGACCACAAATGTGGCTTAAAATGAAAGAAATCTATTCTCACAGTTCTGGAGGCCAGAAGTCTGAAATCAAGGTGTTGACAGGGCCACGCTTCCTCTAAAGGTGCTGGAGGAGGGTCCTTCCCTGCCTCTTCCAGCTGGTAGTTCCAGGTGGTTTTAGCTCGTGGCAGCATCACTTCTGTTTTTCTGTCTGTCTTCAATGCCCTCATTCTCTGTGTCTGTGTTTTCTCCTTTCCTTATAAGGACATTGTCATTGTACTTAGGACCACCCTAATCCAGGATGATCTCATCTTGAAATTCTTAATTACATCTGCCCTTTTCCCAAATATGGTCACCGTTCAGGTGCTAGGTGGACATATATTTTGGTGGGGATCACCAGTCAACCCATTACAGATAGCAACCAAAATTTCCCTTTGCTAATAGTTTATATTTAACAACAATTTTTTAAAAAAATCTTCATTTTATCACTTATAAATTTCAAAAAGTTTAAAACTATAACATATTTAATTCCAAATGTGACTTTGGCTGGGTCTCTCTCCTAAGCAGCCCTTTAATAGATTTTCTTAGGCAGAATGCTAAAGGTCTACATCAGAGGAGAACTGGCCCTGTGATTAGCTATGCTAAATTGAAACCTTATGAAATATAGTGTGGTTACATTAAATGGCAGTTAGAATGTGGTCTACATTATTACAAATAAATGTTTTTCATTATATTTTACTGTCAGCAAATGCTGGTGTAAAACTCATTGCCATTCCTCATATGGCTACCTTGAGGGGAGTCAGAAAACACATTGGCCTCTGAGATCATGTGAATTATTTTGAGAATTCCAAAGACTCCAAACTCACTTGGAAGAAGCATGATGGAAATTTCATGGGCTTTTAATTGAACTTTCATCTTTGCTTCCTTTGTCATTAAAGAATGACTATCCTGGAACTTGAGTTGTTGCTAGACCCCACTTATTAAAAAACAAACAAACAAAAAACCCTGAAGTTTTTATTGTTAAAGCCGCTTGGGAGGGGAAGAAACCTCACTCAGTATACTGAATGGTAAGATTTACTTGCCAAGGTAACATGCATGACTTTAGACAGGTTTCAGCTGCTTTTTCCTTGGAAGGAAGATAACTTTTAGGCTTGTGTAAGTGCTATTTCTTTCTTCTTCCAATTGCTACAACTGGAAACTGTAGTAATTGTAGGGTTTTCTTTAAAAAAGTCGGTCTACAGGAGGCAGTAGAGAGTCTATTCCATTAAAGTCTTCCCATGAGGATTGAAGAGCTTCTAATTTCTTGATCATTCTAATCATCATCACCATCTGGAAAATTTCCTCATTAAACTAATAGTTGGTAATCATATTGTCCTGGCTTCTAAAATAAAACAAAACAAAAAGGCCTTCCAGACAATCCAAGTAGGCTATTTGTCCAACTGCTATATTTATCTGTGTTGATGTCATTTATACATTCCAAACACCCACTGACTTTAATGTACACCGAATCATGCCTTCAAGTAATTGGTCTCATCTACAAAGAATGAGCCTGAGCCATGATTCTGTGCTCCTCTGTTTCTCACATCACAGTCATAAGTTAGCCCAAAGATAAAAGCATATGAAGCTTTGGATGAGATCTCTCTTATCTTTGAAGGAGATAAGAATCATTAACTCCATTCAAAGGTGACATCAGAACCACGAAGGACGTTCTGAGACAGAGCAAATTACGTCATGCCATTTTCCCTAGATTTTCTAACTTTTCTCATGTTTAGTAATCAATTGTTCACTGACTCTAAATGTATGGGAGGTGAAACTTTTTTTACTGTCTTATATTCTGAGGCTGGGCTGCAAGTTAAACTGACAAAAGACAAATGAACAGAAGAAAATTGTACACACTGTATGTGATGTTAATATTCTTATGTGTGCAGGGTTTCATAGAAAAGAGGTGAAAAATCCCCAAAAAGCAGTTAAGCTTGAGGGTGTCAATACCATTTTAGCAAAGGTTGATAACTTGGGGAGAAGCAACTAGACAGAGGAAAGAGGGTTTGGGCTTCCTGGGTGGTGAATTGGTGGGAAGGTAAATTTATGAGGAAAAGCAATAATAAGAGTTATTTTCTGAAGTTTCCGTACACTGCACATCTTGGTGCTATTTCCATCTCCTAATAAAGGTTGTTTTCCTCTTTCTAATAGGGAGGGTGGGGAGACACCTTTGTTTATCCTAAAGCGACGGTTTCTCCATACACAGTGAACTGTAACCTACTCTTTTAACAAGTAGCCGAGTTTCAGCCAATCACAGCAGCTGAGTTTCAGCCAATCACAGGCAGCCAACTGTCCAAACCGCGTTTTTTTTTTTTTTGTTTTTTTTTTGTTTGAGACGGAGTTTCGCTCTTGTTACCCAGGCTGGAGTGCAATGGCGCGATCTCGGCTCACCGCAACCTCCGCCTCCTGGGTTCAGGCAATTCTCCTGCCTCAGCCTCCCGAGCAGCTGGGATTACAGGCACGTGCCACCGTGCCCAACTAATTTTTTGTAATTTTAGTAGAGACGGGGTTTCACCATGTTGACCAGCATGGTCTCTATCTGTTGACCTCGTGATCCACCCGCCTCGGCTTCCCAAAGTGCTAGGATTACAGGCTTGAGCCACCGCGCCCGGCCCCAAACCGCGTTTACATAGGATGCTGAGCGGCAACCAATCCAGCTGTTTCTGTACGTCATTTCTACATTTTGCTCACTTTCCATTTCCTGTCTGTTAATATTATCTGACCACGTGGTAGCCTGAGAGTTGCTGAGAACCTGTTTTGCTTCTGTGAGGTGCCTGATTAATGAGCTTTAACTCTGTTAAATGTAGTTTGTCTAAACTTTTTCTTTCAATACTTTTGCAAGGGGAAATGTATGCCCTGCTTTAAGGCAGAGGTGGGAGGCAGAGCTCTTCTGTGTTTGCTTTTTCTCAATTGCCCCCAGCTCAAAATAATTCTTATGCCAAAGTAGCATATTTTTAGGTGGCGTATTCTGATCTCCTTCACTGGGAAGCAGTCCCTGCGTGTGAACCTAGCAAAGACTCTTTTCTTAGAAATCCTCTCTAATTTAAAACATAGTGGTTAAAATGCAGAAGCTGGTCTTTATGCATATTATCTAACTACTTGGCACACAAAGATTTGTCAAATAAAAGGCAGGTGATGAATGCATTGAGAAATGTTGTCAGACCTACCTAAAGTTTCACAGACTTAGAGAACATGTCTTTCTCCCTGACAACTGTTCAGAGCAGTTTGGCTGTTCGAAGTCCTGTCCTGACTTTCATCATTCAAAATCTGAGACTGATCCTGAGCCCTCACAGAAGACTGGCTTATTTAATTTAACAATTCGGAAAACTGTTGAGTTGAAGAAATGTATATAGAAGCTAGGTGGCGCTGGCTGCCACAGGCTGCACAAAATAAACCTCTGCATGTCAGAACATGCCCTGTGCCCAAAGGACACAGCTGTGAAACCTTTTTGAAGAGTTTAGTATCAGACACAGGGAGAATGATTTGAAACAAAAGAGAAATACAGAAATTCCACTGCATCACTTTCAGACTGTTCATTATCCATTCCTTCTGACTTAAACATGAAAGCTCATAAAGTGCAATTTTTATTTATCTATTTTCTAAATAAACTCCTCCTGGTCATTTGCTTTTCTAATATTCTGTTTGGTCTTTTTGGTTTTGCAATCACCACGGACTTGGAGCTCCACAGAAAAACCAGAGGTTCCAAAATAGCAATCGGAAGAGAACTTGGTTTCAATCCCTTTTCCATTAATGCCTATTTTCCACAACCACATAACCTGTGCATTTGGAATATTTTCCCAATAGCACTGGCTTTCATAAGCTGTAGTGACTGTTAGGAAATAAAACTGCTTTGGTGGAAAGACCAGAATTATAGCTGAGAACACAGGACTGTTAAACCAGCCTTCGAAGTCTTGCAGAATAGGAGAGAACAAAAGTGGGCTGTCAGTGAGGCAGGCTTAATAGAAATAGAACATTTATGAATTTCTAGTCACATCTTCTGGCCAGATAATCTTCTACAGAGTCACTTAGCTTATGTATAGGAGATAGTAATCTTACAAGGAGAAGCTGACCATGCTTAAGTCAGAATATAATAGTCTGACAAATTTTCTGCTTTGTGTATGCTTCTGGAACTTGTTTTATATATAGAAATATTATACCACATTTACATATTCATTTGATAAATTTCATTCAATGACCATAATACAAATGCATTAAAATGAAAAAAAATCATTAAGTACATACTTTTGGTTAATATTTCCAATTATCCTGAAAGATATGGTGTAAATGTATCTGTAATCCCTAGGGATTTATTGCACAAGAAAAAAGCAGAGAACATGTTCATTTTTTTTTTTGAGACATATTGGCTGGTAAAATGTTGATACTAATTAATTCTGAAGTGGAAACAGTCTTACAGGCTGGCAGACGGGTTATAAATTTGTTTTTTCCATTGGTCTTAGAATTGCTAGAATCTTTGTTTCAACACCAATAGCTCTGGTCCAGGTTAATATTTTTGCCTCTGCTCAATACCATGTTACATATCCTCTTTCCCACTGTCAAAGGAGCTTGTCGAAGATAGTTTCTTTACCTGAGAAAGTACACCATTCTCCTTTACTCCTTTTTCACCTTTTCTCCTCTTCTACCTGACCAGTGTACATATTTTTGTAAACTCTTGTTCCAACCTGTTAGCATGTTACTGATGGAGAACTTCATGGAAGAAGCATGGATTTGAGAATTTCAACTTATACTTCTGTTATAGGAATGGTCTTCCGCCTCACTTAGATAGAAATGATCACGATAAACTCAGAAGAGAAATAGGCTCAGAAATGGTGGACAGCATACTCATCTATCACTGGGCTTCTGGCCCTTGATGTAGTACTTGGAACTTAGTAAGTGCTCCTTGCTAAGCTTCTTGTTTGTGTCTGCTTCCACATTCCAAAGATGTGAGGATGTGAGTCTGAATAGAGTATGAGATAGTTTAACAAATATAAAACCAGTGGCATTGAGCAGCAACTACATACAAAACTGTATTAAAAACTGGGGAGTGCAAAAAACAATATAGTTGTCCATTTCCCTAAGAGGTTACCTATTAATATATAACTACATGTTTGTAAGAAGACATTAGAGCGTATTGCCTATGAACCATCTGCCTCAGCTTCTAGTTGTTTCCTCTGATTCAGCTAGCCAAATGCCACAAGAAACCACAAAGCCAATTTGTGTTCTTGGATAACTGCATGCAACACCCATTAGCTTTCTATGGGCAGGATTTGGCGCAGAGAACACATCTCTTGCCAGTGCTCAAAAGAAAGTCAGGATTAAATAAACCTATTTCTGTGTTCCTACAGGCATGCTTATGAATCCATGAAGCTACAGTCACGATGGCATACTTGGCAAGCTCAGGGCACTATTATGTTATCTTTTGAATTAATTTTAGTGACCTGTTATAAGTTGTGTTATAACACAAGTTTCCTTGTGTTTCAAAGGCTTTTTGTCCCTATTCCAATGTTGCAAATTTTCTTCTGTGACAATGATCATGTTAGCTTTTTGTTGTTTTAACGTGATTTTTTTGATATTGCATTATAGTTCCTTCCCCTTTTGCCATACATGCATTCATAGCTAAATTATGGAGTGACTGCGGTTTCTCTACCTTGGCATTATTTACCTTTGGGTCAGAATATTCCTTGTTGTGGGGGGCTATCTTGTGCATTGTGGGATATTTAGTAGCATCCCTGGCCCTTACCACTAGATGCCACTAGAATTTCCTGCCCCTAAAATGTCTCTAGAAGTTGCTGCATGTTGGGGTAGGGAAGGATTGCCACCTATTGAGGACAATTGATTTATACTAATGAAACTTTTCTGCATAAACCATTAAATACCATTACTCCATGGACATACGTTGGCTAATGATTTTTCTCTGTGGCATTTAGCAAAAAAAAAAAAAAAAAAAAAAAAAAAAAAAATCTGTCTGGTGAAAATACCAGTGAAGAGGAACAGAAACAATTATAAATCTTTACAAATCATTCCTTGAGCAAGAAAATGCCTTGGGCTAGCCACTACCTTCTCCATTCACCCTGACCCCCACCCCAAATATAACAAGTTATTTTTAACCATCTAAGGCTGATGTTGCTGATGGAAAACAGCTGCGGTATTAGTCTGTTCTCACACTGCTAGGAAGAAATACCCAAGACTGGGTAATTTTTAAAGAAAAGAGGTTTAGTTGACTCAGTTCTGCATGGCTGTGGAGGCCTCAGGAAACTTACGACCATGGTGGAAGGCACCTCTTCATAGGGTGGCAGGGGAGAGAATGAGTGCAAGCAGGTGAAATGCCAGATGCTTTTAAAACCATTGGATCTCTTGAGGCTCTCTCATTATCACGAGAACAGCATGGGAGAAATTGCCCTCATGATCCAATTGCCTCCACCTGGTCCCACCCTTGACACATGGGGATTATTACAATTCAAGGTGAGATTTGCGTGGGGATAGAGCCAAACCATATCAGCTGCAGAGCTCTCCAGGTGGAGTGTTGTCTGAGTGAGCTTGCCACAGATTGGAGTGAGCCACCAAACTGGTAGGGGTATTTTCCTGATTAGAATTGCATTCTGCTATCTTTGAGTTTCTGCTGAGGTTGCTTGTCATTACCTTGGCAGGCAGATAGAAATTATGGGCCATGCTGTTGTAAATGCATTATTGTCTCTCTTATTTATAGCTGTGAGGTGGTGATACAGGTGGTAAGATAGTAACATTACAGATTTGATATGATTTAGATCTGGGTCTCTGCTCAAATCTCCTGTCAAATTGTAATCCCCAGAGTTAGAAGTGGGCCCTGGTCGGAGGTGACTGGATTATAGGGGTGGAATTCTCACGAATGGTTTAGCATCATCCCCTCTAGGTACTGCATAGTGCGTTCTCACGAGATCTGGTTGTTTAAAAGCATGTGGCACCTCCCCCAACCCTCTCTCTCTTGCTCCTGCTCTGGCCATGCAGAGTGTTGGTTTCCTCTTTGCCTCCAATCATGATTGTAAGTTTCCTGAGACCTCCGAAGAAACCAAGCAGATGGTGTCATTCTTCCAGTACAGCCTGCAGAATTGTGAGCCAATTAAACCTTTTTTCTTTATAAATTGCTCAGTCTAAAGTACATTTTTCTTGTCTTTCTCTCTCTCTCTCTCTCTCTCTCTTTCTTCTTTCTGTTTTCTGGCTGGCTGGCTCTGTCACCCAGGCTGGAGTACAGTGGTGAGATCTTGGCTTTTTGCAACCTTCACCTTCCAGGCTCAAGCCAATCTCCCACTTCAGCTTCTAGAGTAGCTGGAAACACAGGTGTGCACCACCACACCTAATTTCTGTATTTTTTTGTAGAGATGGGGTTTCACCATGTTGCCCAGGCTAGTCTCAAACTCCTGAGCTCAGGCCATCTACCTGATTCGGCCTCCCAAGCTGCTGGGATTACAGGCATGAACCACTGTGCCCAGCCTGGATATTTCTTGATAGCAGCATGAGAACAGACTAACACAGATTAAGAAGGAAGGTCAAGGCAGGTGCTAATAGTTAGATACATGTAAGTGCAGTCAAGCATCAGGAATAAAGCCCTACAAACTGCCCTCTGAGTTATTTAAAACCCTCAGAAATCTAAATTTAGCAGTTTTATAAATGATTGCTAAGAATTTGTCTCTGCCTGCTCAAAGTCATGGAAGCAAAGAAGAGAATTGTGGTTGTCAGGGGATGAGGGGAGGGGAAAATGAAGAGTTGATATCAAGGGGCATAAAATTAGCTGTGCAAGATGAATAAGGCCCAGACATCTGCTCTGCAACATCGTGTTTGTGCACAATGATACTATATAGGACACTTAAGAATCTGGTAGGAGGGTGGATGTGGTAAGTGTTAAGTGTTCCTTACTACATTAAAATCTGAAAAAGAAAAAAAAAAGAACAGTATGTATGACTTTGTGGAAGTGGGGGGAAAGAGGTCAGATTTTTTTTTTGTTTTTGAACATTTTCTGACCATTATGAATGGAATTGGCTTTCAAAGACGAGGCTATGTATCTTTCGGTCTGTGCTAGTTCATTTCCTCACAATCTATCATTGTAAGGCTGAAATACAAAGGGGCATGGAGATGGTTAGGAAAGAAAACTGAAAGAAGGTGGGGTTTGGAACAGAACTAGCATTTGTTGACCAGGTATCAGCTGATATTATCTCATATATTGCTTGCAAGAAGCCTGTGTCTATTTCCTATTTATAGATGATTAAACCAAGATGAGAGAAGTTAATAAACAAGTCCTGGTTGAGAAAACTAGAAAGTGACAGAGCTGACATGCGTATCTCTTTTGGTAGGACTCTAAAACTCATTTTTCCCCCCATTTCACCATGAGGCCTCTGGACAAGAGGAAGTATCTGGCCTATCAGCTTCTGGTACAAAAGAGAGCATTGCAGGAAGGCATCCTCTTTGATGAGATTTGAAATATCATACCAATATATTATGATTATATGCCATATAACTACCAAGACATTTGTCCATATTGACTTCAGTCTGGCTACAGAACATAATATTTGACTGCCAAAGATTAAAGTATATTTCTATTGCTTATTACTTAAACACATAACGCTTAGAAAATGAAAGCTCATTAAAGCACACAGTTACGTGAAATTTGTCCAGATATGCTATTTTTTATTTAAAGCGATCATTCCACATTTTATTTGCAGTTCCAGAATTTTGTTTCACAAATATTTCTGAGCCTCAAAGAGGCTTTAGAATGTGTTATAAAAACTCTACTGAAGTGAACACAGTGGTGAATTACTAAAGGATGGGTGAAATATAGAGTTTTTTTAAAAACTACATTTCTTATCAATAGATTGAACTCACCTTCTTTGAAGCACCATCCCTGAAATTATAGATCAGACCCTCAATCTTGTTATGGAATGTGCTCGCATAGTCCTCTACACAGATCCATCCATCCCATGCACACTACTAAGCCAATCCCAGTGACTGCTTCACCTCCCTTCAACCCTAGCCTACAAAGGAACTGCCTCTGAACTTCTTAGTGATGGTGGTATGCCCCCTCTCACGGTGCATTCCTGATGACCTTGGTGAAAGCTCTCTGTGTTCTCTGGGCTTCCCAAGGAACATACTCATCTGGTGGATCTTGTGGACTCACATCATTTATCCATTTTAGTAAGCATATTCCCTTAGTGCCTTTATTTCTTCCTGTATCACCTGCTAGGGAAATGCAAGCATTTCTGCATTGCTGAAAGCTGACCATTGTTTTTTTTCCAGGCTTGTAAGAGCCACAGTAGCAACAAGTTTGTTTCATTCCCTCCATTCCTTACTAGAACATTAAACCCTGTTAAATAAAATACTTCTAACTCGATGAAATCTTGCTTATCCAGCTTTACATTTTAGTCTCCTTGATAAAGCATTCTTAAATTCAACTCACAGGAGAACTTCTCTGACTCCTGCCAATTCTTAGGGATGTAATTTTTTAGGCATATAATTGCTTTCTGCTCCTACCAGACTCAGCATATCCCCAGTCTGGTTATTATGAAATTTTTCCCTATTTAGCAGCTTGGAAGCCAGAAGAGAAGATGTGGCAGCTCCTGAGTGGGGCACTGTATTAGTTTCCCACAATGTAATAAATTACCATAGGCTTCATGACTTTTAATAATACAAATATTATATCTTCTAGTTCTGAAAGTCAGGAGTTCTAAAATCAAGATGCTAGCCGGAGAGAAGTTGTTTCTTTGAATTTTCTATTATGGCTCCTTCCTCCACCTTTAAGTCCTGCAACACAGCATCTCTAACTCTCTCTCTCTCTCTGTGTGTGTGTGTGTGTGTCTGACTTCTGCTTTCATTGTTTGCCTTCCTCTCGGACACCAACCCTACTGCCTTCTTCTTACAAGAATCTTTTTTATATTTAAATATTGTTTGATGCATCATATTTGTACATATTTATGGGGTGCACGTGAAATTTTGTTATATGCATAGAATGGGTAATGATCAAGCAAGGGTATTTAGGGTATTCATCACCTATAGATTTATAATTTTTATGTGTTGAGTACATTTGAAGTCCTCTTCTGGGCTATTTTGAAGAGTACAATACAGTGTTGCTAATTATAGCCATCTGCTTTTCTATCAAAGATTGGAATATATTCCTTCTATCTAACTGTGTTTATACCCATTAACCAACCTCTCTTCATTCCCTTTCTACACATATACCCTTCCCAGTATCTGTATCTGCTATTCTACTCTCCACCCCTATATGACTATTTTTTCTAGCTCTCACATAGGAGTAAGAATATGAAATATCTGTCTTCTGTGCTTGGCTTATTTCACTTAGGATATTAACCTCAAGTTCCACCCATCTTGATGAAAATGATATTTTTCATCCCTTTTTATTGCTAAATAGTATTTCATTGTGTATATATGCCACATTTTTTTTTACCCATTCATCCATTGATGGACAGTTACGTTGATTCCATATCTTTGCTATTGTGAATAGTGCTACAGTAAATATGACAGTGCATGTATCACTTTGATATATTGATCTCTTTTCCTTTGGATAAATACCTACCAGTAAGACTTCTGGGTTATATGGTAACTCTGTTTTATTTTATTTCATTTTTTGAGAAATCTTCATGTTATTTTCCATGGTGGCTGTGTTAACTCACATTTCTACTAGTGTATAAGAGCTCCCTTTTTCCTTTTCTATGTACTCCTATCTGTTTCTGTTACGTTTTGTCTTTTGGTAATAGCCATTCTAACTGGGGTAAGATATCCTGCTGGGGTTTTGATTTGCATTTCCCTGACAATTAATGATGTTGAACATGTTGACTATTTGTATGTCTTCTTTTGAGAAAGGTCTATTCATGTTCTTTGCTCATTTTTAAAAGGGATTTTTGTTTAACTATTGAGTTGTTTGAGTTTCTTGTATACTCTGGATATTAGTTCCCTGTCAAATGAGTAGTTTACACATATTTTCTCCCATCTAAGAGGTCGCCTCTTCACTCTCTTGACTATTTTCTTTGCTGTATAGAAGTTCATTGTAGTCCCATTTGACTATTTTTGTTTTAGTTGTCTATGCATTTGTGGTCTCAGCCATTAATTCTCTGCCTAGATGAATATCTTGAAAAGTTTTCCTAAGTTTTCTTCTAATAGTTTTACAGTTTTAGGCATTTTGTTTGAATCTTTAGTCCATCTTGAGTTGATTTTTGTATATGGCGAGGGATAAGAGGTCCAGTTTCATTCTTCTGTATATGATTATGCAGTTTTCCTAGAATCACTTATTGAAGAGGGTGTCCTTTTCCCAGTGTCTGTTCTTGATGGCTTTATCAAATGATCAGTTGGCTATAAAAGTATGGATTTATTTCTGGATTCTGTTGCACTGGTTTAAGTATCTATTTTTGTAATAGTACCCTGCTTTTTTACAAGGCTATAGTTTTAGCCTTTTACAAGGCTATAGTAATCTGTTTTGAAGTCAGGTAGTGTAAGGCCTCCAGCTTTGTTCTTTTTGCTCAGGATTGCTGTGGTGGTTCTGGCCCTTTTTTGATTCCATATCAATTTTAGGATTTTTTTTTTCTATTTCTGTGAAGAATGACACTGGTATTTTGATAAAAATTTCGTTGACTTTGTAGACTGTTTTGGACAGTATGGTCATCTTAACAGTATTAATTATTCCAGCCCATGAGCATGTCTTTCCAAAGAGTCATTCCATTTGTTTTTGTCATCTTTAATTTTTCTCATCAGAAAAAAAGCGTTTAGAATGCTTTGAGCGCACCCAGATAATTCAGAATAATCTTCACACTTCAGTATTCTAATTAATTACGTGTGAAAGGTCCTTTTTGCCATGTAATATAACATCTTCAAAGATTATAGAAATTAGAACCTGACATCTTTGTGTGTGTGTGTGTGGTCGGTGTGGTGGGTGGAGGCAGGTCTATTATTTCATCTCCCACTGGCATGGGACAGGAGCTTCTGCAGTGGGAAATGCTAGTCCTTTTTAGAGCAATGGTGGGCTACCTTATGCCAGTGACTATCCATGCCCTCCTTCCAACTGGGATGCTGACTTCCTCCTCTGCTGGATGGTGGGTTGGCCAGTTCTAATCCTCAATTCATCGCCTATTTCTGAGGATCACTCCTGGCACCACTTTTGTTATTCCAGGTTTTCTGGCAAGTAGATGCCAAGATTGGACTAAATATATGGGGAAACAGCTGGAAACATCTGGGAAAATGCCATATGAGGGAAAATGGGGAGGGGGCTGGGATAGACTTGGAGAGGCTTCATAGTGTGAAGCAAGTGTGACCGTGAATGGATATCCCTCTCCTTCTGAGGGAAGTTCAGTAGTGCTCCTGGGAGCTCCTAAGTCAAAACTGGCCGTCAGAGGAGAGCCTTTGTGTCCTAAGAATGGGTTAGCGGGGTCCAAAGTGGCTCCCGCCGGAGGTCATGGTGCTCGCGAAGGTGAGGTCATCAGTTCAAGGCTAACCTGAGCAACCTCATAAGCTCAAACTGATTGGCAAAAAAAAAAAAAAAAAAAAAAAAAAAAAGAATGGGTTAACCTGAGTATCTCTTGATACATTCAGTCATTGGCCAGGATAAGCCTATGGGAGGTATGCCCTTGGCACAAACCTGATGCTGGATTCCAGAGCTTGTTCTATTATCTTTCTGTCTTGGAAGATCTGTGAGGAATATTCTCATGCTGCCACAGACACCATTTTTGCTTTCAAACATTAGGATATATACTTTCAATTGGGTGCAGTGGCTCACACCTGTAATCCCAGCACTTGAGGAAGCCAACGCTGGTGGTCAGGAGTTGAAGACCAGCCTGGCCAATGTGGTAAAAACCCATCTCTACTAAAAATACAAAAATTAGCTGGGTGCATTAGTGTGTGCCTATAATCCCAGCTACTCAGGTGGCTGAAGCATGAGAATCTTATGAGTCTGGGAGGTGGTGCCCTTGCCAAGATGGCACCACTGTGCTCCAGTTTGGGCAACAGAACAAGACTCTGTCTCAAAAACAACAACAAATATTAAGAGATATACTTTAGACAATAAACATGTAACTATAAAATTACCACACAAGTCTCAAGAATGTAGTTTAAGTACTGTAAAAAAAAAAACAACATTGTAAATATCCTCGAAGATGAAAAGAAAGAGCATAAGCATTTAATAAGAAAAATGTTGTGGGTTTCTGTGATGGACCTTGAAGGCTTATTGAGATTCTAATGGATTAATATTGGTTGAGGGGAGAGGGCATCCCTCATGGAGCAAATCATTGAGCATAATTTGATGATATGTATTGTGTCTGGGAACCATGAGTGGCACAATGACCTGAAACATCAGGTATCTGCAGGGAAACAATGATTGATTTGGTGATTAGCGGGGGTTGTATAAGAAAAGGTACTTCTTAAATAAAGATAATGAGGTCTAAGGGAGAAGAGTGAAGATAGCCATATTAATGGATACTAAAGGTAGGATTGTTATTAGAGCTGTCCAGTGTTTGGGAATTGTGAGAACCATGATGTTAAAATAATTTTAACATGGTAGATGATTGTATTAGGGAGTAATGGCCAGAGGAGAGTGGAAAGACTCCAAGCCAAAAGTTGGAGAATAAGGGATGGAAAATGTGGAATTCTGTAAATTATAAGAAAGATGAAAGAAAGAGGCAGACATAAGTAAGTGGCATGAATTACTAGAGTTTCAGAATAATGAAGAACCCCATTTTTACATTTCCAGAATGTGAGTATCTATCATGGACCAACTGTAAGGGTAGTAAATGTGTAATAAATGCAGTATCCCCTGGCAGATGGTGGGTATCTTCAAGATGGGGAATATTTTCGTTTCTGTATCACCAGGACCTGCCTAAAAAACAGGACCGTAATATATTTGATAAGAAACTTAAATAAATGAATGAGAAATGGGTATCAGGAAAGAAAAAACAGTTATCAGTTGGGTACGTGCTGAGAGATGAGCACTGTCAGGCACTTTTGTCTACACCATTTTACTAATTTTCCAACATTTCAGAGAGATGTATATTCTCCCCATGTAAGAAATGAAGATATTGAGGGTTTGAGGGCTTAAATAATGACCCAAGTTCCCATGTTTAGTAAATGGCAGAAACACAGAGCAGGATGCTGGGTTGAGTTGGAGATGATAGCAGGAATTTTCTCCATTAAAGAAGGCTTTGATATGGTTTTGAAGAAACCTGGTTTTGGTTAACACTGGGAAATTGAAGGATTTCATGAGAAGAAAGGTGCAATTTAGTGGTGAGACAATGAATATCCAGATGATGCAGTGAACATGAGACTTTTCATTGAGATTGAGTAGGAGTGAGTAGGGTTAGAATGGTCCAGTAATTGAACAGGGATGAGAGGCTGGATGATACAGTTTTAAGAAAGGATTTGAAAACCCAGAATTTAGGAAACATTTATTTGACATCACTTTCAGTTTGTTGAGAAACTGAAGCACAGAATAGAAAACAGTGGATCAAGTAATATCATGTATTGTTATATATTGCTGTGTTATAAATCATCCCTGAAGTTAGTGGATTACAACAAGAATATATATTTTCACATAGTGTGTGTAGATCAGGAATCTGGAAATGGCTTGACTGCATCCTTCAGCCCAGGGATTCTCACAAGGCTGCAATCAAGATATCAGCCAGGACTGTGGTCCTTTCAAGGCGTAACTGGGGCAAGATCTGCTTTCATGCTTACTCACAATGTGATTTGCAGAATTCAGTTCCTGCTGGGCTGGGCTGTTGGACTAAGAGCCACAGTTTCTTAGCACTTAGCTTCTCCAGAGGGCAGCTCTCAATAGAGTAGCTGGCTTTATCAAAATGAGAAAGTGAGAAAGAGCAAGAGACTGCCAGCAGGATGGAAATCACAGCCTTTTATAACCTATTTTCAGAAGTAATAGCCCATTACTTTGCTAGTTAGAAGCAAGTCATTAGGTCTAGGATATGCATGGCGAGGAGTAACACAAGGACATACCCACCAGAAGGCAAGGATCACTGGGCCTATTTTAGAAGTAGTCTATTCCAAAGTGATTCAGCAGAAACAAGTTGCTCTTCTCAACTAAGAATTAGAAGTAAAGTTGTTGAAAGAGAGTTTAACATGAGATAAAAGGGTAATTGGTTGTGAATCATGGCATTAAGATCTATAAGGAAGTAGAATGATTTATCAGACTCAGATTGACCTTTCTGATTAACTTTCTTCAATGGGCTTTCCAGAAAAAAGTTACCTGCAACCTTACCTGACCCTCTCTCAATTGAAGGGTTGGTTAAGGTAGAACGGCCTCACCAATCTTTCAGTGTCCCTCATTTTTGTTTGAACATTTGATCATATAATAGATTTGCAATCTTAAAGTGTGTCAATGACAGCACCACTTTTTCCAAATCTTATCCAGTTGTTTACAATAAAGGCATTTCTTGTGATTCTGGAGCCTTGGCTAAACTTTGAAACACAGATTCTGTGGCTGGGCAAGTTTTTTCATGGTCTTCAGTGGCCAAAGAACAACAGTGGTTGTGATAAGTTCCTACATGGCGATATTCAATAAAGAAGAATCCATACTTATTAGTTTTAAATTTTTTGTTTAAATTTTAATTAAGGAATAATAAATTAATTAGTTTTAGAGATGTTATCTCACTCTGTTGCCCAGTCTGCAGTGCAGTGGTGCAGTCATACCTCCTGGGCTCAAACAATTCTCCCACTTCAGCCTCCCAAGAATCTGGGAGTACAGTGTGTACCACCCTGCCTGGCTAATTTTTTAAAATTTCTTTTTAGAGACAGGGTCTCACTTTGTTGGCCAAGCTTGTGTTGAACTCCTGGCTTCAAGTGATCCTCCCTCCTCAGAATCTCAAAGTGCTGGGTTAACAGATATGAGTCACCACACCTGGCATCTAGCTTATTACTGGGGGAGAAGAAACACCTTTTTTTTTTGTCAATCCTCGGGAAACCAGAAACTTGTTATTATGGATTTTAAGGGAATTTCAAAGGTCTTCTACATTTTCATGGGAGACAAATTAAACCAAAACATTTCCTCTTCACGAGGGTACTAAGACAATTCAAGGGTAGAAGAACAGCTTTTTTTCTTTTAAACAAATAGTGTTGGAAAAGTGTTATCCACATGTAAAAGAGTGTATTTAGATCCCTATCTCATACCACATGCAAAAACTCTACCAAAAATAGATCAAAATCTAAATGTAAGAGCCAAAACTATACAATTCTTCGTAGAAAACAGAAGAGTAGATCTTTGTGACTGTGGATTAGGACATGGTTTCTTAGATGTAACCAAAAGCACTAGCAACAAAAGGGAAAACAGATAAATTTGACTTCATCAAAATTAAATACTTCTGTATTACAAAGGATATCATCAGTAAAAAGACAACCCCACAGATGCGGAGAAGAGATTTGCAAGTCATGTATATGGTAAAGGACTTGTATCCAAAGCACATAAAGAACTCCTACAATTCAGGACAAACATAAAAATAAAAAGCCGCAGAACCCAATTTAAATTCAGGCAAAGGATTAGATGAGACATTTCTCGAAAAAGGATATACAAAGAGTCAATACACACATACGACGATTCTCAAACATCGTTAGTCATCAGGGAAATGACAATGAGAACCACAGTGAGTTAACACTTCACACCTGTTAGGATGAGAATAATAAAAATGGCAGATAATAAGAAGCGTCAGTGAGTTAATGGAGAAGTTGGATGCTCAGGCTTTGATGGTGGGAATGTAAAATGGTACAGCTGCTTTGACAAACAGTTTGGGAGTTTGTAAAAAAGTTAAACACAGGCTGGGTGGCATGGCAAACTCCTGTAATCCCAGAACTTTGGAACACCAAGGCAGGCAGATTACTTGAGGTCAGTAGCCTGATCAACATGGTAAAACCCCATCTCTACTAAAAATACAAAAAATTAGCTGGGCATGATCGTGCAATGCCTGTAATCTCAGCTACTTGGGAGGCTGAGGCATGAGAATTGCTTAAACCCAGGAGGTGGAGGTTGCAGTGAGTCATGATTTTGCCACTGCACTCCAGCTTGGGTGACAGAGTGTGATTCTATCTCAAAAAGAAAAAAAAGAAAAAAGTTAAACACAGATTTGCTATATGATCTTGTAGTTCCACTCCTAAATATTTACCTAAGAGAACCGAAAATATATGTCCACACAAAATCTTGTGCATAAATATTCATAGAAGCATTACTAATGTGGAAACAATCCAAATATCTATCAACTGATTAATAAATAAACAAAATATTTATAATACATCTAAACAATGGAATATTATTTGGCCATAACAAAGAATGAGGCACTGACACATTCTCCAACATGAATGGACCTTAAAGACATGGGGCTAAGGGAGAGGAACCAGACACAAAACACCACACAGTGTATAACTCCATTTATGCCAAATATTCAGAATAGGCACATTCACACATAGAAAGTAAGTCAGCATTAGCTGGGGCTGAAGGGAAGAGGGAAAGGAGAATGATTATTAATGACTATGGGGTTTCTTTCTGGAGTGATGAAAATATTCTGCAATTAGATAGTGGTGATCAGTGCACAACTTTGTGACTATACTAAAAACATCACTGAATTGTACACATTAAAAGGGCATGTAAATTACATTTCTATAAAAGCATTATTTTAAAATAACCCTCCTTTTATCTCAGCTCTTCTGAGTCTTGAACTCTAATAAGACAAATGACAGTCTGGATTATGTTGCTGGAGCCTTTGAGCCAATGCTGACCAGTTTAAACTTTTAGTCATTAACATTCCATTACATGTTTTTTTTGTTTTTTGATATGTTGCTTTACCTTGAACTTTTTTTTAAATTTTTTTAATTTAAATTTTTTTTTTAATGGATTGGAGGTTTCAGTGGGACGGGAGAATCACAAGAAATCAGGTGTTCAGAGGAATGTATTGAGTAGAGGTGAGGAACTAGGATGTTGAAAAGTAAAAAAATGAGAGAAGGAGAGGAAGAAAGAGGAAGAAAAAGAGGGAGAGAGAACAGAAATACTGCTTCATTCTAAAAATGGGTATTAATAATGGCCGATCAATATTTTGTGTATTTAAAATGGAGAACTCTATAAATATTTATTGAGTTTACTTATTCTGAATCTGAGTTGAAGTCCTGGATATCCTTATTAATTTTCTGTCTCATTGAGTCTAACTCTCATTATGGGTCTTACGTATCTGGGTAATTAAGATCTCTTATTGTTGCATTGATCCTTTTACCACTGTATCTTTGTTGCTTTGAAATCTATTTTATCAAATGTGAGAATTGCAACTCCTGCTTTTTGTTTATTTATGTATTTTTTCTCTCCATTTGATTGGTAAATTTTTCTCCAACCCTTTGTTTTGAGTCTTTGTGTATCTTTGGATATACCGTTAGGTTTTGGCTGTATCTTTTGATTGGGGGATTTAGTTGATTTAAATTTAGGGTTACTGCCATTTGATGTTAACTGGCTATTTTATCCATTCGTTGATGTAAATTCTTCTTTATGTTGATGCTCTTTACTTTTTGGTATATTTTTAGAAAGGCTCATACTGGTTGTTACTTTCTATGTATAATGCTTCTTTCAGAAGTTCTTGTAAAGCAGGACTGGTGGTAATAAAATCTCTGAGTACTTGTTTGTTCATAAAAGATTTTATTTTTCCTTCAATTGTGAAGCTTAGTTTGGCAGGATATGAGATTCTAGGCTGAAAGTTCTGTTCTTTAGTATGTTGAATACTGGCCCCCACTCTCTTCTGGCTTGTAGGGTTTCCACTGAGAGATCTGCTGTAAGTCTAATAGGCTTCCCTTTATGGGTAACCTGGCCTTTTCTTTGGCTGCCCTTAGTATTTTCTCCTTTGTTTCAATCCTAGTGAATCTAATGATTATGTGCCTTGGGATTGATCTTCTTGAGGAATATCTTTGTGGTGTTCTCTGTATTACCTGGGGTTGAATAGTGTCCTGCTTTGCTAGATTGGGAAAATTTTCCTGGATAATATCCTGAAAAGTATTTTCCAGCTTGGATTCATTCTCTCCATCTCATTCAGGTACACCAATCAAACGTAGATTGGGTCTTTTCACATAGTCCCATATTTCTTGGAGACTTTGCTCATTCCTTTTCATCCTTTTTTCCCTATTCTTGTCTTGTCGTTTTATTTCATTAAGTTGGTCTTCGACCTCTGATATCCTTTCTTCTGCTTGATCCATTCTGCTATTTAAACTTGTGCATATTTCACTAAGTTCTCGTGTTGCATTTTTCAACTCCGTTAGTTCATTTATATTCCTCTCTATATTGTCTATTCTTATCAGCATTTCATCAAACCTTTTTTCAAAGTTCTTAGTTTCTTTACATTGGGTTAGAACAAGTTCTTTTAATTTCCAGAAGTTTCTTATCATCCACCTTCTGAAGCCTACTTCAGATAATGGAACACAGTCCTTTTCCATCAGGGCTTGTTCCATTGCTGATGAGGAACTGCAATCCCCTGTAGATTTATTTATTTATTTATTTTTTTACTTTACTTTAGGTTCTGGGGTACATGTGCAGGTCATGCAGGGTTGTTGCATAGGTGCATATATAACCAGATGGTTTGCTGCCTCTATTCCCCCTTTGACTATATCGGGCATTTTTCCCCATGTTTTCCCTCCCCACCCCACTGCTGTCCCTCCCCTAACCCCCCAACTATTGCCCCCAATGTGTGATGCTCCTCTCCCTGCGTCCACGTGTTCTCATTGTTCAACACCTGCCTATGAACAAGAACATGTGGCATTTGGTTTTTTGTTCTCGTGTCAGTTTGCTGAGAATGATGGTTTCCAGATTCATCCAAGTCCCTACAAGTAACACAGACTCATCATTTTTTTATGGCTGCATAGTATTCTATGGTGTATATGTGCCACATTTTCTTTGTCCAGTCTATCATTGATGGGCATTTGGTTGGTTCCAGGTCTTTGCTATTGTACACAGGGCTGCAATGAACATATGTGTGCATGGGTCTTTATAGTAGAACGATTTATAGTTCTTTGGGTGTATATTCAGTAATGGCATTGCAGGGTTAAATGGAATTTCTATTTCTAGATCCTTGAGAAATTGCCACACTGTCTTCCACAATGATTGAACTAATTTACACTCCCACCAACTGTGCAAGAGTGTTTCTATTTCTCTACATCCTCTCCATCATCTATTGTCTCCAGATTTTTTAATGTTCACCATTCTTACTGGCATGAGATGGTATTTCAATGTGGTTTTGATTTGCATTTCTCTAATGAACCAGTGATGATGAGCATTTTTCATGTTTCTTGGCCTCATGTATGTCTTCCTTTGAAAAGTGTTTGTTCATATCCTTTTCCCACTTTTGAATGGGGTTGTTTGTTTTTTTCTTGTAAATCTGTTTTAGTTCTTTGTTCTGGATATTAGGCCTTTATCAGATGGGTAGATTGCAAAAATTTTTCCCATTCTCTTGGTTGCTGGTTCGCTCTAATGTTGGTTTCTTTTGCTGTACAGAAGCTCTGAATTTTAATTAGATCCCATTTGTATATTTTGGCTTTTGTTGCCATTGTTTTTGGTGTGTTAGTCATGAAGTCCTTGCCTATGCCTATATCCTGGATGGTTTTGCCTACATTTTCTTCTAGTGTTTTTATGGTGTTAGGTTTTATGTTTAAATCTTTAATCCACCTTGAGCTAATTTTAGTGTAAGGTGACACGAAGGAGAACTACAAACCACTGTTCAATGAAATATGAGAACTTGTTTTTGTTTTTAACAGAGACAGGGTCTTGCTCTGTCACTCAGGCTGGAGTGTAGTGGCACAATCACAGCTCACAGCAGCCTCAACCTCCTGAGCTTAAGCAATCCTCCTGTTCCAGCCCCCCAAGTAGCTGAGACCACAGGCATGTGTCACCATACCTTTCTAATTTTTAAATTTTTTTGTAGAGATGAGGTCTCATCATGTTGCCCAGGCTGGTATCAGACTCCTGAGCTAAAGCAATCCTTTCATCTTGGCCTCCAGAGTGTTGAGGTTACAAGTATTAGCCACTGTTCCCAGACCCATTACATGTTTTTTATTTATTGTATCCTGTTGAATGTATCTGACTCCATCACCAAATTCTATCCCATCAACCTAACTGGTTATTATTCAATGAATTGTACAGTTCCATTCAGTATGAATATAAAGGTAAAAAAAATCCATTTTTGTCATTTCAGTCCTTTCAGTTTTCATTAATATTTTATTTCTAAAGATGAATAATCTAATGAATGTAATTGATTGAGATGCTGACACATGTCATGTAAAATCTAAGACAGAGTTCAAGTTCTAACTACCCATTTTCTGAATCCTCAATTCTGTTTTTAACACTGCAAATGATTGTTTCTTGGGCACAGGATCAGATGTATTTAATATATTTTAAAGCACAAAATGTACAATGACAAAAATTAAAAATGCCCTCAAAGAGGAAATTACTGCACATGATCGCTTATTTTTTTTAATTTAGCAGTTTTCTGCTAAGTTCAAAGCAGCTGGGGAGAGTAGCAAGTAACAAAATGAGACAGATTTATGAAGCCCACACTTGGCGATATTTTTGTATAAAATTAGTCAAAATCATTATACTTGTAGATGAAGAAATGAATTCCAACAAGTTTGCATTTTTTTTAAAGAAAAATCATATTTTGTCTAAGTGAACTGGAAGAACTGAGCAATTTATTGGATTAGTTGATCACCAGCATTGTAACTCACAATAAAATTTGAGGATGTCTGCCAAGCATTGGCTCTCAGAAGGGTAGGAGAATAATACACTGATTTTCAATAAGTAGAATTCAGCCCATATTACAGCCTATCTTCCTATCCAAAGAACTGAGGGGAAATAAGCCATTAGAAGAATTTTCCACTGAAACTTCTTTGTTTTGTTCTAATGTATTACTAAAATTTTCTCATAACAAAGAATGAGACAGATATAAATATTCCCCATTTTAAGAAAAACCCAATTATAATACATCAATTTTAAAATATGTTTGAAATGGATGATTTCAGAGCTGGGGCAAGATAGGCACAAAATGAGGCTGAAGTACCTTGTTATGCCATAATATAAAACAGCAGTATATCCATGACCTGTCACAAGGACAAAAAATTCAGCCTGAAGAAGCTACCACTGAGAAAATCTAGGATGATTTGAGTATCAATCGATGGCATACAATAATTAAGTATAAATCACTGGGAAAAAAGGCAAGTCATGGGTTCATACCAAAAATAAACAATAAGTGGGAGAACAGGAGGGCTCTTGCTAATAGCAGAATATTGAGGGCCAATTAGTAAGTGCCAGGGGAGCACTGG
Source organism: Callithrix jacchus (assembly GCF_049354715.1). Lineage (NCBI taxonomy): Eukaryota > Metazoa > Chordata > Mammalia > Primates > Cebidae > Callithrix > Callithrix jacchus. Next base: position 125,635,635 of record NC_133506.1, read on the forward strand.
AGTTGAAAACTTGTCATTTTCTAACCATCGTGGTATGGACTGGATCAAATAAGAATAATCAATGGATTCTTAATCTAAGAAGACATTTTGGTGGGAAACAGTTCATTTGTATGGTCTCAAAGTGTCTCTCTACAGACTGCTTATCTGTTGTAAGGAAATGTGATGGTTAATACTGTCAACTTGACTGGATTGAAGGATGCAAAGTATTGATCCTGGTGTTTCTGTGAGGGTGTTGCTGAAGGAAATTAACATTTGAGTCAGTGGGCTGGGAAAGGCAGACCCACCCTTAATCTGGGTGGCACCATTTTATCAGCTGCCAGTACAACTAGAATATAAAGCAGGCAGTAAAACGTGGAAAGGCTAGACTAGCCTAACCTCCCAGCCTACATCTTTCTCCCATGCTGGACTCTTCCTCCCCTTGAACATTGGACTCCCAAGTTCTTCAGCTTAGGGACTTAGATTGGCTGTCCTTGCTCCTCAGCTTGCAGATGGCCTATTGTGGGACCTTGTGATCATGTGAGTTAATACTTAATAAATTCCCCTTTATATATATTCTATTAGTTCTGTCCCTCTAGAGAAACCTAATACAGGAAGACAGTAATTATGCAGTGGAGAATCAGATCACACCTTAACTACACCTTGACTAGTGGTCCCAGTGACCATCACCCATGAAGGACAGGTGGCCTTGTGTCCCTCCAGGTGTGTCACTTCTGGAAGGACACCACATTACCTAAGCAGTATTTCAGCTGAGAACACATATCTCCAATAAAATCCAAAGGAGAAATATTCTATGAAACAAAAAGAGGAATATATTTTTCCAAAGCATCAGTGTCATGAATGACAAAGAAAGACTGTAGAAATGTTTCTGATTATAAGAGGTCAAAAACAAAAGATAAATGTTGATAAGGTTATAAAGAAAAGGGAACCCTAGTACACCATTGGTGGGAATGTAAATTAATACAACTGTTATGGAAAACAGTTTGTTGGTTTCTCAAAAAAATAGAATAGAAATACCACCTTTTTCAGCAATCCCATTTCTGGATATATATAATTAGGAAATGAAATGATTATGTTGAATAGCTGTCTGCACTACCATGTTCATTACAACCCTATTCACACTAGCCAAGATATAGAACCAACCTAAGTGTTCATTGATGGATGAATAAAGAAAATGTGGCATCTATACACAATGGATTATTATTCAGCTTTAAAAAAGAAGGAAAGCCTGTCATTTGCAACAACATGGATGAACATGGAGGTCGTTATGTAAAGTAAAATAAGCCAGGCACAGAAAGAAAGATATCATAGGATATCACTTATCTGTGGAATATAGAAATGTAAGCTTCATAAAAGCAGAGAGGATGGTGATTACCAGCTGCTAGGGGGAGGATGGAATTGGGGAAAAGAATATAATATTTCAGTTAGGAGAAATCAGTTCAAGAGATCTATTATACAACATGGTGACGATAGTTAATAAAAAATTAAAATTAAAGAGGCCAAAGAGATATGACAAGTAAATACGATACTGATCTTAGACTAAATTTTGTACTGGAGTGGTGGGTGGGGCAGCGTGATATATGACCCTGTTAGATCATGTGAGAAAATTGGAATACAAAGTATAGAGAAAAACATTTGCTGATATTAAATTCACCAACGTTGACAACTTTTCTTTGGTTATATAACAGAATATTCCTATTGTTAAGTAATACACACTGATATATTAATAGGTAAGAGGCCATGATCTTTTTAAATTACCATTGAGTGGTTCAGAAAAAAATTAGATGTAGCTGGATAGCTACATACATTGGCAAATAGTCTTAATAATAGAACAAATGGGGTAAAATGTTAAAAATAGGTGAATCTGAGTAAATACTATATGGATATTTCCATATTATATTTATTTCCACAATTTATCTGTATATTTGAAGTTATTTCCAAATAAAAAGTTAAAAATACATTATTGATTTGGGTAATTTATGTTTCTGTTGGCAAAAGATTGCTTGCTTCTAAAGAACTCGGCAAATGAATCCCCGGACTTGGGAAATCCACCAGTACTTTTCAAATTATGATGACTTTGCAAATTAAAATTTGGAAGTAAGTTTGGGATTATGTTGAGAAGGAAAGACAAAAGACTAATTTTATTTCTGTTTGAGAGTTATTTGGTTGAAAGAAAAACAAACACACGTTAGCCAAAAGGAAATTTATTATAAGTAAGGAAGGGAAATTTCATAAAACCCAACTGTGGGAAGTACTACTGGCATCACAGGAACTATAAAGATGTCAGACACTTCTGTATCTCTGTCTCTGTCTCTTTCTTTCCTTCCTTCTTCTCCTATTTAGTCAGTTCTGGTCAGAACTACAGGGCAACCAGGTTGAAAAATTTGGCATCTGCTTTAGCAAAAGTGGCAAAAACATTTCCAAATAAGAGCACATGAGCTGTGCAGACACCTCACTTATTTTATGTTGAAATTAGAGACGAATAACTGACCTAATCTTTGACTAATAGTTTTATGAATTTTAATGTATAATTAATAATTTCTCTTAAGGCCAATATAAGGTTTAAAATATTAACATGAGCAGTGATATGCTTAGATTCTCCTTTTATAAAGATCACATGGGCACAGAATGGAAAATGGATATTAGAGAAATGAGGGTGAATGTGGAATATCATTTAGGTGATGTTATCATGGTCCAACAGAATATGGTGGCCTGGGTGGGTATAAGAGGAGCTGTGGAGATGGAGAGAAAAGGGTAGATAGGGAATATCTTTAAGAATTACAATTGATAAGTCTTTGTGTTGGGTTGAATGTGATGTTTGAGGAAGAGGAGCTTTTGTAGAATGTCTCCCAGGTTTCCAGTAGGAGGGAATGGTAGAGCCATTATGGAGATTGAAAACATTAGGGGAGGAGAAATTTTGGGGAGAAAAATCATGAATTCAATATAGGCTTTTTTTTTTTTTTAGTTTGAGAAACTAGTAAGATACAAATTGAGTTCTCAGGTTGCTAGATAAATGGTTTCAGGGCTCGGAGCCCTAAAGAAAGGGCTGGTGAACAGAAAGAATCTTGAGAAAGGTTGAAAAGTGTATGACATTTGAAGCCATGGAAATTTATGCAGTAACTTCATAAGAAGGAAAAGAGCCAAACCTTGAAGAACTCCAACATTTAAGGAATAGATGGAAAAGAAAGATATCCAATAACAGATGGAAAAAAAAAATGGCCTGATATGTAAGTGGGAAATTAGGAGAGTCTAATTTTGTTAAATCCACTGGAGAAGGCCAAAAATAACCTAGTAGTCAACTGTGTCTCACAGTAATGGAACCAGTAATATGGGGCAGGTATCATGCTCACCCTCCTTTTGTAAATGAAACAACGGGCCGGGCGCGGTGGCTCAAGCCTGTAATCTTAGCACTTTGGGAGGCCGAGGCAGGTGGATCACAATGTCAAGAGATCGAGACCATCCTGGTCAACATGGTGAAACCCGGTCTCTACTAAAAAAAAAAAAAAAAAAAAAAAATACAAAAAATTAGCTGGGCATGGTGGCATGTGCCTGTAGTCCCAGTTACTCAGGAGGCTGAGGCAGGAGAATTGCCTGAACCCAGGAGGCGGAGGTTGCGGTGAGCCGAGATCGCGCCATTGCACTCCAGCCTAGGTAACAAGAGCGAAACTCTGTCTCAAAAAAAAAAAAGAAACAATGGTCGAGGCTCAGAAAGCTTGAATGACCTACTCAGGATCATGGAGCTACTAGGTGATAAAGCTGGGATCTGGACTCATATGTCTTTGACTTTAAAGCCTATGCTTTTAAGCATAGCCTCATTCATTTCATCAACAAATATTTATTTCATACTTACTATGCATAATGAAACCTGAAGATAATGTAACAAATAAGATCTATATGATTTAAAGCCAGTACTCATTTAATGTAATTTGTTGCAATTGAAAGGTGTGATTCCTGGGAACGGGTAAAAGAGGCTGTATGAGTTTTCTGTTGCTGCATATGGTATTACTGCAAACTCACCACATGAAACAACTCCCAGTGATCATCTCCCAGTTATGCTTAGAGTCTCACAAGATTGAATTCAAGGCTGGCCTGGACTCTTCCCTGGAGACCTGGGGAAGAATCTATTTCCAGGTCCATTCAGGGTGTTGGCAGAATTCAGTCCCTTGCTGGGGTAGGACAGAGGACTCCATTTCCTTACTTGCTTTCAGCTGTGGGCCTTTCTCATCTCCTAGAGGCCCTTCACAAGCTCTTTGCTATGGACTTTCTCCCAGACCCTCTCACCAGTTAAGCTTAACCTTTCAAGGCTGGTAGCAGGGTCTCTCAAATAGAATCCTCCTGAAAGTTAGAATCTTTTTGACTTTTCTTTTGCTATTAGCAAGTGAAATCTCTCTACTTTTAAAGGGCTTATGTGATTAATTCAGGCTCAACTGTATAATCTCCCTCTTGCCTTATAACCTCTCATCATGGGCACATGTTCCACCCACACTCCAAGGGCTGGCGATTGGAGTATACAAGGGTTAGGGTCATTGAGGGTCAATCTTAAAATTCTATCTACTATATAGGAATAAAGCCTGGTTGCTTCCTTCTTCCAAAGCTCTCTGTTCTCCCATTTAAATATTTCATAGTTTGAGAGAGAAGAATACATATAGGTGACTAGTCCATTGATTTGACAGTAATACAATCAGCATTCTCAAAAAAAAAAAAGAAAAGCCTTGTTTCTTTTCTCTGGGAACCAGCTTTCAAAGTGGGAAAAGCTAAGATAATTCTGCAGCAGAGAGGATGTGCTTTGTTTCCCCAGGATACCACAGCTGGGAAGCTCAGCTGCCTTTCTGGGAAGAGGGACTGCTCTGTTCTGCATAGAAGGCCACCCACGAGGGAGCACATCCATGTGGGAATCTGAAGAAACAGTGCAACGCCATCAACATGGCATCAAATTCTACCACAGCTGCTTTGTTGCCTTTCCCAGAGAGATCAACACAGACCACTGTCCAGAGAGAGAGGTGATTAAGGGGATAATAATGCCCTGGGTATGAGCAACACCAGGGACTTACTGCCCAACCTCTCAGTGAGTTTTCAGCTTGCCGTTTTTGAGTTGTAGCAAGATGTCTTTTCTTTGGAAAAAGCAGAGAGAGAGAGACAGAGATATGAGCAATGCATTTAAGAGGGCTGCCAGCTTCTGAAAATGAGACCTGGACTCTTGGCTTTCAGCTGAAAAGCCTTCAAAAGGCCAGGGAAGCGTCAGTGAAAATGAATGGAAAGCCTCTGACAAGCATGCTATGAGCTGCGGAAATTGCAAACAGACTTGGCATGCTTGCTCAGGAGCCCAACAGAATCTGAACATCACTTGGTGTTATAAGTCATGGGACAGCAGGCGCTTGTTTCACTGGAATGGGCTTTGGCATGAAATAAAGAATACCATCTGTCCTTTTTTTTTTTTTTTTGGTGAATTCAGTGCCCCAGGGAGGGACTTTGTTGTTGTGTCTGTATCCTGCGCCTCTTTTGTAGTACAGAAGAGTCATGCAGCAGAATCAGTAGCAATCTTGAAGTACCGAACAATGGAGAGAGGCAGAATTCTTTACATGAAGGATATTTGGATAAGAGGGCTTCAGTATAGACAGGCCTAGGTTCAAACCTTTATTCTGTCATCTACAATCTGGATGATCTTAAACATGTTGCTTTGTCTTTGCGATTCCCAATTAGCTTCCCTGCATTCCAGTTTCTCATCAGGAAAATGGGTGGCAGGGGATGAAATAATGTCTATGAGCTATGAAAATAAACTGACATAGAGAAAGCATTCAATAAATAGTAGAATCTCAAATGTAGATAGTATCCCATCCTACATTCAAAGAACCTGTTGTCGGCCTACTCAGCACCTGTTCCTCCTATTTTCTTCATGGCTGGCAAAGCCTGTCTTCCAGTAAATATAAGGAAAAGGCAAAAACACTTGTTTTTCTAGCTTCTTCTCTTATAGGCAGGAAATGGGCCTGTTACCTAATTCTGGCCTGAATCTGCTACAGCCACCTTTAAACTTTAAGGGATGGCACAGTGGTCTGCAGAATAAGGAAAAATGGAAAAAGGAAAAACTTAATGGTTCCAGACATTGCAGAACTGCTGAATTAATCTTGGAATTTCCTTCCTGTATTAGTCAGGATTGTCTGAGATATGCTGAAGAAATAAGCAAGCCCTATGTCTATAGTGGCTTACAAGAGCAATGTTCATTTCTAGCATACACTACATGTACAGTGTGGAATGAATAGGGGATTTGTTCTGCATTTGCTCACTCTGGAGGCCAGGTAGATAGAAGAACTGAATCTTAAACATTGTAGAGTATTGTTTCTGAGGAACAAAGCCATCTCTAGAGGATCTATAAGAATCCTCTAAATTGTCTTCCTGTCTCCAGTTTATTCCTTATTTAATCTACTGGTGGACTGACTTCTCCAGAATTCCACCTTCCACTTTTATTATTAGACAGTTGCTGCTGTAGCAATGCTGTGTGTGTAACAAACATCTCCAAACTTCAATGACTTACAATAATGCATGTATTTCTCACTCACTCATAAGTCTGTGGGTCAGTAGCAGTCTTTGCTACTACTAGGATTGCTTACCTATGCTTGATTTTACATATGTATTGAATTCAAGTCGGCTCCCTGTAGTTCTTTATTTTGGGATCAGCTGTTACCTAATGTATTTCTTCTCATGGCCAAACAAGGACATGCAAGTAAACCAATCCATGCACTCATAATAACATCTCTTCTGGTATTCATGGAGTTAACATTTCACTGGTCAAGTCACATGACCAATCCCAAAGTAAAAATGGCAGACATGAATATACTGTCTTCTCTACTGAGAGGAACTGCTAAGTCATGTGGAAATGGATGTGCATATAAAATTTTAATACAAAGAGGAAGATTACAACAAAATTGCAATCTACCATACATGTGCCAGTCAACTGATCACAATCTTCAATGGATTTATCTCTCTGGCAAAATAAATGTGAAGGTCCTAAATTGGGCATTTGAGACTTTCTGTGTTCTGGCTTTTTCCTTCTCTCCATCCTTTTTTCCCATGCTTCCTTATTCAAACCAAACTGGTTTATTTTATTAATTCCTGATCATCCACATGTGGTCATATTTTTCATTGTTTTTACGTTTTTCCCTTGAGGGAAGTCATATATCCTTCTTCCATACCCCAACCTAAAGCCAAAGATAACCTCTGTGCCTTCATTCTCCTTGCATTTCTGCATCAGAGCATCCATTTGGACTGTTTGTTTGGTGCTTTGCAATTGTGTTCTTGGATAAATGGTTCTTTAATCCACATATAAACCAAAATTTTGAAGCATATAGAATATGCTGAACACTTGAAATTGAAATTCCTGGCTTTACTAAAGGGGAGCATTCACAGGCATGCAGGCCATAATCATTTTCACTTCCTTGAGATATAAACTTTCAGTGGTAACAGTATCTTCTTTTTCATTAGCTATGGACATTTGGAGTCCTTGGTAACTGAAATAAAACCAAATGCAACCCTGTTTTTATAATCTTTTTGGAGAGTTAGTTAATTGCGCAAAATTTAATTGAATAGGGGCTTCTCTCCCACTGATATAGATGAAAAATGCTAATAAAGAGAAAAAACCTTTCCCCACTACAATATCTTATTTACACTTCAGTCTCCTCTCGATATCCAGAAAAAAATGGTTTTTGAAAAATGTTAGGCCACCTCTGCTACCTTTATCCTTAACAGAAATCTTTGCCATGGGAGGGGACTTTCCATATTCTAACTATGAACATTCATTGTCCAGAAACATTTATCTTCACAATTTGGCTTTAGGAAAACGCCTTTATGTATGTCTAGCATCACTTGGTTAGTGTTCCAATACTTAAAATCACATAGACTGGGCACAGCTATCACTGGCAAGGAGAAGGGCAATCGAGAAAGAGAATTTAATTTATCCCAGGGTAACTGTCTTTGATAAGAAAGAGAATGTTAAGTGCTGCAGTACTGCTTAACTCTGAAGCAGTTTGTATTAGTCAGGGCTTTAGGAGAAACAGAGTCAATAGTGTGTGTGTGTGTCTGTGTGTATCTTACCCACACATAGTAGGATCTATATCTATATAATCTGTTCAGAGAGAGGTTTATATTAAGAAATGGGCTCATACAGTTTGGGTGGCTGGCAAGTCTAAATCTCCAGGGCAGTCTGGCAGGCTGGAAATTCTGATGGGGTTGATGCTGTAGTCTTGAGTTCAAAGACAGTCTGGAGGGAGAATTCTTTCCTTTTTGAGGGACCTCAGGCTTTTCCCTTAAGGCCTTCAACTTGTTGGCTCACTCATATTATGGGGGCCTTGTGCTTTATGCAAGGTCTAATTACATCTGATTAAAAGTTAATTACCTCTAAAAAATACTGTCACAGAAACATTTAGACTTATGTGTCAACAAACAACTGGATACCATAGACTACCTAAGTTGATACATAAAATTAATCATCACACAGCTTTCATCCTAGATTTCTGATATTGAGGCAGTAAGTTCAGAATTAAATACATGGGCAATTTTCAAGGAAGAAAAATATAAGTTTGCTAGAACTCTGATAACACTGCACTAGTGTATACTCTCTGTATTCCAATTCCAAATGCCCAGTTTATAAAAATCCTTCCCAGCCCCTAAAGATTGAGGATAGCTATTCTGAGTACTTTATCTTTATTACCTCCTACAAAACTGCTTTTTAAGAATATCTTCACTAGCTTCGTTGCCACCTCCCTTTTTCCCCTTCTTTGTCCATTCTGATGATAATTTTAAGTCATTCTCAATAATCCTGTTTTTCTAATTTGATTCTAACCTTTCTATAGATGGGAACCCTAGCCTTTACCTTTTTATACAGCCCATGAAATGAAGAGATTTGTGTTAATAAGTAATGGCTATTAACAGTGTCTTTGTTTGCACCATTAATGTTCTGAAAGGTTGACAATTTGTTTAAGGGGAATTGAGGAGGAGACACTTGCAAGGTGAGATTTGGGAATAGGCAACTTCTAAAATGAATCCAAATTAAGTGACTTTAGATAAAATTGTTTATTAAATTATAATTAAAAGAAGGAAATATTTTGTTTCAAATAAATGATAAATAATAGCTTTACTCTAATAGCATATATTTTAAAGTAGGACTGATATTCCAAAGAGCATATAGCCACTGTGAAAGGGTGACATGAATGGAAACTTTCCATATATTCTAAAATTCTTTTTTTCTCAAGTTATTAATATATTTGCATATTCTCTCTTTTTCGGGACCTCTTAATACCTAAACACTGTATATTAATTTAGTCTGAAAATCAGTGTGCACAGTATTTTATATTTCTTTTCCTTAAACCAACTTACTTATGACTGTAACCTCATCTTGCCTTTTGCTTAAGAAAAATAATATCTCAATAATTATTGAAATCCTTCCCTGTATTTCCTAGTCTCTTCTTCCCTCTCCTCCCCTCTTCCCACCTACATTCATTAGTGTTGCACAAAGATGCCAAGGTCAGCACACCATCAAGTGGAAATGAGAAAGGAAGTAGATAGTTCCTTCTAATCAGTCAATACTGGTTGTCTCCAAGATACCTTTGATCCCAGTTTCTATGTTCCTTCAGAACTTGTTCTCTGCTGTTTCCGTGCCACTTTGGGAAACAGTCATCTTTGTCCAATTCTCTCCACCTTGGGCCTAACATGCCTAACACTCTAAGCCACACCCTCTGAGGTCTTGCTATCTAACAAGCAGTGCCCAAGCCTAATACAGAGTGGACTGTCATGTGGACTGAGAAGTTCCTATCTCATCTCCATTTGGGTGAATTTTCCTTCTCTCTTCTTAATCACTAGCCTTCTGTCTCTATGCCCATCAGGTCGAGAGCCCCTAACAAAGTCTCGTCACATATTCCAGGCTTTACAAAAATAAGAACCCGGCAGGAAATATCTGCGGATAAGCGAGATTGAAATGGGCCAAGCTGCCTTGCTGGAATAAAGAAAAAGAAACTTTGGGGAGAACTAATTCAAAATGAGTTTATCTTGTGGAACATGGTACATGCTCTGGTGCGTTCAAGTCATTTCTGCTTTATTTATTTTCCCTGCTAGACTGAAAATTGTGTCAGGTCTGTATAGTTCCTTCTAACTCTGTACATGTGATCATGCATATATCAAGCTCTCAGGAGATGTTGTTGAATGACTTAATGCAGGAAAGGAACAAAGCATGGGAAGTAATCTAGAAATAGAACCATCACTGGCCAACAAAATCATTTGGGGAGCTTTTACAGATTTCACTTCTGGGCCTTATGCCTGAAAAGTCTGACTTAATAGGACTTGAGGTGGGGCCCAGGAACCTGTATTTGCACAACACCCTAGCAGAGCTGTCTAAAGGAAAGAATGCTGTCATGGGTTATTAGTTTCTGTTTCCAATTGGGCTGGTAAAGCCCCTTCTGCATCCCTCTTTTCCACTTATCACCAGAGACAGGAACTAAAAACCATGGCTTCAGGATGCTAAAAGCCTAAAAAGAGCAAAACAAAACAGATCAACAATAGTAACAACAAAATAAGGCAAGTTGGACAAGCTTGCTGGCATTGCCAGTTAAATCACCAATATAAAATAATAATTTCATTTTACAGAAGAAAAAACTGAGGTCCAAAAAGGTTAAGTAACTTAGCAGACATGTGACAAAAATGACAAATGGATCCAGATTTGATTTACATTCCTTTTAAATAAATACATTATTTTTGTTACAAAGATAATACATCTTTATGCTAAAAAATGGGAACAGTACATAGAAGTGCAGGGTAAAAAGTAACTTTCCCCCTTCATCACTCACCCTACCATTTTCACCCAAAGAGCTAATCACAAATTGTATTTTTTATCTTTGCAGACATTTTATATACAAAGGTAAAAAATGCACATTGCAGATATAAATCATGTTTTACATAAATGAGATTATGGAGAATATAATCTTATATGTAATTATGATAACTTATTTTTTCCACTCAAACTCTAAACAAGCACTTATAGATCTACTTCATTTTCAAAATAAATTTCTCTTTTTTTCAAATGTGAAAGTTTAAGATAAAGTGAGTATCTATTCTCTGACATTTTTCAAATATCGGCTGACAATCAAATATAGGTTTACCTACATTTGTAAACAATGAAAATATCTATACCTCATGCTTGTTGTCCAGGTCTCCTTGCCAAATTTTTAAAGACTTAATTTTGAACAAATTTTGTAGAGTTTCTTTCAGTTGGGGTTTGTTTGATGTTTTCTTATATTTGGAGTGAAATTATTCATTTTTGGCAAATTAGCACACAATACTGCAGACTAAGTATGAATTAACAAGAGGTTCATGATGTTGACTTGCCTTCTTGCTGGTGATGTTGACCTTGATCACTTGCTTAAGGTAATACCTGCTGGGTATACCAATTGTGAAGTTACCATCTTACCTTTTGGTGTTAATAAATACCTTGGGAGGAGGCACTGTGAGACTGTGTAACTCCTGTTTCCCCTAAAATTTTTGCTCACCAAATTTAGCATTCATTGGTCTTGGCACGTTTTTAGCAGGAGTCACCTTCAAGGTGAAATATATTCAAATAACCCATTTGCAAGATTGTATTTAATATACTTTATTCCACAGTTTTTAGTGCCACAATATGCTAGGTTTTATGGAAATTTTTTTCTTTGAACAGAGAGATTTTACAGAAACAAGTATTAAAAAATATTAAGCATGACAATTAACCTGTATTTAGTGCTTTCTACAAGTACTGTGTTAAATATTATACATTATTTTTCTATTTAAGGATCATGTTAATCTTGTTAGTAATTATTATGAATTCATAAAATAGGTGAAGGGTTTGAGGCACAAAGAAAACTCCCCCAAAGTACACTGCTACAGCATTGCACAACACAGATTGGAGCCTGACTTCTTTTACTCCAGAGCTTCATTGCATCAATAGCACTCAATTCTGTCTTTGTGTATAGCTAGTGGGAATTAGTATGACAGATTCTCATAGAAATAGCAGTTTGAAATTGATTTTAGCAGCATATTAAATTACTACAGCATAACAAGTATGACCATAAAAAGAACTTACCTTCAGATTCTTAGGTAATCCTTTTCAATATATCATTTTCTTCTTGTAAAGATGGTTTTAGTCTAGTTAATGCTGTGGCAAAATATGTCCGCTATTTACCATTGATCTTCTCATAAAATGCTCATGCACTTTGATGATGGCATATGCCAAAGCAAAAGTCACCAGCCATTTAGTGTTCATCACAGACTGCTAGGTTGGCCTTGGTTGGCACACCTGTACAGTTCCTCTCATGGGAAATAGGAAAGAACTCTGAGGAGGATTCTTCCATTGCCCCCAAAGAGAAAATGTAGGATTCCTAGGAATATATGTGAGTTAGTATAAAATTTTTTCTGTGAGTGATAGATAATTCAAAATAATGTGGCTTTAAGAAAGAAAGAACTTATTTCTCCCATATAAATAATGCTTAGGGGTGAGTGGGTTAGGATGATATAGCTGCTTTACTCCATAGAATCTTCAGATGTAGGTTCCTTTCAGATCTCTGCTCGCAATGTCCTAAGCCTTTGTCTTCATGTTCCAGAATATCAGTCTCTGTGTCCCAGTCAGCAGACTGAAAAAGAAGACTGCAAGGGATTCATTCATATCAGCCATTCTTAGGGAAGCTTCTTACATCTTTAAAAAAAGAATAAGAACAGCTTTATTGAAGTATTTATTGAGCTTTATTGAATTTGAGTTTAATTGATAAACAAAGAACTTCATGTATTTAATGTGTACAATTGGCTGAGTTGGGACACATCCTATCATCACAATCAAGGTGACATGATCTGACTCTATGTCTCCACCCAAATCTCATCTCAAATTGTAATCTCCGTAATCCCTACATGTTGAGAAAGGGACCTGGTGGGAGATGATTGGATATTGAATGCAGTTTTGCCCATACTGTTCTCATGATAATGAGTGAGTTCTGAGATATGATGGTTTTATCATAAGTGTTTGACAGTTTCTCCTCCACACGCTCTCTCTCTTTCTTGCCACCATGCAAGATGCACTTGCTTCCTCTTTGCTTTCTGCCATGATTGTAAGTTTCCTGAGGCCTCCTAGCCATGCTTCCTGTTAAGCTTGCAGAACTGTGAGTTGATTAAACCTCTTTCCTTTATAATTGCCCAGTCTCAGGTACTAATCTGTACAGCAGTGTGAAAACAGACCAATATACAAGTTAACAGAGTTTCCCATTATTTTTGTGGTAAGGACACTTAAGATGAAATCTACTCTCTTAACGAATTTGAAGAACAGAATACTATGGTGTTAACTATAGGTGCTATGCTGTACAGTTCTACAGATCTGTACAACTTACTCATCTAACAAAACTGGTTCATATCAGAGAGTGCCTTCTGCTTTTTCCTTTTAGTGAAGTGACCATAACTGGCTGCAAGGATCATGGAATCTCTATTATGAATGGCCCATGTCCAGCCAAATGTACTATTATAGTTAAAGAAGAGGGAAATGAATACTGTGGGTCCAATATCATTGTCTGATATAGGATAGTAGAATACAATTACAATCTGGAAGGAAGTCATGGAAAAAAGGAAATAATTTATTAAGAACTAAATATGGCATATAATGAATTTTTGTTGTTGTTTTTTGAGATAGGGTCTTGCTTTGTCACCCAGGCGGGAACTCAGTGATGTAATCACAGCTCATTGCAGTCTCAAACTCCTATATCATTGTCTGATATAGGATAGTAGAATACAATTACAATCTGGAAGGAAGTCATGGAAAAAAGGAAATAATTTATTAAGAACTAAATATGGCATATAATGAATTTTTGTTGTTGTTTTTTGAGATAGGGTCTTGCTTTGTCACCCAGGCGGGAACTCAGTGATGTAATCACAGCTCATTGCAGTCTCAAACTCCTGGGCTCCAGTGATTCTACCACATAAGCCTCCTGAGTAGCTAGCATTACAAGCATGTGCTAACTGCCGGGTTAATTTTTAATTTTTTTGTAGAGATGGCATCTTGCTTTGTTGCCCAGACTAGTCTTGAATTCTTGATCTTAAACAGTCCTCCTGCCTTCACCTCTCAAAGTGCTGGTATTACAGGTGTAAGCCATGACATCCAGCCCCAAATGCTTTTTAGTGTAATTTATGCTGCACATCAGCCTCATTTTATGTAGGATGTGATTGAGACTCAGAAAGACCAGGTTTCTTACTTAAGATCATATGGTAGATGTTAGAGTCAGGATTTGAACCCGGGTCTGATTGTACCCACCAGTTGTATTTTTCCTTCTAAGCCATGCTGCCACTCTGGGAGAACCAAAGTTCAAGTCAGGGGAGTTGGCAGTTGGAAGACTGTGCTACTGGGAAGAGAGAGTGGGAGACAAATTTTGACATTGGAGCACCTTTCATGAGCAAAGCCTCATATTCATGGCAAAATGTGTTCAACGAAAAAAGGGATACATTTTATGCAAGGGGTAAGAGAATTTTATGAAGGAATAAGAGAGAGGGAGCAGCAAAATAGAAGGTTGAGCAGTTAGTAAATTATTGGTTTGTATAATTTTCAAAAATAGATTTATATCAAAAATAGTTTAGCAAGTAATGAAGGTCAGAATTTACTCTGGACTTGTTGATATGTTAGTTTTGACCAAGAAAGACCTAGTAATGTAGATGTTATAGAACTTTGGGAGAAAATGATAATAGTATTATTATTACCAAATTTACAGCAGTAAAAAGAGAAATCTGGTTTAGGTATGAGCTGATGGCCTTTTAAAATGTATGTGTTCACACATTCGAAATGTTATGCTTTGAAAACTCATGCTTTTGTTCACTGAAGCTTTTGGTACTCAGCGAGAGTGATCTACAATGGGGGACATAGGTCCCAGTTACAATGCATTTGATTTACTGGTTCCAATGTTCTCCTTTTATTTTCATTTTGAAAAATGGGATCTCAGTATGTGCCCATCTTTGAAAAATTATTCTTCAACTTGTAATTTAAAAGAAAATCAACTTGTTTTGATCTTTTCTATTGTGGTAAAATATACATAACAAAATGTACCATGTTAACCATTTTTAAGTGTACAATTCAGTGGTATTAGGTACAGTGGCAGTATTGGGTAATCGTCACTGCTATCTATTTTCAAGACTTTTTTATCATTCCAAATAGAAACTCTGTACTCATTAAACAGTAATGCCCCTTCTCCAAACCCTGGTAACTTCTGTTCTACTTTTTGTCTTTACAGATATGCATATCTAGGTATTTCATGTAGATTCAATGATAAAATAATTGTCCTTCTGTGTCCTTCTGACTTATTTCATTTACCATAATGTTTTCAAGGCTCACCTATGTTGTAACACATATCAGAATTTTATTGCTTTTCATAGCTGAATAATATTCCATTGTATGTACACACCACATTTTGTTTATCTATTAATCTATTGACAATAGGGTGGTTTCCACCTTTTGGTGGGGTAATATGAACAACAATGTAAATTATGTGAATATTGTGAATAATGCTGCTAGGAACATTAGTGCACACATATATGTTTGAGTCCTCAATTTCAGTTCTTTTGGTTATATGCTTAGGAGTGAAATTGCTGGATAGTATAATAATTTTTATGTTTCACTTTTTGAGGAACTTCCTGTTTACCATAGTGGCTGCACTTTTGCATTTATATTACCAGTTTGCAAAGGTTCTAATTTCCCCACATCCTTACCAACACTGGTTATTTTCAGTTGTTGTTGTTGTTGTTTTTGTAGTTGTTTTTCATATGAGACTTCCTTGTGGGCATGAAGCGATATCACTCTTGCTTTTGGTTTGCATTCTCCTAATAATGTTGAGCATCTTTTCATGTGCAATAAGCACAGTGAATGATCATTTGCTTATCTTCTTTGGAAAAATGTCTATTTAAGTTCTTTTGCCCATTTACAAATTTTTGTGGTTGCTGTTGTTGAGTTGACCCGAGTATATCCTTCTATTATTTTAACTGCTCTTTTTGGCCTATATCCTGCCAGAAAAATATACATCTGATCGTCTAACTTATTGGAGAGCTTGGAGGTCTTAAGAAACCTTCACTGGCTGTAGCGTATTCTGTTGTTTCCAGGATGTATTCCCTCAGGCCTAATCATGGTTCCAACTCTTTGACAGCTTTTTCTTGTGCAGAGAGCATTCTGGAAGTGCTTGAAAATTAACCCCCTGCCCTGACAGTCTTAATCAATGACTGTGGGAATTAGTGTATAATTAACTAACTAGGATGGGAGAATGCTGAGACACAAATTCTACACTGGCTCCCAGAGTTCTCCAGCAGGATTATGTCCCATTTACTCTTAGTGGTAACTAACTTAATGATCTACGCTTTATTTATTTGTTTTTCCTGGCTCACTTTCTCATTTTCCTGGTGTTCCCTAGCATCTTTTCCAAACAAACAACTTACACTTGAATCCCTGTGTCATGATTTGCTTCTGGGAATCTTAATTAAGGGAAGCCCAGATTATGTTCGGGGCACAAATAAATAGATGTATTGGATTTGGGCAGAGAGGGGAGTTTCAGCACATTCCTTCCATTACTGTTCTTCCCTAGGATCTTCTTCCTGGTGGCTCCTTTCCATGGTGGGGTAGAATGGGAGGCACATTCACAATGCCTTACTTACCCGACTATCGGTGGGCAATTAAGCAGTGGCTGAAACTCTCAGTGACATAATAAGATCATTTACTGTTGTTTTCCATTGCAAACTGATTTTGGCAGGTTAATTTTTAGTTTCTGTATACTTTCCCAATACAATATTCCATAGTTACATCAGAGAGTGGCTTAATATCAAAGGCTGGACATTGTCTTAAAATAAGATGGTCTTCCAAAGTTTTGAGTGATAGATAAGTATGACCTTATAGTTAGGAATTTCACAGGCAATTTGTCATTTGCTCCTTGGTACTATTATAATTTCCATCTTAAAGATGAGAAAACTGAGACTTAAAATAATATTGGAAACACAGTAGGCACACAATAAATCTTAACATTTATTTTTTATTACATTGAAATTTTTGATTCCATAACTTAAATATCATTTTAATCAATAAATGAGACAAAGACTAAAGGTTCACTTATCAGACCTGCCTTGGGAACAAAAGTGGAGGGAACAGCTAATATGCGAGTTAAGAGACTCAGGTTTCAAATATCCTGACATTTTTAATGTAGGCTAAAAAAATTATAGCACAAGTATAGGATGTGGGAACCCTGGCTAGACGGCAGTTGACCACAAATTTTATATGAGCCAGCAGTGTGATGTGGTTACTCTAATGCAATGTCCAGCATCGTTCTATGAAGGCATCTCTCCAGAAGATGGGTGTATTTCTCTTTGGTCAGATCAAATGTGTTCATTGGAAGGACCAAAATTTAAAGAGAGATGTTGCTGAAGTAGGAAGCTAGCAGAAGACTTTCAGAATGGTGAAACATTCTGGAAACCCTGCTCTCTGAGGAGCACTTCAGAGCAGTGTTCACTCATCTTGGTCTGAGAGATACAGTACAATCATGAGCTTGGGAATCAGACTGATCTGCATTGAATTTCAGCTTCTGTACTTTGTAGCTTTGTGGCCTTAGACAAGATGCTCTCTCTGTACTTCAGTTTCCTTTACTTTAATATGAGGATACTAATTCATGCCCTCATATATCATAGAAAGTCCAAATAAGAGATTATAAGGAAAATTGGTATCTACCAGGCATACAGTAAATATTAATCTTCATTTTTTTTCAAAGATTTGGAGAGTTGTCTTGTGTATTAGTCCATTTTCATACTGTTATGAAGAACTTCCCAAGATTGGGTAATTTTTAAAAACAAAGAGGTTTAATGGACTTGCAGTTCCACATGGCTAGGTAGACCTCACAATCATGGTGGAAGGTGAGGGAGGGACAAAATCATGTCTTACATGGCAGCAGAAAAGAAAGCATGCACAGGGGAGCTGCCTCTTATAAAATCATCAGATCTCATGAGACTTAGTCACTATCATGAGAATAGTATGGGAAAAACCCACTCCCATGATTCAATTACCTCCCACTGGGTCCCTCTTCCAACATGGGGATTATGGGAGCTACAATTTAAGATTAGATTTGGGTGGGGCTAAACTATGTTATCAGGAGAGAAATTGGCCTCTCCTTTGAAGACAAAACTAAGACTAGTGGGTAGTAATTACAAGGAAAAAATTTCAGTTCAATATTAACCTACTACTAAGTTTTTTTTTTTGGACAGAGTCTCACTCTGTCACCCAGGCTGGAGTGCAATGGTACGATCTTGGCTCACTGCAACCTCCGCCTCCTGGGTTCAAGTGATTCTTCTGCCTCAGCCTCCTGAGTAGCTGGGACTATAGGTGAGTGCCATCACACCTGGCTAATTTTTGTATTTTTAGTAGAAATGGGATTTCACCATATTGGCCAGGCTGGTCTCGAACTCCTGACCTCATGATCTGCCCACCTCGGCCTTCCAAAGTGCTGGGATTACAGGTGTGAGCCACCATGCCTGGCAACCTACTAATAATTTAATTGTCTACAAAATGCAGATGACTAGAAAGATCTGGCCTCTATCTAAAACATCTGAATTGTTTGGCCAGCTCTTTACATGGCAGACATCTCAAACATAGTGAAATCAAAGCAGAATTTTCATTGCCTGGAAACATAGTCATCACCAAGTTTCCTACATGTCAGTAACTTGTACCATCACCTGCTCAGGTATTCAAGCCAGGTATCTTGACAGTGCATATGATTCTTTATTTTACTCCTCTCTTTCCACTCCATGTCACAAAATCTATCTAGCCAGTTATGCCAACCTAACCTTCCCAAAATATAATCCAGACTCTTCCACTTCTCTCCATTTCCTACATTGCCACCACAATGCAAACTATCAAAATCTTTTCTCTGATCTATCATAGCAGCCTCATAATTAGTTTTCTTGCTCCTATTTCTGCTGCTTTTATTCTCTATACGTGAACAATATTTTTAAATATGTTCTTTAAAACTACTTAATGGATTCTGATGGTGCTTAGAATAGAATGCACAATCCTCGTCACAGCCTACAAAGCCCAACATTGAATGATCTCTGCCCCCCATTCCAGCCTTGTCTTTCGGCATCTTGAACCCAGTCCATTAGTCTCCAGGCTGGAAAAAATTATTTATTTTTCCACACCAAGCTGATTTTCACCTTAGACTATTCATCTTACCTATTCCTTCTGCTTAGAAAGCACTTATTTTGGAGCCCCAATGTCATATCCTGCAGTAGACCATCATTGAAAACCCAGTCTCTAGTAGCTATCTACTCACTCTCAGATTATTCTGTTTTCTTTCAATTATACTTATCACTATCTTATGATGTTCTTGTTTATTAATTTATTACCCAAACCTAAAAATATGTATTTAACATAAACAATGGAATGAAATGCCTCGCAAAATAGCAGGTCCCTGATCAATGAGAATGTACAAGCAGGCTTTCTTTGGTGACCATACACTACCAGATGTTATAGAAAAGATTCCTGCCCTTGTCCGAGGTCCAGCTGGATGACCACTGGAATTTCTTCTAATTCGCAGATCCTATGATCTTCTTGACAGTTTCCATCTTCAGCAGGTCACAAGCTGTTTTAAGTGTAAAAGAATCAGTGATTTTTTTTGCATATTTAATAAAAAGAAAAAAGGGAGGAAGAATGAAAGGGGAAAGAAAAGTTGCTCTAGGACAATATGTTTGAAAATGGATGCGCTCACACACACAAATTCAGTTAATTAGATGATTTTATGAATTGACCAACTAATTTGGTTGACTGTTAACTAATTTTAGTTGGTAGACCTGATATAAATAGCACATAGACTAATAAATACTGACAGTTACAGATATTCATTCACACGTCAGCTTTTACTGTGTGCACTTTTCTTACTGTGTTAGTCTCAGATGTTGAAATGTGTGCTTTTCTATAAAAATCAAAAAGCAGAGATTCATTCTTTTCCATGGACTTCATCTGTTCCTTGTTTCAACTGTATAAATATTATTTACATGTCATGGGTTTCTGACCTCTACTGGTGGAGACCAAATCGATTACCCATGAGCCGCTCAATTTGCAATCATTTAAAATTCCACTCTGTCTGGCACAGAAAAAGAACAATGGAAACTTGTCATAGTGTTCTCTTTTTGGTTTATTTCCTTTTCCTCATTTTTCTTCTTTATTTTCCCTTTTCTTCCATACTAGTTTCTCTTTTTCATTTCTTCATGTACCAGGAGTCCCTAAGGGACATTCAGAACTTCTTTCAGCAGCCATTCCATTTTTTTTTTATCACAAAATTAAAATGTCAGATCCTTCCAAGAACCCTTCAGGTTTACAAGGTCAGTAAGCCCAAGTCTGCTGAATGCAGGTGTTCCCGTCTTGAAGGAGGGGATCAAGGAAAGTGACTGTCATGTGAGTGGTGTGTGGTTTATCTACCAAGTGGCAACATCTCTCACTCTCACTATCCCTGCACTGCTCTGAGGGCAACCTGATCTGTCTTTAATCTACTCTGACCACAGAGCAAATGTTTTAAATAAAATCTCTGCATGAGTGAGTCACTACTCTTCTGGCTTTTATATGACATACCAAGGAGTGATGGTTTACTTTGCCTGAGTAACAAAATTAATATAAGAGAAACATTTTTGTTATGTGGTATCTTAAAAAAATATGAAAAGAAGAAAAAGGAGACATATGGACCTGAGCAGTGAAATTTGGATAAAAAAGTTCCACTTGACATGAAGAAAATAAGAAAAAAATGTAGTAAATCTTTTTTTTGGCAGAGAAGGACAAAAAATCAGCAGGAAGAAGTAGAAAGAGACACTTTCACTGAACAGCTGCAGTGACTCTAATAATGCCACTTATGTAAGGTACTAATCTTGAAGAAGCTTCATTTATGTTATCATTTTAAATGTGATATATTATCTCAACAAGTTTTAAATCTATACGGTGCTTGTTTATTTGGTGGAATCTGCATTACAATGAAGGGACATGCTGGTGTTTTTGTGGGTCTCAGGGAGGCTGGTTTAGAGCTGAATGCAGGTATTCAGTGGTTGTCTTCCTCTGGCTTGGATAGATGAGGTGCCTATGGCATGTACAAGTTGCCGTGGTATTTTGCCTGACCCAAAATATCCAGCTTTTGACGAATCAGCTCAGTTTTTGTGAGTTGGGAAGCCCAAACCAAATGTTCTATATCAAATGAAGGGAGTGTGATCTGATGGTAGGCAAAGTGTCCTGGATTCCTTAATGATCGCTTATGAGTGAACACTTCATGGTGTGTGCAGTATAGCTTGTGTAGCAATTTAATTTTTCCGTGAAATGTTTCTGATTACAAAATGAAATGAAACTTTTTTTGGCCCAAATCTTTTTTTTACCCAAAGAATCTAGAAAAACAAAACTACTCTTTACCAGGTTGGCAAGTCTTGTATGGAAATAGTCCCATGATAAAAATGGCAGTCCTAGTTGAAACCAAAGAGGGATATGAACCTTAGTATTCAAGAGAGGACAGGTCTGTAGCCATGACAGTTACTGACAGAACAATCTTGGGTAAGTTATTTTTTCTGCATGGAAATTAATTTCTCACATCTCAAAGTGGAGCTAATTCTAGCTGGTTCCCTCCATACAGCATGAATAACTGCAATTATGTATGCAAAGTCGTAGCATATTTTTATCATATGATCCATTAATGACTATAATGTAAGCTGTAGGCTTCTTTTTTGTACATGATATTTAACTTATATTGGGATGTGTCCAATTAGGGATTCAATAAATGATATTATATTTATTATAAAATATTTGCTGAGAGCATCTTTCATGAGTCCTTTGTCTCTCTTCTATCTGATATGATATTTGTATGCAACATTTCATTCTTCAACTCAAAGTATAGTATTTGATGCTCTTTCCATGATAGCTCTACATTTTGTTTCTGAAGGAGGTGCAAAACTCTATAAATTCAGAGAAAAGATTAGATTACCTTTACAAAAATTTAATTTAACTCTCAGTTTTTAACTTGCTGGCTTAACAGGGAATTGACTCTCACTCAAAATTGGGATTCCTAAGGAGTAGAAAGTTTCTGCATCTTAGGCAGTGTAGAAAACATTCAAGGGCTAACCCTGGTGTGGGTTAGCTGCTTCCTTGTAGAGTCTGCTGCTTCTCTGTCTGGGTACTGGCATCTTTGCCAAGATCAGGACTGCCAGTGTTTTGAGTGTAGCCTTCATAGGCTGATCCATTCTGTCTACTGAGGTCTGGTCATTTTCTAAGAAGCTGAGAGGAAATAGGTTTGGATGTCTACTAGTCGTAGGACTCAAGCATCTCTGTAACATACCTGGGTTTGGGGAACTATACTTTTTCCTCATTCTCTGTATTCCTAATATTTTATTTTCTTCAATTCTTCTCTCACTTCTTTCATCCCGTATGAAATACACTTACTATGATCTACTCGAAGCATTTGGGTTTTGAAGACACAAGCCAAAAAATGAAGTTGTCTTCAGACAACTTCAGACTTTTGTTGTGCAACAGAAACACTGTCAGACGAGAGAGCATAAAAGTTTGACTACTTCCTTTGCAGGGAGAAATACAGAGTTCAAAAAGCACATACGTTTATCATTGTCAACAAACTGGCCACACGCCAATTTCGAGGGTGATCAAAAGGGGCATTTTGGAAGTGTTTTCAATTTACTTTTTACCAATTTAAAATGAGTAGACACATTCTTTTCTTAAGATTTCTAGTGGGCAGTTGGAGAAGATAACTCAGAATGGATTTTTAAAGTAAACTTTAAAATTTTAGAATGAATTTAAATTTACAGAAAAATTCTGAAAGTAGTCCAGAGGGTTCCCATATTCCATGTACTCAGTTTCCCCAATTACTAATAGCATACATTTAGTATGGGACATTGTCACAACTGATGAACCAATATGTTAGTATGTTAATTAAAGTCCATACATTATTCAGATTTCCCTCATTTTAACCTAATGTTCTTTTGAGCATCCTATCCAGGAAACCACATTATACTTAGTCATGTTTCCTAGTGCCTCTCTTAGCTGTGACAGTTTCTCAGACTTTTCTTTCTTTCTTTTTTTTTAATAGCCTTAACAGTTTTCTTTATTCTTTTCTTTTTTGAGACAGTGTTGCTCTGTCACTCAGGCTGTGGAGTGCAGCAGTGTGATCTTAGCTCATTGCAACCTCCGCTTACCAGATTCAAGCAATTCTCGTGCCTCAGCCTCCTGAGTACCTGGGGCTACAGGTGTGTACCACCATGCCTGGCTAATTTTTGTATATTTTGGTAGAGACACAGTTTCACCATGTTGGCCAGGCTGGTCTCAAACGCCTGGCCTCAAATGATCTGCTTGCCTCAGCCTCCCAAAGTGCTGGGGTCACAGGTATGACCCCATCACATCTGGCCAGCCTTAACAGTTTTGAGTAGTAGTAGTCAGTTTGAAGTACACCTCAATATTGCACTTTTATGATGTTTTTTTCAGTTACACAGGTGTTACAGATTTTGAGGAGGAAGAACATAGAGGTAAAGCACTATTTTTATTAAATCTATCAAAGGTACCTGGTAGTAACACGACATCAATGTTGCTGCTAACCTTGATCACTTGGCTGAGATGAGGTTTATTACGTTTCTCCACTATAAAGTTATGCTCTTCTCCTTTCCCCACCACTGCCCACTTTCCATTTTTTACTGTTTGGAAGGAAGCCAATATGTGTAGCTTACACTTATGGGGTGGGGAGTGATGGTCTGTCTCTTTGAGGGGAAAATTGCCTCCTATTCCTTAGTTAGTGTGATATTATTATTTATAATAAGAAATATATATTTGGTATTCATCCCCATTTTCTGGCATACAGCTCCTAAAACTTTTAAAATCTCCTAAATGATGTGTGTTTTTGCAAGCTAATGAGATGGCTGGTGGCTCCTGAGGAACCTCAGGATGGGGGCTAGTTGC
This sequence comes from Callithrix jacchus, assembly GCF_049354715.1. Taxonomy (NCBI): domain Eukaryota; kingdom Metazoa; phylum Chordata; class Mammalia; order Primates; family Cebidae; genus Callithrix; species Callithrix jacchus. The sequence goes on from NC_133506.1 coordinate 125,659,612, forward strand.
AGGGAAGTCAAGCCTGTGATCAGAGGACTGAAATTTTCTTTTCTTTTCTTTCTTTCTTTTTTTTTTTTTTGAGATGGCGTCTCACTCTGTGGCTCAGGCTGGAGTGTAGTGGTGCGATCTTGGCTCACTGGAAGCTTCACCTCCTGGGTTTAAGCGATCCTTCTGCCTCAGCCTCCTGAGTAGATGGGGTTATAGGAACAGGCGACCACTTCCAGCTAATTTTTATATTTTTAGTAGAGATAGTGTTTTGCCATATTTTCCAGGCTAGTCTTAAACTCCTGACTTTAGGTGATACACCCGCCTCAGCCTCCTAAAGTGCTGGGATTACAGACAGGTGTGAGTTACCACGCCTGGCCAAAGAGGACTGAAATTATCAACCCTATCTTCTGACCTCCAGATAGGGATGAGAGGTTGAAGGTTGAGTTGACCACCGGTGGCCAATGATTTAATCAATTATGGCTATATATTCAAGCCTCCATAGAAATCCACAATGATAATTTTTGGAGAGCTCCGAAATTGGTGAGTATGTTAGTGACCAGGTTTGTTATGCCTGTGTGCAGCAAGCTAATTATTGAGATGACAGGTTTTGGAAAAAAGAAAAAATTTTATGCACAAGACTGCCAAGAGAGGAGATGGAGAACAGATCTCAAATCTGCCTCCCCAAAGATGAGATTTTAGAGATATTTATGGGATAAAGGTATAAAGTGGTCCAAAACATGGGGAAAGGTGACTGGGGACAAGGAAAAGCAAGGTGTGCTGGTCTATTTTGCATTGCTATAAAAGAATACCTGAGAGTAAGTAATTTATAAAGAAAAGAGGTTTAATTGGCTCACAGTTCTTCAGGCAGTACAAGCATGGTACCTGTATCTGCTTGGCTTCTGGGGAAGCCTCAAGAGTTGACAACAATGGTAGAAGCTAAAGGGGGAGTAGGCATGTCACATGGTTAGAGGGGAGGCAAGAGAGATGCAAGGCTTCTTTAAGCAACCAGCTCTTATTTGAACTAATAGAGTGAGAACTTTTTACCAAGGGGATAGCACTAAGCCAGACATGAGGAATCCACCTTCATGATCCAAACACCTACCACTAGGCCCACCTCCAACATTGAGGATTGCATTTCAGCATGAGATGAGGAGAGCATAAAACAACCAAACTATATCATGAGGTAACTGTTGATCTGCCCATGTGTAGTCAAGCATCATGGTTCCTAATAGAGCATGTGTTCAGAAAATGGTGGCATTAGTATGATCTAAGGAAGAAATTTTGGCCCTCTGATGTCAAAAAAAGTCATCTCTTGGGCATTTGAGCAGGCCCAGTCACACAGTTGGTGGTCTCAACTACCTTTAACCAGCCTACCCCCAACCCTTAATTCCTGAAAAAGAATTTTAAGCAGCCGTTACCATGGAGACAGATATGTCAGAGATGTTATCTGTAAGAAAGCTGGTGGATTGCTTAGCTGTGTAACTTTTAGCTACATATGTTTTAGGATTACCTAAGAAGTGATTAAAGGCAAGCAAGGCAAATTAAGTTTGATGGATGGGCTTAATCAGGTTAGCCCTCAATTTCAAATAGGTGGAAGTGCTGGGAGGGTGGGGTGCCCGGAGAAGGCATGGAAGCTTCATGCTTCTTTCTCCATACCCCATCTTATGCATCTCTTCCATCTGGCTGTTCCTGAGTTGTATTTCTTGTATTAAAATTGGTAGTCCAGCAAGTAAACTATCTTCGTGAATTCTGTAAGCCATTCTAACAAATGCTTGAATCGGAGGAGGGGGTTGTGGGCACCTCTGATTTATAGCCCATTGGACAGAAGTAGTGAGTAACCAGGGGACCCACCACTTGTGATTGGCGTCTGAAATCCAGGAGTCTTATGAGTCTTTTAAGCTGTGGGGTCTGAGCTAACTCTAGGTGAATAGTGTCTGAATTGAATTGTAGGACACCTAGTTTGTGTCCACAGAGACCTGAAAAATAGCTTGTGGTGGGAAAAAGAAAACCCATAAACAAAAGTAAGGCTTCCAGTCAACAATAGGCAATTAGTAGTTAAGTTCTGGGGGAGTCAAATGTTATACTTGGATTTCCAACTGCATGAGTGGTCAGTGTCTCTAATCCCTGTGTAGTTCAAAAGCTAACTGTGTTATGTCATTTATTTTACGCAGAGTGTTTTAGTTTTATATTCTATGAAAATTTCCTATATTTTTTTCCTCAGTGCTCACCCAATCCCTTTCCTTTATAAGAAATGGTATTTATGACTACTGTTAAGATTAATGAATTCTAATTTCAGTAAGCACACCTAATACCAGGTGATTTTTAGGACTGAAGGAAGTAAATAAATTAGTGTTGCCAACTTAAGAATGTGGCCAAGAACCATGCATTTGAAGTTGTAAACTCAGCATGACCATCTTAAGATTTTCAAGTAAGTTTACTTTTGCCAGATGACCACTTCCTGTTTTCATAAAGAAGAAGAAAACAACCTCTACTAAGGTCTGAAATATCAAATGGCTCTAAAAAACCGTATTTGGTTGATGAAAGTTTAAGGGATTGGCTATGGATGGATTTGATTTCCTTCAAAATACACACAAATTGTGAAATTAAGGTATAAGAGATGATTAAGGATTAAGGCACAGCCTTAGGTTTTTTTTCTCCTTCCCAAAAAGCTTTTGAAAATGCTTCAAGATACTTGAGCATTACCAAAATCATCTTGGGGACTATCTTCTAGTATGTTCTTATCTTGTTCTCTGAAACTTATGTTTAATAATCAGGCTGCTAAAAGTTTTCAGTAAAGTTGTGATCCAGGGATATTATAATTTAGAAATAGATTCATTTAGACCTATGATTACCTGGTATGTCATGTGGGACCATGTATATTCAGTTTTATTCATGCATTCCTCTGGCTTCTGGTGTTGCCTAAGTTGAAATAATGCAAGCCTGCCTCCCCCACTGATGACAACTAAAAATATTTAGATAAGACAAACAAAAAATCAACTATCTGAAGTTACTTAAAAGTCAACAAAAATAGAATGTTATTGAATACAGAAAACACTGGAGAAGTGAGCCTTAAGGGAATGTGTTTTTGCTATTGTTGTTCTTTACTCTTATATTCATGAACTGTGCAATGGTGGCATGGGAGGTGAAAACTCCAGTAGCAACCTCGTTTATTTACCTTAAGGGAGTAGAAAAAGCTGTCCCTGTAGTCTGAATGATGTGAACAGTTGTCTATTTTGTTTATTCATTTTTTTCCTCTTGTTTTGCTTCAGAGCCAGGCCTCAGTAACAGAGAAGCATGAAATTATCAGTGCAGGCATCTAAAATTCAGCTAAAAAGTCTTGTCTTCCTGGCCAGAACAACCAGAAAAAAACGAAAACGAAAACAAAGACAAAAAAAAGTCAATGAGTGTGTGTGGGTGTGGGGGCATCACAGAGAGCAGTTAGCTGAAGAAGACAACACTTAATTCTGTGTCTGGACCCACAAAGGTCCAAGGCTTATCCCTGAGCAGCACATTTGAGAGATAGACCCAAACAAACATAGGAAAGGCCTGAGAACTGAAGGAAGATTTAAACCATTGCCCAAGTTTCAGGCTAATCCCTGAGTGCTGCATTATTCAATATGAAGAACAGGGAGAATAATTTATTAGGATACTAATGAACAGAGCCTCTCACACCTGTAGAATAATATCCAAAATTCTAATGTATCATTAGAGTTTCAGAATGATAGGAAAAAGTTGGTGGAGAGAATACATATAAGGTAATAATGGCTTTAAACTTCCCAAATATGGGGGAAGACAAACATTTACAGATTAAAGAAGTTCAGCAAACCCCGAACTGAATAAATGCAAAGGAATCCATGCCCAGACATATCATAGTCAAAATGCTGGGACAACAATAAAAACAAAGACAAAAAAAACTTGAAAGAAGCTAGTGGAAAATGACATGTTACATGCAAGAGAAAATGAAATTTGAATGGACAAAAATCATTGGCAACAGTAAGCCAGTGGCACATAACAAAAGACAGAAAACAAACCACAAACCGATTAATCCAGAATTCCCAGAGAAACTTTCTTTTAAGAATGAAGGCAAAACAAAACATCTCTGATGTAGTTAAACTGAGAATATTCATCACTAATAAACCTGCTCTAAAATGAGTACTAAATAAAGTTCTTTAGAATGAAGACAAACAATGAAGAATGAACAATGAAAGTGACAAATATCTAGGTCAATATTAAAATGACTTTTTCTCCTGTGGAGTTCTTTAAGGTCTGTACTACTTTTTGAAAACAAAATTACCAACATTTTCTGATTTCCTTTTCAGTGCATATAGATATACTATATTTGACAAATATGAGTGGGAGGGTGAGGACATCTGCATATTGGGAAGGTTTCTACATTTTACTTGAAATATTAAACTATTTAGTTCTAACCATGAAAGGTTAAATGTAGGTAGTAAAACTTAGAGCAACCACTGTACAAATTTATGTAAAGAGGTATAAACAAAAGCTAGTAGATAAACTAAATTGAATATTAAATATTCAAACAATTTTTTAAAAGGCAGAAAAAGGGAAAAGGAGGAAAAACAGCAGAGACAAAAGAAAACAAATAATAAAATTGTAGGCCTAAGTTTAACCATATCAGTACATACATTAAATGTAAAGGACCTGAACAAATTAATTAACAGATTATCTAATTGAATTAAAAAAGAGATAATTTCCAACTATATGATGTCTACAGTTTAAATATAAAGGCATAGATGGGTTAGAAGCAAAAGGAAGAAAACATAAACAATAGTCTTTTCCCAGGAATTGCTATGAGAAGTACACAGAAAACCAGTAAGGCTATAGAATTTCAGAACAACACTATCAATCAGCTTATCTAATGTTTATTGAATACTCCACCCAACAACAGCAGAAGACATGTTTTTTCCAAGCACATAGGAAACAGTCACCAAGATAGTTCAAGATGGACCATAAAACAAGTCTTAGCATATTTAAAATAATTGAAATTAATCAAACTGTGTTCTCTGATGGAATTAAGCTAGAAGTGAATTCCAGAAAAGTACACAGACACTTTTAAATATTTGGGAATTTAAAAAGACACTTTTAAATAACCTATGGTCAAAGAGGAATTTTCAGAGAAAATTGGAAAATATTAGGAATGGGATGAAATGAAAATACAGTATATCAAAACTTGTGGATTGAGCTATTGCATTGCTCAGGGGGAAATTATAAACTAAATATCTATATTAGAAAGGAAGAAAAATCTGAAATCAATAACCTGAGATTCTACTATAAGAAATTACAAAAGTAAATTAAAACCAAAGAAGCAGAAGAAAGGAAATAATCATTACACTGAAAATCAATAAAACAACAGTGAAAAACAGTGGAGAAAAAAAACCAGGGATGAAAAAGGAGATATCACTGTGGCCTCTGCAGAAAATAAAATGATTATTAAGAAATACTATAAAAAGTTCAGTGCCAAAAACTTGACAATATTTTGTGGCCTTTAACATAAAATTTATTTTACATATTTAAGGTATATCACATGATGTTTTTGGATACATGTGGAGAGTAAAATGGTTACTGTAGAACAGCTAATTATCATATTCATCATCTCACATAGTTACCTTTGGTGTTTTTGTTTTTGTGGCTAGAAAGCTAAAATCTACTCATTTTAGTAGTTAGAAGAAGGGGCCATGACCCAAGAAAACCAGGCAGCCTCTAGAAGATGGAAAAACCAAACAAACAGATTATTTCCTGGAGTCTCCAGCATGCTCTGCTGACAATTTAATTTGGTCCCAGTAAAACTCATCGGGACTTCTGGCTTCCAGAACTGTAAAATTACAAAGTTGTCTTTGTTTTAAGCCACTAAGGTTGTGATAATTTGTTACTGCAACAATAGGAAACTAATCCAACAATGCATTTTGTTCAACATGATTTCATTTTGGTGAAAAATATTTTTCACAGGAAAAAATACTGGGAGACTCTACATTGAAGGATGTCCAGTATTAATAAGATTTTGATTATATCATTTTCTAGGTTTTCTATAATAGACATATATTTTGTCCATAATACATTTTTAAAGAAGAAAATGTAGTTACTGTGAATTTAGTCAAGATACTCAAATGTAATGATGAAATATATGTACTCTATATCATTTCTTAAAAAATTTAGAAAGAGCATTATCAATTATTGTAAAAGAATAACCTTCATAGACAAAAAAGTGTAAATAGCAACTTAGAACACACTAAAAATTTGACAATTCAGATAAAATGGGCAAATTACTAGAAAGATACAAATTATCATTACCAACTCAAGAAAGAGAAAAGTATGAATATATCTATAACAAGTAGAACCATTGAATTAGTATTTAAAAATCTTCTTAAGAAGAAAATCCCTGGCTCAGATGTCTTTGCTTGTGAGTTACACTGAAGGTTTAAGAAAAAAAGGAAAACAGAAAGTAAAGGGTGAAAGAGTACCTCTCAGCTCATTGTATAAGGCCAACATTACCGTGATGCCAAAACCAGACACAGACATTTAAAAAAATAAACACTATAGACCAATATTACTCATAAACATAAATGTAAAAATTCTCAAGAAAATACTAGCAAAGTGAATCCAGTGCTATATAAGAAGGATATACCTACCAAGGTTTATACCAGGTATGTAAGCTGGTTCAATATGCAAAAAATCAGCCAATGAATTTCATATTATCAACAGCTTGAAGAAGGAAAAACATACGATCTTCTGGATAATGCTTAACACCTGTTCATGATAAAAACTTTTTTTTTTTTTTTGAGAGAGTCTCGCTTTGTCACTCAGCCTGGGGTGCAGTGGCACAGTCTCAGCTCACTTCAACCTCTTCATCCCAGGTTCAAGCGATTCTCGTGCCTCAGCCCCCTGAGTAACTGGGATTATAGGCACACACACCAGCACACCTGGCTAGCTAATTTTTATATTTTTAGTAGAGACAGGGTTTCACTATGTTGCCCAAGCTGGTCTCAAACTCCTGAGTTCAGGCAATCCACCCACCTTAGCCATCCAAAGTGCTAGGATTAGAGGTGTGAGCCACCACACCCAGCCCCATGATAAAAACTCTTATGTAAACCAGGGGTAGAATAGAACTTCTTGGGTGAGATAAATAGCATCTACTAAAAGGTGGCCTAGTGCTCATATCATACTTGATGATAGAATGCTCTCCCTCTAATATTAAAAACAAGGCAAGGATGTCTACTCTCACAATTCCTAATCCACCTCATACTGGAAGTCCTTGCCAATGCAATTATGTAAGCAAAATAAATAAAAAGCATGTAATTTGGAAAGGAAGAACTAACCATGTTTATATTTGCAGACGATATGATTGCCTGTGTAGAAGAGTCTAAAGAGTCTTCAAAAGGGTACTAAAAGTAATAAATGATCCTGGTAAGACTGCCAGATACAAAGTCAGCATACAAAAATCAATTGTATTTCAATATGTTAGCTTTGAAAAAATATAAATTTAAATTAAAAACGGTATAATTTATAACAGCACCAAAGCATTAAATACTTAGGTATTTTAGTTGCACATGATTTCTAACTCTAATTTGTTAATTTATTTTTCCAGAGAATATTTATGAACATAGAACAGCCCAAGCTTGATAAATGGTTGAGTAGGGCTGACCAGGAATTATTTGGATGGGAACTTTTACCCAATCCATAGAGTAAAATGGAACTGGAAGTATAAACACGAGAGTTAATTTCATTGGTTGTTTTTCAAGAAGAGACATTCTATCTTTGGAAGTTAGATTTAAAAGTCAGTAATATAAGCCTGGGAAGGTAGTCCAATAAAAAAATAGCTAAAAAATTGAATTTGTGATGTAGAGTGCAGATTTTCAGACTGTGTTCCATAGATCCACAAGGTTCTGTAGGACTGCCTCAGGGTCATGTGTGTGTGTATGTGTGTGTGTGTGTGTGTAAATGTGAGCGAATAAGATATGTGCATGTGAGTGTATTTACATGTAAATGGGAATGTACATGTAAATGTGTATGTGTAAGTGTGATTGAACAGTAGTGTGCAAATACAAGTGTGCATAAATGTGAGCAAATAGTTTTTTTTTTTGTGTAAATGGGTGGATGGGGATGTGACTGTATGCACATGTGCCTTGGGGAGGAGGAAGAATGTCTACTTCTGTTCTGCCTGCATTTTCCTTTCTCCCACTATCTCAGAGCAGTTTTGCTTGGATTATATTTTCCTGGAGTTCTGTATAAGATTTTTCTTGGAGAAGTTTCATGGCTACTAAAAATAAATATGAGAACCTTGATCAATTAAGCAAAGAAAAGATCACAACAATTAACAAGGATCTCCAATTGCAGGCAGCAGGTAGACAGCAAAGTTCTGCTCAAGAAGCTGGCATTGGATAGAGCCTGAAGAATTTTTCCATGACCTTATCAGAGGCAATTTGGGCTTTGAGGACAGCAACCTTAACTACTGAGGATCTAAAGGACTGGTAAGGAGTTCAGTTGTTGATAGGAAAATTACAGGGAACTAGTTAGTAACGTCATTGAGGCAAGAACACATTTTGTGTTAAATTGGGCTATAAAGGTCTGAACCATAACCATGGGAAATATGATCCAGTAGACTATGACTTGAGAGTGGCTTTCGTCCCAGAGAACAGGATGGGGACAAATTTGCAGTAGGGTAATGCCCCTATGCAATGCCCTTCAAAGAGTCATTCTTAGAGTATTTCATGGAGCATCACCTGGGCTATTTGTTTTAAATGCAATTCCTGTGCTCCTCCACCAACCTACTGAATCAGGACCTCAGGCTGGGATCCAGAAACCTTTTTAACAGAGTGCATCCTGATGAATCTGATACCCTCTCAAGTGTGGAACAACTTGCCAAGTTTTTCAAAACTTGTTGCTAAGAATCATGCTGGTGCTTGTTAAACATTCAGCCTTTTAGGCCCTTTCACTAAAGGTGCTGGGTGGAGATGAAACTGGGTGATTTATATGCTGGGTTATTCTTATTTTAGTTAATACCATGAGGAATATCAAGGTAAGAGGCAAATTTGCAAAGTTTCTGGCTTTTATTGAATAATTGTTATTTTAAAGGTAACTCACAAAGAATGTTAAAAATCATTTTCAGATTTTCTTCCTCTCACTAGGAACAATTTCCCGAAAGTGTCATCATGAACAATTTCATGAATATGAAACAAAAATCAGGTGTGACATAAAGTGTGGGCTTTGGTAGAGAAGACTAGGGGTCTACTTGCCATTATTTGCATAAATATGCCATATCATTTGCAAGTTAAATCAGCTCATATCAAATGCCATTGATTTCTACTTTTGCACAGAAACCATTTATTAACCCCAAGGGATTCTTCACTTATGTATAACACACACATGTTAGAATGTTTTGTTGTATATTTCCCTTGGAAATTTACTGGATAAAAGCAAGGGTTATTTCCAAAAAAATTTTGGATGTATGCTCCTTTGTTTCATATGTGAGTAAGTGGGACACACAGAAATAAACATTTATTTGCCACATTTCTTTTGTTTTAATTTCTGGGGTACATGCATGTTTGTTATATAGGTAAATTGCACCATGGTGGTTTGCTGTACCTATCAACCTATCACCTAGGTATTAAGCCCAACATGCATTAGCTATTTTTCCTGATGCTCTCCCTCCCCCTACCTCCCTACTATAAGCCCCAGTGTGTGTTGTTCTTCACCCCATGTCCACATGTTCTGATTGTTAAACTCTCACTTATGAATGAGAACATGCAGTGTTTGGTTTTCTGTTCCTGTTAGTTTGCTGAGGATAATGGCTTCCAGCTCCATCCATTTCCCTGCAAGTAACATGATCTTGTTCCTTTTTATGACTGCATAGTATTCCATGGTGTATATGTACCATGTTTTCTTTAGTCTATCATTGACACGCATTTGGATTGATTCCATGTTTTTGCTATCATGAATAGTGCTGCAGTGAATATATGTATGCAGTTTTCTTTATAGTAGAATGATTTATATTCCTTTAGGTACCTACCCAGTAATGGGGATTGCTGGGTCAAATGGTATTTCTGGTTCTAGGTCTTTCAGGAATCACCACACTGTCTTCCACAATGGTTGAACCAATTTACATTGCCACCAGCATGTAAAACCATTCCTATTTCTCCACAGCCTCACCAGCATGCCATGCTCCTTAGACATTAATGTGCGTATGAATCACATTGAGTTCTTGAAAAAATACAGATTCTGATGAGCCTGAGGTGGGGGATGAGATTCTACATTTGTATTCAGCCCCTAGGTTATGCCAGTACTGCCGGTCCTCAGACTACCCTTCCCATAGCAAGGGGCTATCATACAGCATTCTATCCTGAGAGAGGTGACTGATAAACTCTATACTGCTGCTGTCTGTGAGGGCCATTAAGGAAACGCAAATTCTGTATGAATTTCACACAAAAGAAGATGAATGAAAACGTACCCTACCTTAAAGAACCACAGACAGGAGCAGAGAGTGCAGTTAAAAAGTGCACATGTACCCCAAAACCTAAAATGCAATAAAAAATTAAAAATAAATTATTTTAGAGTAAAAAAAATCTATTTATATTTTTTATTACCTCCATTTCAATACATTTCATTTTTATATTTGTATATTTTTATATCATACAAGTACATAGGTATATTCATGTTTTGTTATATATATATACACATGTATACACATATATATTAGATCACTATTGTAGATGATAGGCTTTATATATATGATTAATAAATAAATTCACATATAGGAAAAAAAAAGTTAACACAACATTATGCAATTTCCCAGAGCTCTGAATAACTGCTTGGAGCAAGCCTTGCCAATAGAAATCTCAGCAGGGAATTAGCAGGTGCTGCCTCTACAGATGGTTTGAGAAGCCAAGGCTTTGGTCTGGGGCAATGAGAAAAGAGAGATTTGGGGCTTCTCACTATTCCTGAATAACTGTGAATTTGGAATGATACTTTTAGCCACCATATAACCTGGGAGGGTTGGCAGCCTAGAAACACTTGTGTATAGTTACAGGGTAGGAATGGGTAGAGAAGAGAGGTTGGTGTCAATGTGGAGGCCTCTAGTAAACTGAGCTTTTGATTTCCACACTGGACAACGAGGGCCACATAAGCGATATTCTTCTAATACAATCAATGAATTTTCAGAGTTCCCTTAAAAATCGTTTCCATTGTAAATTTGACTTGACCTTGTTTCCTCATGACTGCCACCACTAAACCTCAATTGTCTTTACTTCTTTCTGGGTAGGGAGCTTTAGTTTCATACAGTTAGTTTTTCACTGTATTCCTTCTAGTGAATATTGTAAAAGTTTTATTTCTCTTCTACAGAATAGAATATGCTTGCTTCAATGTCCTTGGCCGCAAAACTTAGGTGAGTTTTTATCTCAATATATTATTAGCTTTTCCATAGAAATTATTTAATTCAAATTATGCACCATGGCAGAGAGTGCAAAGGCTGAGAAAATTTAATGGGACAAAGTCTATCTTCAAATTTCTTATTACCTAGTAATTTTAAGTACATGTTAATTGAAGGATTTTGGGTTTTGGAATTGTTATTCTTTAATGAAATTTGGAATAAAGGGACTGCAGTTTAGGAAGCTGAAGTTGGTTGTCACATTGCAATTTCTTTAGTGAGCATACAATTTTCATGACTTTATTAATGAGTTTTACTTGATAAATATTAAAAGGAAAGGTTTCTCTCTCTCTCTTTCTCCTCCTCTCTCTCCTTCTCTCTCTTTCCTTCTCTCTCTCTCTCATTCTATCGCTTATTCTTCCTAATCCTTTGGCAGAAAAGAACACCAAGAAGTCTGAAAATAGAAATTTCAGGTTTGGTGTTACACGGAGCCAACACTGTAACTGTGACTGGATGGTTTTTAGGTTTACATCTATTTCCTGCAAAGTGTTTTTATACCAGTTTCACTGTCTTTGAGTAGTTAAGTGGCCTTCTGCAAGTACTCAGAGTGGGAAAATCTCCTTGGAATTAGGCTGGGAAAGTTAAGATCAATGGTACTGCTGATGGCTTATCAGTGTGATAGCAGGAAAATGTGTTCCTGATGAGTAAGGCATTGAGCTTGTTCAAGGCATCCTATTTGGCCCAGACAGATGGTTAATGAGATAAGTTATGGTCAGAAGGTGCTGATTCTAGTGCCTTGGAATTTTTTGAAACAAATTTTGTGTTCAAAGGAAAAACAAACAGGCAAATGAACAAACAGTAAAGCCAGAAACAAGAACAAACAGGTCCTTTGATATAAAAATCAAAGAAAAATCAGTCAAAGAGATGAATATCTGCATTATTTATTTTAGCCTAACTCTACAGATGGCAATTTTATATCAGTGGGTTATAGAGAGCATGAACCCATCAAACTGATATCCCATGAGGGGATGTCACGCCAGGATACCCTATTGAGACCTTTCCTTCCAGAAGATGTTGGTTGGCCTACTTGCTCAGACTTGAAGCTGAAGGTTAAACATCACATACAGAGTTCTTACACATCAATTGAAAAGCTTATTGGAGTTTTAAAGAGTACAGACATGCAGGAAATATGGAATTACTATTAAACATTTGAAAAAAAATGTTCATTCTGATAAGCAAATAATTCTAATGAAAATAATATGACAGCATTATGTTTGGGCCCATTAAATAGTATGAACAGGAATAAAATATTAATAATGGTGCCCATTGAAATCAAGTGCCCAATTAATGAATTAAGCACTCTTCTAAACTTCTTGTTCCCTTGTAGATTGATGTAATTTTTTGTTTTTCTTTTGAGATAGAGTATCACTCTGTCACCCAGACTGGAGTGCAGTGATGCGGTCACAGCTCATAGCAACCTCTGTCTCCAAGGTTCAAGCAATTCTCCTGCCTCAGCCTCCTGAGTAGCTGGGCTTACAGGAGTGAGCCACCATGGCCAGCTAATATTTGTATTTTTAGTAGAGAGGAGATTTCTCTATGTTGGTCAGGCTGGTCTCCAACTCCTGACCTCAGGTAATCTGTCCCTGCCTCAGCCTCCCAAAGTGCTGGCATTACAAGTGTGAGCCACCAAGCCCGGCCCAAATTGATGTAACTTTCTAAAGGCCAGTTTGGTAATACATGCATTCAGAATTTCAACTCTTCATATTACTTTACCTATTCCAAAGCATAAAAATGATCATGGTTTTCTGTGTTATAATCCTCTGTTTGACTTTCCCTTAATTAAAGCTGGGATCATCAAACTTTTTCTGTAAAGGGCAAGATAGAAAATATTTTAGGGCTTTGTGCCACACTGTCTCTATTTCAATTACTCAGCTACGCTCTCGTGCACAAAACAGCCTAGAACACAGGTGATCTGTGCTCAAATAAAACTTATTTATAGACACTGAAATTTGAATTTCATATAATTCTCACTGGATACTAGGCTTATGTTTCATTTCAACCATTAAAGAATGTAAAAACCATTCTTAGCTTGTGGTTGTTTCCAAAACAGGTGGCAGGCTGCATTTGAGCCTCTAGCTTCAGTTACAGCTTAAAGCATAAATCCCCCAGTCCCCACATCCTTTACAACATTCTCCCCAAACTTTCATGCTACCTGCAACTGTATGCTTATGTGTGCCTTTCTCTTATGTCTAGAGTGTCATCTCCATCACCACCTTCCTGAAATTATTTTTATTACCTATGTTGACTTAGAAATGAGCTTTGTCGACCGGCTGCGGTGGCTCATGCCTATAATCCCAGCACTTTGGGAGGCCAAGGCGGGTGGATCACGAGGTCAAGAGATCGAGACCATCCTGGTTAACATGGTGAAACCCCATCTCTACTAAAAATACAAAAATTAGCTAGGCATGGTGGCGTGCGCCTGTAGTCCCAGCTACTCGGGAGGCTGAGGCAGGAGAATTGCTTGAACCCAGGAGGCAGAGGTTGCGGTAAGCCGAGATCGTGCCATTGCACTCCAGCCTGGGTAACAGGGGTGAAACTCCGTCTCAAGGAAAAAAAAAAAAGTAAAATATTAGATGAAAGCAGGATTTTTGGTATGATTTAGTGTGAATCAAAGTATATCTAATTGACAAGTATAAACCACTTAGATCTCATTTATTTATCTATCTATCTATTTATTTATTTATTTATTCATTAATTCGTTTGGTTCTGGGGTACATGTGCAGAACGTGCAGGTTTGTTGTTATATAGGTATACACGTGCCTTGGTGCTTTGCTGCATCCATCACCCCATCATCTACATTAGGTATTTCATCTAATGCTATCCCTCCCCCTTCTCCCCACCCCTGCTATCCCTTGCTAGTCCCCCACCCTCCGACAGGCCCTGGTGTGTGATGTTCCCCTCCGTGTGTCATGTTCTCATTGTTCAGCACCCACTTATGAGTGAGAACATGGGGTGTTTGGTTTTCTGTTCTTGCGTCAGTTTGCTGAGAATGATGGTTTCCAGCTTTATCCATGTCCCTGCAAAGGACATGAACTCATCCTTTTTATGGCTACATAGTATTTCATGGTATGTATGTGCCACATTTTCTTTATCCAGAGTATCATTGATGGGCATTTGGGTTGGTTCCAAATCTTTGCTATTGTGAACAGTGCTGCAATAAACATGTGTGTGCATGTGTCTTTAGAATAGAATAATTTATAATCCTTTGGATATATACCCAGTAATGGGATTGAAACAAATGGTGTTTCTATTTCTTAGATCTCCTTTGATAGTGCAGGGACTGAAGATTGCAGGAGGGTGTTGGATGTCTGGGTTTGTACGAAAGATTATCAGTAGGATAATGGGAAGACAGGCACAGGAAGGGGAAGTTGGGCATATAAGCAAGCAACAATAGGTTAAGGGTCTGCATGGGGCAGACCGTGTTCATTTTCAGTTGGATTGAGATAAATAGAAGAGAAAGTGGTTATGCAACGAACTGAACAACAAAACATTTCAATTTCTCATGATTTATTACTTTTTGCAAAATAATTTACTACAGTAAAATTATAGTAAATTACTGTTTATAAAGAATAATTGTCTCCTTATAAAGAGATAATTAAAGTGGTCATTTACATTTCATTATAGTGTTTTTGTTAAAATTATGATATTTCAATCAATAAATTGTAAAATACCTTTTTACAAAGGCCATTGTGTAAAGTGGGTGGCTAGTCTTGAATTCAATGCCCCATACCTCTGGAGAACCCAATGATACGGAACACGAGGTGTTACTAATAATAATGTTTATTATGCTATCTGTATATACACATTACTTATTGTATTGTTGTATGTTTTATACACACATATATACCTTGCTTAAAAATAAAATAAATATCTTTGGGAAAAGTAACCTTGTGAACTTTATAAAGTAATAAAATAATATTAATAGTTAATTACCAATAACTAAATGAATGTTTCTTATGTGACAGGTGCTGTCTAAATATTTTACATTCAAGATCTTTTTCCTTGCTTAAATATTAATCCTAGAAAATTCAAACATATACAAAAGAAGGCCACTATAGTGATCTGCCTAGTACCTAACTCCCTGCTTCAACACTAACAATCTGTGGCCAAATTTATTTTATCTTTGCACTGATTTCCTCCTCCCATGTTATTTTGAAAGAAATCCTAGACATCGTATTATGTTATCCATAATATTTCTGCTTGTATCTCTAAAAGACAAGGACTCAAAAATATAAAACCACAGTGCTATTATCTCACTTATAAATAATTAGCAGTAGTTTCTTAGTATCATCAGATATTCAGTCAGTGTCTATTTGTGTGCATTTAAAATTTTTACAAATTTTTTCAATTGAGATCCAAATAATTTTCATGTTACAATAGGTTGATATTTGAAGTCTTTCAAATAACTTTTAATTTATAGACTCTCTCTCTCTCTCTCTCTCTCTCTCTCTCTCTCTCTCTCTCTCTCTCAGTGTTTATTTCTCTCTCTCCTTGCAGTTTATTCATTTAATAAACTTGGCTATTCTGTCCACAGCCTGGATTTTTTTGGACAGTATTTCACCTGGCTCTGTCCTCTGAGCTTCCTGTAAATTGATAGTTATATGTAAAGACCTCATCAGATAAATCTGACAATTAATTGATGATATAGTTGTATGCAGGGGGAGGCTTGTGGGTGGCTTTAGATTCTTCCAGAGGGAGGCTTATTTTAATTTTGTGATCTTTGTTGATGCTGTTGTTAGCAACCTAGATCCTAGGTGAATTCATTGGGGTTTGAAAAATTCTTGTAGTCTAATTCTAACTTTTTATTCATGTATTAGCTAGGCACTTCTATAAAGAAAAATACCTCAATTACAACTTTTCTCCCAAATGGTACATTTCTATAGGAAAATAATAAATGATGGATTTTTTTTCTGTGTATTATGAGTTTTCAAAATAATGAGGTAGTAAGCATGGTCCAACTATGATCAATTCATGTGATTATTTATTTTGGGGAGATCATTATGATCTCATATATTATACATACATGTAAAAATGCAGCATGCATACATGAAATGTACATCCTTGGGATGTGCCAGTCTATTGCAGTTATTCTCCTTATTGATGTTCAAGTTATCCCCAACTTTGACCAGGGGGAGCCTCAAGTGGCTCCTGAATGATTTTACAAGGCGTCTTTTGGCTTTTAGAGGGTTCTTTTCATGTAGTAGGATTCCAGTCTTATCTGTACATTTCCTATTCTATATCTGTACACAACCATTTCTACAAGAAACCCTGGTCCTTTTCAGTGGGAAAAAGTATTTGGACACTACATTCTAGTCTGTAGAGGTCATCATTGCTGCTGGGATGGCTGTATTAGTGGGCAATACTAAGAAATATAGAGATAGGTTTTAAAGCTAAAAAGTCATGAGTTTGTACTGATTCTTCAAATTCAGATTTAGAACTATTTGTGGTTTTCACTTAACCCACTTTGATATCACATCTTTATTTTCTTCCTCCAATTCAGTAATCCTGATCTCAATAGTACCGGGGATTATAGAATTAGAGTATTACAAAAATACTCATCTCTTTGTTCCTATAATGTACTCAGAACAGTCTGGAAATAGCAATACCAATGCTAATACCAACAATATAATTACAGAAGCGTATACAATTTTATTTTTCGGAAGTTGTCTTTGTCCTCAGCATATTATAACATTAGAGTACACCCTTCTGGAATGTGCAGATTGATTATTGTTTTAAAGTCACACAGTTTAGTTTCTCTGCATGTGACTATGCCACTAACTATATTTGCACCTGTAATAAATTTAAGGCTAGTTATTTATTTTTAAATTTTTTGACATTGTATTATAAAAAACTATGTTTTGTAATTATGTAAAACATTTACATGGTTTCAAAGGCAAATATCTAAAATGAGGTAGATTAAAGCTACCTCATTTCTTCTCTTGGTCCATCTAGATTTTTTTAAAAAAGCTACCTCATTTCTTCTCTTGGTCCATGTAGATTTTTTTTTTTAAAAATTAAGGTTTATTATTTTATTGTTTTTTTTGAACTATAAGTAGGTAGTTTAATATATTCCTATATCAATCTGTCTTATATCAGTGGGGATATAATGTAACAACTTTTCTTCATCTTGTTCTTTTTACTTCATACACATCTTCAAAATTGTGTCTTGGTATTATGTAGTGGGACTCCTTGTCTCTTTGTGGAACTGCGTAGTTTATATGTGTGAATGTGCTGTAGATTATTCAGTCAGACTCCTAGGGGACAACTGGGTTGCTTCCTGTGTTTTACTACTGTGAAAAGTCTTGCAATGAACAATCTGGTGCATGTACCCCTTATGTATTGCATAAGTGTGGCTTTGTGGATAGCTTCCTAGAAGTGGGATTGCTGAGTGAAACAGTAGAGGCATATATAATACTGGCATATGTTGCAAAATTATCCTTTGTCTTCTATTCTAACCAGCAACATTGGAACCGTCTGTTTCCTCATGACTTCTACAAAGAGTATATTTTCAAACTTTTGGCTTTTGACAAATAAATAAGTGAGAAGAGGTAGCTCAATGTCGCTTTGATTTGTATTTCTCTTATCGTGGTCAAGAGTAACTTGCATTTCTCTCTGTAAACTTTCTTTTTGTTAACCTAGCCCATTATTTATTGGATAGCTAGTGTTTTCAATTTCCCTATGTTTAGAAGTGTTTCATGTTAAAATTTGATGATTAAAAATTTTAAATATTTTAATATTTTGTCCTTTGTCTTTTAGTTTAATTCTGTAATCTTCTGCTATGCAAAAGTTTTAATTTTTGTTTTATCAAATTTATCTTTCTAATTTTTTATTTCTTTAGGACTTGAGTCATAGAAAAGCTTCTCTTACTTTCAGGTTGTAAAGGAATTCACTTCTAGTACTACAGATTTAAAGTTTTACATTTAAATAGCTTATCCATTTGGAATTTGTCCTGGGGTATGATATAAGAAAAGGATCCAGTGCTATTTTATTTATATGGTTACTCAGTTGGCTTAATACAACTTATTAAATAGTCCATCTTTAACTCTATGATATGATATGCTTTTATAGCATCTTAAATTTATACCTGTAATTGGGTCTATTTCTGGATTTTCTAGATTGGTCTGTGACAATGTTTGTATTGTTACTGTACTGTTTTAATTCTAGACAATTCATAGTATTTTTGATATTGGCAAGGCTCTCTTCCCTCACTACCACACATTCATCTTTATTCATGGTATTCTTTACGATTTTTCCTTATTTGTTTTTTGAAATGACGTGAATACTCAACTCATAAAGCCTGGCTTTAAAGCAAAATCTGATCCCATTTGCTGGAATTGCATACATTTATAAATTAATTTAGATTAAATGGACATCTATATTGATGCACAAAAATTGTAGCAATATTATTTAAAAAAATCAGAGATGATATACAAGCATAAAATATTTGTTTTAACTCTAGTGTTTTTTTCTTTTCTTTTTTTTTCCAGAAAATCTGTAAGCTGAATCTAGTGTTTTGTTTTAACTCTAAGATGTTAATCGTCAAGTTTAACATCTTAGCCTAAGACTTTTAAAAATGAATGACATATATTTATATAAGTGACATAGTTTGATTTGTAGAATAATTTCATTTGTTTAACAATAAAATTTATAATCCTATCTATATTTGCTTCTATTGATAATTGGGAAGTCAAAGTGGTCCACTCAATAAAATGCAAAGATTGTGGGTACTTTTCTTTCATTTTTCTATTTGAACCAAATTTCATGGTTTGATGATGGAGAATGGATATCTAGGCACAGCTTTACAAAAAGAAATCTGCTATCTTTCTATGTATACATCCTCAATAAGATAATTAGCTACAATTAAATTAAAATGCAATGAATCTGTCTGAATTTTTGTTGTTGTTTCTTGTGAACTTTATCTCATTGGTGTTAAAGATTCACATTTTGGAACTTTTCACCACATTCGAATTGTATGGCTTGGTTGTGATAGAATGGATTTACCATGATTTTCATTCATGCCTAATTCGAGTGTATGAATTCTGCATTTTTTTTCATTCACACATCATTACACAAGCTATCCTTGAAGACATATTTAATATGTCAGAATAAAATGACTGCTTTCAAAGTAAAAAAAATAGGTATATCAAAGTTCAAACTCAATGCAATTAATAATAGCAAAATTAATTCATAAAGTATTTACAACTTGCCAGATTCTTCCCAAGTGTTTGTTATATATTAACTCATGTAATCTTTGAAATAACATAAAGATGTAGGTACTATTTCCTAATTCTATAAATGGGGCTCAACTCATGCAGTTGGTAAGTGAGATTTAAACTCTGGCAGTTTGACATAGCCTTGTTTGTAACCATTATACTCTACTGACTGTATATGCTAGATTTAAACTTTTACATTTAAATAGCTTGTTCATTTGGAATTTGTTCTGGAGTATGATAGGAGAAAAGGATCCAATGCTATTTTGTTTATATGGTTACCTCAATACAACTTGTTAAATAGTCCATCTTTAACTCAATGTTACGGTATGCTGCTTTTATAGCATATTAAATTTGTACCTATAATTGGGTCTATTTCTGAATTTTCTAATAAGTCCCGTTCTGTGACAATTTTTATATTGTTACTATACTGTAACAATACACTTATGTATTTTTTCATGTAAAAACATGCACAGTATATAACATTGGGGGTTAAAGTGATGATAAAGACAAATGTGATCTCTTTCCTCTTGGAAGGAGGCTGAATGTAGACTGAAAAGAACAGCATGAGATAAAGCTCAGGAGGTGAGACGATCCTGGTTTTGAAGGTGTTTATAAACCATATTTCAATCTCCTGGCAATGGAAATTCATTGAAAAGTTGAAATGGGGAAGTTACATAAACAGATATGCACTTTGGAGATATTACTTTGACTCTACTGGGGGATAATGGATTGGGAAAAAAGCAAGACTGTTGCAGAGGTATTATTTAGGAGAGGTTGTGGTAGTCAACATGAAATATGAAGTTAGCATGAACTAAGAGGTTGGCAGAGGACTAGAATTAATGAATTGATTTAAGATACTTAGAAGGAAGAATTAAAAGGACTTTCTATTGCATACATCTTGGGAATAAGGAAGATGATGTAGTTCTGAATTTCTGACTTAGGAATGTGGAGAGTGTTGATGTCATTTCCCATTAGGCAATGTAGGCGGATAGGCCAGGTAGGGATAGAAGATGATTCATTTACATTTGAATATGATGAGTTTCATGAGACATACAAGGGGAGTTGCTCATTATGTTGTTGAAAAACATGGGTCTGAGGCTCAGGAGAAAGGTTTGGGTTGAAGATGTAGATTTGCAAGTCTTTAAGCTATAAGGAGTAATGACAGTCAAGTTCTGAAACCAAGATTATTGCTCAGAGAAGGTTCATAGAATGTAACAATGAGGCTTTTGAAAGAGCTCAAAATATCAATAGCATGAAAGAGATGAGAAGAGAATGAGAAGCAAAGATACAAAAGTAGGAGAAGTCAGAAGGGGGGGACCCAGGAAAATTTAGACATCATAAAAGTTAGAGGAAGAGAGAATTTATAAAAAATGAACAGACAGGTAGAAAGTTAAGCTCTTGGTTTGCTTGATAGATATAAGATCATCTCTCTCTTTGTATATATGTGTGTGTATATAGTATATACATATACACACACATATGTTCAAAGAGATGATCTTATATCTATAGATATAGATATATAGATATAAGATTATATATATAGATATACATATATATACAGAGCATAGATATATCTCTATATAGATATAGATATATATATATATGTATATAGATATAGATAGCATAGATATATCTCTATATAGATATAGATATATATATATATGTATATAGTATATATACACACACACACACACACACACACATATATATATATATATATATAAATATAGAGATATATTTACTTCTTTATCCTAATGACTTGCAAATCTATGTCCTCAACCTGAACCTTTCTCTTGAGCCTCAGGCCTATTTTTCAACAACATAATGAGCATCTCCACTTTTATGTTACATGAAAGTCAGCATATCCAAATGCAAATGTATTATAGTGTTCAGCAACACAGACAAAATTGATGTTCTTGGAGAGAGTAATATCAGAAGCCTGTTGGAGTAGAAACTGGATCATAGTGGGATATGGAGTAACTAGGGAAAGTGGAAATAGAAACAGTGAAGCTAATCTGTTTATTAAAGAGGCTTGGCAGTAAAAGAAAGTAATGGGTTGGTGCAAAAAACACAAAAAGTGCAATTACTTTTGCACCAACCTAATAGAA
The DNA here is from genome assembly GCF_049354715.1 of Callithrix jacchus. Taxonomy (NCBI): domain Eukaryota; kingdom Metazoa; phylum Chordata; class Mammalia; order Primates; family Cebidae; genus Callithrix; species Callithrix jacchus. Next base: position 125,681,349 of record NC_133506.1, read on the forward strand.
AGGACAGTAGCAAGAGGGAGGAAAATATAAATAATTTTTTAACTTTTAAATAACTTTTAGATTTGGGGTACATGAACAGGTTTGTTATATAGATAAATTGCATGTGGTTTGGGGTGCAAATTATTTTGTCACCCAGGTAATGAGCCTAGTACTTGACAGGTATTTTTTTAATCCTTTTTCTGCTTCCACTCTCCACCCTCAAGAAGGCCCCTGTGTCTGTTGCTCCTTTCTTTGTGTCCATGTGTTCTCAATATTTAGCACGTATAAGTGAGAACATGTACTATTTGGTTTTCTGTTCCTGTGTATTAGTCTGCGTAGGGTAATGGCTTTCAGCTCTATTTATGGTACTGTAAGGAACATGATCTTACTCTTTTTTATGGCTGCATAGTATTTCACAGTGTATATGTACCATATTTCTTTATCTAGTCTACTGTCGATGGGCATTTATGTTGATTCTATGTCTTTGCTATTGTAAATAGTGGTGCCATGAACATACGTGTGCATGTGTATTAATGGCAGAACAATTGATATTCCTTTGGGTATATACTCAATAATGGGATTGCTGGATTGAATGGTAATTCTGTTTTAAGGTCTTTGAGAAGATGTCAAACTGCTTTTCATAATGGCTGAACCAACTTACATTACCACCAGCAGTGTGTAAGTGTTCTATTTTCTCAACAACCTAGACAGCATCTATTATTTTTTTATTTTTTAATATTAGCCATTCTGACTGGTGTGAGATGGTATCTCATTGAGGTTTTTTATTTCTCTAATGATTAGTGATGTCGGACATTGCTTGTTGGCCGTGCATATGTCTTTTTGTTTTGTTTTGTTTTGTTTGAGACACAGTCTCATTCTGTTAGCCAGGCTGGAGTGCAGTGGCATGATCAGGGCTCATTGCAGCCTCCACCTCCAAGGAACAGTCAATCCTCCCACCTCAGCCTCTGTAGTAGCTGGGACTATAGCTGCACACCACCGTGACTGGCTAATTTTATATTTTTTTGTAGCAATGGGGTTTCACCATGATTCCCAGGCTAGTCTCAAACTCTTGGTCTCTAGGGGGTCTACCCACCTCAGCCTCTCAAAGTGCTGGGATTACAGGTGTGAGCTGCCATGCCCAGCTTCTTCTTTTGAAAAGTGTCTGTTCATTTCTTTTCTCACTTTTTAATGGGATTGCTTCCTTTTTATTTGTAAATTTGTTTGAGTTTCTTACAGATTCTGGATGTTAGATCTTTGTTGGATATATAGCTTACGAATATTTTCTCTTGTTCTGTAGAATGCTTGTTTATTGATAGTTTCCTTGCTGTGCAGAAGCTCTGTAATTTAATTAGATCTCATTTGTTGAGCTTGGTTTCTGTTGCAATTGTTTTTGATGTCTTAATCTTGAAATCTTTGTCAGGTACAATGTCCAGCATAGTATTTCCTAGGTTATCTTCCAGGGTCTTTATAGTTTTAGCTTTTAATCTAAACATTTAGAGTTTATTTTTGTATAGAAGACAAGGAAGGTGTTGTCCTGTTTCAGTCTTTTGCATATGGATAGCCAGCTATTCCAATGCCATTTATCGAATAGGGGGTCTTTTCCTCATTGATTGTTTTCGTCAGCTTTGTTGAAAATCAGATGGTTGTAGGTGTGTGAAATCATTTCTGGGCTTTTATTCTGTTCCCTTGGCTTATGTGTCTGCTTTTGTACCAGTATGATGGTATTTTGGTTACTGTTACTTTTTACTATAGTTTGAAGCTGAGAAAGGTTATGCCTCCAGCTTTGTTCTTTCTGCTTAGTATTGCCTTAGCTATTTGTGCTCTTTTTTGGTTTCATTGGAATTTCAAAATAGTTTTTTCTAACTCTGTGAAGAATGTTATTGGCAGTTTGATAGGGATAGCACTGAATCTGTACATTGCTTTAGACACTGTGGCCAGTTTAACAATATAAATTATTTCTATCGAAGAGCATGGAGTTTTTTTCCATTTGTTTGTGTCATCTCTGATTGCTTCAAGCAGTATTTTATGATTTTCGTTGTAGAGGTCTTTCACCTCCTTGGTTAGCTGTATTCCTAGGTATTTTATTCTATTCGTGGCTTTTGTAATAAAATTAAATCATTAATTTGTCCCTGAGCTTCAATGTTGTTGATATATAGGAATGCTACTATTTTTTGTACATTAATTTTATATCCCAAAACTTGCCTGAAATTGTTTATCATGTCAAGGATCTTTTGGGCAGAGACTATGTGGTTTTCTAGGACAAGAACCACATCCTCTGCAAGCAGGGATAGTTTGACTTCCTCTCTTTCTATTTAGATGCTTTATATTTCTTTCTCTTGCCTGATTGTTCTGGCTAGGACTTCCAGTACTGTATTGGATAGGAATATTGAGAGAGGGTATCCTTACCTTGTTCTGATTTTAATACTCCCAGCTTTTGCATATCCAGTACGATGTTGACTGTGGGTTTGTCATAGATGACTCATATTATTTTGAGGCATGTTCCTTTGATGCCTAGTTTCTTGAGGGTTTTTATCATGAAGTGATGTTAGATTTTATGGAAAGCTTTTTCCACATGTATTGAGATGAACATATGGGTTTTGATTTTAATTCTTTTAATTTAGTGAATTACATTTATTGATTTGTGTATGTTGAGCCAACTTTGTCTCCCAGGAATGAAGCCTACTTGGTCATGAAGTTAGGAAGGAGTCCCTCCTTCTCAATTTTGGGAATAGTTTCAGTAGGAATGGTACCAGATCTTCTTTATACATCTGGTAGAATTCGGCTATGTATCTGTCCGATCCTGAGCTTTTTCTGGTTGGTAGGCTTTTTACTTAATCCTGATTCAATTTTAGAACTTGGATCAATCCTTTCAGAAATTTATCCTCTTCCTTGTTCAATCTTGGGAGACTGTATGTTTCTGGGTATTTATCCATTTCTTCTAGGTTTTCTGGCTTATGTGCATAGACATGCTCATAATGGCCTCTGAAGGTTTTTGTATTTTGTGGGGTTAGTGGTAACATCTCTCTTGTCATTTTGGATTGTGTTTATTTGGACTGTCTCTCTCTTTTTTTTTTTTTCTGTTGGTTTAGCTTGCATATATCAATTCTTTCAAAGAACAAGCTCTTGGATCCCTTGATATTTTGCATAATTTTGTGCACTTCAACTTTCTTCAGTTCAGCTCTGAGTTTGGTTCTTTCTTTTTTTTAATTTTTTTTTTTTTTTTTTTTTGTAGAGACAGGGTCTCATCATTTTGCCCAGGCTGTTCTCAAACTCCTGGGCTCAAGCAATCCTTCTGTGCTTTTTTTTCTCTATACCGTGTCATTGTCTTTAGGGATAAGCAGGAGTGCAGTCAGCTTGGCATTCCACAAAGATCTTCCAAGGCATGAAAATATGTATGATGTAGAAAAGTGGAATATCATGTTCTTCACTGTGGTTAGAGGAAAGAATAATGATAGGTGGGAATGGGAGGTGATGTAAAGGTAAAGTAGGACCAAGGGAAGGATCTTGGCTGACATTCTAAAAAATAAGCAATAAAAAGTCACCTTCCAATTTTAAGCTTGGGAGTAGAATGATCAGACTGGTGTTTGGAAATAGAAAACCACTGGAGAAGGAAAGTCTAGATGTTGGGAAATCCATGAGCAGTATCATAGCAGTGTGGAGAAGAGATGGCAAATATCTTGGCTGGAGCAGTGACAAAAGAATGAGGAGAAGGGAACAAATTCAAGAGACACTCCTGATGTATAATGAGACTATGCGGCTGATTGCCTGCGAAAATGCAATGTGACTTTGAGATTCCACAGCTGAACTGGAAGCTAGAAAATTATGGAATGATATTTTTAAATTTTAGAGAGAAAATAATTTTCTACCTAGAATTCTATATACATGTATTAAGTGAAAATGTTAGATATTCAAGTCTCTAAAAGTTTACCTCATTTTTATTTATTAGTGCTACTAAAGAATATACTCCCTCTGCTGGGTGCGGTGGCTCACGCCTGTAATCCCAGCATTTTGAGAGGCTGAGGCAGGCAGATCACGAGATCAAGAGATCAAGACCATTCTGGTCAACATGGTGAAACCCATCTCTACTTAAAAAATACAAAAATTAGCTGAGCATTGTGACACAGCCTGTAGTCCCAGCTTCTCAGGGGACTGAGGCAGGAGAATTGCTTGCACCTGGGAGGCAGAGGTTGCAGTGAGCAGAGATCCTGCCACTGCACTCCAGCCTGGTGCCTGGTGACAGAGCGAGACTCTGTCTCAAAATAAAAGAAAAAAAAGAGAATATACTCCTTCAATTCAAAGGAGTAAACAAACACAAGGGGGGACACAGAGTTTGCAATACAAATAAGAGGAATGTCCAGAAAGACAGTGAAAGAAAAGTCAAGGATGAGAACAAAATGTGAATGTAGAGAGCAACTGGTCTCAGTGGCAAGTGTAGAACGAAGGATGCCAGGCATAGTCTTTAAGTGGCTGAAAATAGTAGAATACCTTAAATGTAACTGAGGAGGGAATTATTTCTGATAGAGAATTTGGGTACAAAATTGTGATTAGTTGATAGAAAAATAAGCACCAACATTATTACCAAAACAAAACAAAATAAACATCAACTCCATGATAAGCAAAGGTATGAAAGAGAGTATGCTTGAACTATATGACATGGCTTAGTTGTGAAAAATATTTGCATAGTAATAATAGTATCATGACTGAGTACAAATCTAACAAATTTTGATATAGCGACGTTGAGAGACTGCAGGGAGAGTGAGTGTATGGAGAGTAGTTGTTGGGGGTAGAGGTAGCTTAGGAGTTAAAACCTCAGATTTTGTAGTGATAGTAATAAAATACATAATACTATAAAATATAAATATGAAATAAAATATTTTATATTATATAAAACATAATACAGCTAAAACATTTTATATCTCTTATATCAAATGCCAATAGGCAGTACTCTAAAACTGAAAATCAAGAAATAATATTATTTGTTGCTCAGATATTGGCAAGTAAATACCATAAGAAACATCTAAGAGAATAGAAAGTAGCTGCTTCTGGGGAACAGGAATACAATACATGGAAGGGGAAAAGAACTGTTAATTTTCAAAATCAGTTCTGTAGACCCATTTAGTTTTTCACATTACATGAGTATATGCCAATGATATATTAAATTTCTAAAAGAGAAGGCAGGACAAGAACCAAATGTGGGGAGGGCAATGTGATGAGACAACCATTGTCAGTACAATAATGTAGTTGTTAGTATCAACAACATTAACCATTATTCTTTTAAGCAGGTCTGGAATGGAATAGTTAGGATTATAATTATAACTAAATTAAACTGAAAGTTATGATTTCTCAATTGAGCAAATATTGGTGGGATGATAAATCCAAGAAAATACATTTTATTTTCAAATGGAATTTCTATTTAAATAAAATAGAGCAAGAAAACCTGCTAATCATGGATACATCATAAAATAAAAATATTGTGCTGTAGTTTAATAAATTAATACCATTAGTTTGCCAAAGAATTAGTAATAATAATGTCCAATTTACTACTGAGAAATCATATGACTGCTGCAGTGTATAAAGAAAGCATCTGGAATTACAAAATCCACTGTTTCCTTTGGAAAGAGAAGGGAAATGATTAGCTGAAGCTGTCAATTATCTTTAAATAAATATTACCCCCTTGGAATCAGTAATGTGGGATATTCTTTTGTTGGGGAGATGGTGGAAAGGAAAATAGTATAAACCTCATTCAAACCACTAATTTTAAAGCATTTTATAATATCTAAAATTTCACAGCTTGGATAAATTTGTTTCTTCCTCCTTTTTTATTCTCCTATTTATTGAAAATCATAAAATTGAGAATAAACTGGACGTGGAAAAGCTGTGCATGCATAAGAGAGTTTCCAGGTTTTTAAATGTATATATCAAATTTCTACCTACTAACAAGTGCAGTAGAAACTGGGCTGAGTTCCTCAGGACTGAATTTATGACTGGCCTTTCCGGATATTTGGATATAGAAGATGGAGCTGAACATTGAGTTTCATGCTAGCCACAAGGTCACTTTTGTCTTTCTTCTCTCCCTCAAACTTTTTTGACTCCATCTTCCATAGTCTCAGGCTTTCATTTTCCATTTCCTTTACATTTTAATATAACCTGGAATATTAAAATTAATGCTTTGAAAATGAATAATTATTTTTAGGGCCACTGCTAGGTTTAAGGATGTTAGAAAACAAGTCTGATAGGTGATAATCCCTTAGATTTATTTTTAACTGATGCAATAAATGTCTGTGATGAATCTGGGCCCCATAAGATTTATTATTATATATTATTCATTGGGGTATTTTATCTTTTTAAAAACATTTTTATTGTTTTTACTTTTTGAGACATCATAGCTATAGAGAGATTATTAATTGGTATTTGATAAAAACATTTTAGGAATTAGAATATAACAGGAGTGATAAAGCAACTACTTATCTGAACCAGAGTTGCTATCATATGTAAGCAGAGTCAAAATATCAGCCACAGATCAGGATTTGCAGAAAGTTAACATCTTTAATTTGCCAAAGAATTAGTAATAATAATGTCTAATTTACTACTCACTGATAAATTATCCAAAATATGATTTTTGGAAATTATCTGAAATATAATTTTTACTCAAAATTTAGCATGGTAAGGAACATGCAAATGGGGCAGGCTACTCTTATATAGAATTCTTTCTTTATAGTATCAATCTCAGTGTAGCTCCTACGTGGCAAATGTCATGAGTAAATGCTTTGTGTCTTACAGTTTGAGATACACTAGTTTCTATGATCCCATGCAGTTTAACTATGTTGAAAGTACCTCATTGACACAAGTTTATTTATACTGAAAACAACATAATCACATTATGTTAACCTTGCCTGGTTATTGTGAGGATTAAATGAGATGATGTTTGTTAAATACTTGGCATAATGCGTGTATCATTTAGACTTTTCTGTATAACAAACCACTCCAGAACTTAGTAGATTAAAACAAAAAGACGTGTATTATTTCTTGAGAATCTCTGGATTATCTGGGTGGGTCAGATAGTCCAGAGATTCTCAAGAAATAATACATGTTTGTTGTTTTAATCTACTAAAATAAGAAATATTACTTCCCTGTTCCCCCAACTAAAAACAAAGCAGCCACCAGATATGTGAGTGTAGGGTAGCCTCACTGTAGGATAGCCTCACTGTAGGATAGCCTCACTGTAGGATAGCCTCACTGTAGGATAGCCTCACTGTAGGATAGCCTCACTGTAGGATAGCCTCACTGTAGGATAGGATAGCCTCACTGTAGGATAGCCTCACTGTAGGATAGCCTCACTGTAGGATAGGATAGCCTCACTGTAGGGTAGCCTCACTGTAGGATAGCCTCACTGTAGGATAGCCTCACTGTAGGATAGGATAGCCTCACTGTAGGGTAGCCTCACTGTAGGATAGCCTCACTGTAGGATAGCCTCACTGTAGGATAGGATAGCCTCACTGTAGGATAGCCTCACTGTAGGATAGGATAGCCTCACTGTAGGATAGGATAGCCTCACTGTAGGATAGCCTCACTGTAGGATAGCCTCAGTGTAGGATAGCCTCAGTGTAGGATAGCCTCAGTGTAGGATAGCCTCACTGTAGGATAGCCTCAGTGTAGGATAGCCTCACTGTAGGATAGCCTCACTGTAGGATAGCCTCACTGTAGGATAGCCTCACTGTAGGATAGCCTCACTGTAGGATAGCCTCACTGTAGGATAGCCTCACTCACATATCTGGTGGCTGCTTTGTTTTCAGTTGGGGGAACAGAGAAGACTTGACCATTGGTTTTTTACCAAGCAGCAGTGTTGACAAGAGCAGTACGATATGCCAATACCCAATGCACAAGGACCTTACAAGTCTGCTCGTATCCCATTTACTATGGCTATTATTTCACTGGCTGTGGGAAGTCACATCGCCAAGCCCAGAATGAGGGTAAGAGATGAATAACTGAGAGTACTGATGCAGGGACACCAAATGTTTTGGCCATGTTTGTAGACTACCATCCATACTACCTGACAAGTGGTATGTGTTTCATAAATGAGTTATCTTTATTATGAATACTTTCATCAAAAATATATCAATAACATAGAAGAAAAGACATATTTACTAGGGATCAATAGGCTTCCGAGATTACCTTGGAGATCTATATATTAGACTGTCTACTTTCTGAATAAACACCATATTCTCTTCCAGATATGAATGGTATAGAAACATTAGTATTTAAGTGTATGCATTCAGAATAAACTGTGTTGCTGAATTATATTCAATATTTACTGCTTTAATCTGGTTCCCCTTCACTTACTGGAGACATTAAATGTAGATTAAGGATGCAAACTTGGTAACTAAATTTTCTGTGTTTAGGTATTGGCTGACTTTCTAGCAATGTGAGATATAGCAGATACTTAATTCTTTGTGCCTCAGCATCCTCATCTGTAAAATGAGAGATGTTAATAGAATGTAACTCATATGGTTTGGATGAGAATTAATGTGTGTATGTTTATCTAGCATTTAGGACAAATCAGTGCCTGTCACAGAGTGAGCGTTAATTATTAGCCATTATTATAATTATTTACAAGTGACTCTGAATCATCTAAATGTGAATTGGATTATTCATGGATAACTGAGCATGCTTTAGTAATGCTTTCTCATGTCTCTATTCAATGTGTTTTATAGAATTCAAATTCAAATATTAATTGAATTTTATTCAGTAATAAACTATTAGTATTCAAAAGAGAGAACTCTTCCTAAAGATTAGTTCTAGAATAATTACCTCATTTTTAAGTTCTCACAATGATTGATTTTCTGAGGAACCCAGAGCTGGTCAATTGCCTGCCTAGAACTAAAATACTGGTCTTGAAACTTCTAATTTGTTGTAATGTATACATTTTCTACTGCATGCATTACTCATGAATGAATATTTGAAATGAATACATTTAATTAGTAATTGGTTGAATAAATGCAGAATTTCGACATTAAAATATTCTTTTTTAAGATGTTAGTTATGGAATATTTGGTAGATGCAAAGTTGCTGCCTATGCTTTGTTCTTAATTTGAGGAAGGTTTAATTGAGATCTTGAACTTAAATTTGAAAACTGTTTTCATTTCAAATTTGCCATAATTTAGTGTCCCTCTAGTGTAGGGTTTAAACATTTTTGACCCTTCTAAGCTGACCTCTGGAATTCTTTAAAAACACATATGTAGGTGTTGTGTAGTTTGATTTCCCAGTGCCTTGAATCTTAGAAAGGAATTAATGTTGTAAAATAAGTATGATCTTTGTTTTTAGTTTGTTTTGGACTTAAAGGTCATTCTGGAACAAATGAGTTCACAAAGATGACATAGCAGCAAAGCAAATACTGGCAATTGGGGCAGAATTTGAGCTTCTGGATAAAAATTCAAATTGGCCAACATAAAATAAAATAAAATTAAATTAAATTGAAAGTGGGGGGATAGTATACATGGCCTCAGTTCCGGATGTCCCATTTATGATTTCAAGGTGACATTCTGTGACTGACTAAAGGGTCAGGTTAAGAAGTCAGTGTCCATAAGATATTGTAAAAAATCTCAAGCAGAGGCTTATACTAAAAGATCAGTTCTTTTGAAAGAGAGCTTTTCACTTGTTTGGAAGTTTCTGAACTCATGAAACAAACCAAGGTGGGGAATCTGGGTTCTTTCCCCCCCACTGTCTTTACCCCATCTGAATTGAGTGTTTCTCTAGGACTGCTTCCACAGTGAGGTAAACTCCAGGGCAGAGGGGTTGCTTCAAAGTAAATGAGGCCCTTAATTTATCATAAAAATGAAGACTAGTTGTTAAGGTTTTATTGGATTACAATAAAGCCTCCTAGCACTAGGAGTCTGTGGTTTGATTCCCGGCATCACTGGGGGAGCTTGAAATCATAACCACAGATTATAGCAATGAGCTTCCAAATTTCCATATCCTAAGCAAAGATGCTGCTTTCCTGGAGCTGATGTGGAATTACATGCTCTGTGATTTTAGGATATGTATTGGAAAATTTTCTGTTTGGATATCATTTCAGGAGGGCTGTGATTCTCCAATCACCTCTGTGGTCACAGCTTCAACGTTCCTAAAAAAGAAAAAGAAACAAAAAATAATAAAACAAAACAAAAGATGATTGTTGTAACTCCCTTGAGTCTGCCCTCTTGTACAGCTCAAATGTTTTCATTAATTTTTTTTTTTCTTTCAGTGAGTTCAGTAAAAGTTCTTACCAGGTCATTTTAGGTTGTAGCAGTAGCTTAAGCAGATCTTTTAGGTCTACCTCTCTTACCAAACTCCCTTTGATAAGATTGTGTTTTATCAGATAAATAGACTTTACAATCTGCCCTCTCTCATGTAAATTGTACATATATATAGTAAAAAATATATACACATATATAAAAATAAATAAATCTCTGGTCAACATGGTGAAACCTTGTCTCTATTAAAAATACAAAAAATTAGCCCAGCATGGTGGTGTATGCCTGTAATCCCAGCTATTCGGGAGGCTGAGGCAGGCAAACAGCTTGAACCCAGGAGGTGGAGATTGCAGTGAACCAAGATGGAGCCATTGCACTCCAGTCTGGGCAACAGAGCAAGTCTCCATCTTGAGACAATAAATAAATAAATCTACATATATGCATATACCATATATATGACTACAATTACAATTATTTAGTGATATATATTTATGTGCATATATTTATATACTTTTATGGCTTGGCAGAGAGACTGTATTGGACCATACTGAAATGAAGGAATGAGTAAGTGGAAGATATTGCAGGTGATTCATGACTATCTGAGGCTGATGGTGTGGGTGGTAAAAGAATTTACCAAGACAGTTGTAGGTAAAGAAAGACAGATTCATTAAAGTATGAAAATATGTCACAAGGGTGCAATGGGCAGATGAGTAAGAGAGGGGCTGACTGCAAGGAGACAAAGGCTTGCTGGGGATTTTATAGGATGGTGTTGTATGCTGAAGAGGGCTTTGTGCCATACTGATAATGCCAATGTTGCAGTGAGCTAACTTGCAGTTTTTTATCAGCCGAGGGTCTGGTGATAGCTGGGTCCAGGAAGATTGTGTGTTATTTGTGCAGTAGGGCATGTCCTGGGCCATGAAGCAAGGCAAGACAGACTCATAGCCTATCTGCTTCCTCTTTTTGCTTTTCCTCAGTCCCACCAGCCTGACTTCTTTTTCCTGATTAGGACTCCACAGAAGATATAAACAGGTACATTTTATTTTCCTTCTTGTAAGATATATATGATTGAACTGGTAAGAAAAAATAATGTCATTTTGAGCTTCTTTCTCAGATTCATTGGTACATACGCATGTATTTAACCAAATGGGAACAAAATCTATAAAAACTCATGCGTACACCCATCACACTGCCCGAAATTCCTGGCTGTATTTGTTCTTCATTATCTAGCCTTAGAACTATCCAGCATTGTAGGAAGCCTTGTTTTCCTTTTCACAGTTGAGGGGAGAAGCTGATCTTTCTGGGAAGGACAGTCAATGCCTAGGGTTCTGTCTTTTGCCTGGTCCATTGACAATTTCAGTTTTCTTCCTCCATTTCTGAATATGAGCAAATCATTTGGTGTTTTCTCTCCATAATTAGGGTGCTCTTTTCTAAAAAAGCATAAATTGCAGAAAACTCAGATTTAAACAATAAGGAAGTATCTTATCTCACAGAAGTGGAAATCCAGAAATAGGGTCCTGGAGTGCTTCCACTAGTGGCTCAATAATGTCACCAAGGACTTTGGCTGATGAGTTTTTGTTCCCAAATTTTCATTTCTTCTCTCTAAGAGGATTAAATGTTTCTGGCTATGGTCACATGACTTGCCCTGTCCCTGTGAGAAGAGGATTCTATGCTCCCCTCACTCCCCTCACTCCCCCATGCACACCACCTTAGCCTCACCTTATTGACTTGGAGCTTAGCCTATAACATGTTCTGGACAGTACACAGAGAGCAAGCATGTCACATCCACATAGAAAGTTTTAAGGAGTAGTTTGGCTGTGCTTCCACTAGTGAACGTGTGCTTCCTTAAGCCACTAACACACTGGAGTTGTTTATGGTTTCAGGAAAAGCTAAATTTTGAATCCAGTGTTCTTCCATACCTCCATCTCTGTCACTGGCAGTAAAGTCTGCTTTCTAAAGCTCATTTTCCTTGTGGAAGAAGGACAGAAGCAGATTCAGGCTTCACCTCCAGATGTGACAATAGCCAGAGGCAGAAAGGGGTGTATTAGTCTGTTTTCATGCTGCTATTAAAGACATACCCTAGACTGGGCAGAAACAGAGGTTTAGTCAGACTTACAGTTCCACATGGCTGGGGAGACCTCCGAATCATGTCAGAAGGTGAAAGATGCTTTTTACATGGTGGCAGCAAGAGAGAATGAGGAAGAAGCATAAGCAAAATCCCTGATAAACACATTGGATCTCGTGAGACTAATTCACTATTATGAGAATAGCATGGGATAGACTGGCTGTCATGATTCAATTACCTCCCCCTGGGTCCCTCCCACAACACATTGGAATTCTGGGAGATACAATTCAAGTTGAGATTTTGGTGGGGACACAGGCAAATATCATCAGGGACTGTCTCACTCTGTGTTTCCTTAGGAGAAGAAACATTTTGCAGAAGCCACATGGCAGACCTCTGTTGGAGCCTCAGTTAGTTTAACTTCACCTTGAACTTCATCATTGGCAAGAAAAACAGTATCACCATGACTGACCTATGTCAATCAGGGCTTTCCCTCAGCAGGAATAGCTTACCCTCTTTTGAATCATATGTGTAGGGTGGGGTGGGGTGATAATAATTAGATACCTAAACAAAATGAGGCTTTCGCTAACCAGGAAATTGATAAGCAACTTCAAATACTCAGTACACTCTGCTTCCTCTCTGACTTTTCTTAGACCTGTTCTTTGCCTTTGTCTTCTCCCTGACCACCCCCATCACTCTCCCATCCACCCATCAGTTATCCCTGTCATTTTCTCTTTTTTCTTTATTTTTCTCTTTTTGTCATCCTGTAACTTGCACCCTGCTTCCCTCAACATATAAGATATTTATAAAAGAGAGACACTGGTCAGGGTTTATGGAGGAAAAGTTTTTCAAATTCATTTTTGTTTCTCACTGATACGGTTTGGCTATATCCCCACTCAAATCTCACCTTGAATTGTAGCTCCCATAATTCCCATGTGTTGTGGGAAGGGACCCAGTGGGAGCTAATTGAATCATGGGTGTGGTTTCCCCATATTGTTTTCATGGTAATGAATAAGTCTCATGAGATCTGATGAGGATATAAAAAGGGGAATTCCCCTTCACTTGGTTTTCATTCTCTCTTGTCTGCTACCATATAAGATGTGCCTTTCACCTTCCACTATGACTGTGTGGCCTCCCAGCTCCCAGGCCATGTGCAATTGTAAGTCCATTAAACTTCTTTTTCTTTATAACTTGCCAAGTCTTGGATATGTCTTTATAAGCAGCATGAAACAGACTAATACACTCACCTAAGTTCAGTCCAGAATCAGCTCACCAATGCACTGGTGCAACCTGAAGTCTTGGTTCCTAAGAGGTTCTGAATTCACCTGTATTCCATAGAGCTTTACTATTCAGTCTCAGAGGTTTTTTCATTGTGCCAGGTTTTTGAGGATTAGAGAGAAGAGGGAACTGTTCCTTATTTTCAATTTGTAAGGCCTGCAATTGAGACCTAGGACTCTAGGGGAGGTGACAATTCTCAGTGAGAGTGCCGGCTACCTCTGGATACTCCCAATATTCTGAGCAACGGTTTTTAGGTTTTCCTGAAATATCCTGTTTGTGTCCCAACTTTCAGCCTTAGTTCAAAGGCCAGAGCAAGAGCCTCAAATGATAAATTTCTAGGAAGCTTCAGGGAAAGGTGAAAAACAGGAGCTTGAACAAACATAGAGTATTCCATTATAACACATGGATTTTCCAGAACAGTATTCACAGGCCTGTGGTCCATTGAATATTATTCTTAATAGTTCTTGAAAACAAACAAACACACCTGTATGTACTGAAAGTGTTTGCCAAAATACATCTTAAGTGTTTTCTCTTTTTAAAGTTAAGTGTGATGTCACTTCTTTTTTGCCATAATATCGAACATATTATTTTCTTTTTCAAAGGTAGAACAGTACAGAGATTGATTGCTAAATTTCTAGAAACAGACTGCCTGTATTAGGGTTCTCTAGAGGCACAGGACTAATAGGATAGATGTATATATGAAAGGGAGTTTATTAAGGAATATTGACTCACATGATCAAAAGGTGCAGTCCCACAATAGGCCATTTGCAAGCTGAGGAGCTAGGAAGCCAGTCTGAGTCCCAAAACCTCAAAAGTAGGGAAGATGACAGTGCTGGAAAACCACTGCTGTAGGTCCAAGGGTCCAAAAGCTGAAGAACTTGGAGTCTGATGTTCAAGGGCAGGAAGCAGCCAGCAAGAGAGAAAGATGGAGGCCAGACGACTTAGCCAGTCTTTCCACATGCCTCTGCCTGTTTTTATTCTAGTCATGCTGGTAGCTGATTAGATGGTGCCCACCCAGATTAAGGTGGTTCTGCCTCTCCTAGTCCATTGACTGTAATGTTAATCTCCTTTGGCAGCACCCTCACAAACACACCCAGGAACCATACTTTACATCCTTCAATCCAATCAAGTTGACACTCAATATTAACCATTACACTGCATAAGATTTATCCCACCCAACCTTAGCATTTAATATCTATCCTAGCTCCTTTGTGCCTCAGTTTCCTCATTGATAAAACTGGGTTACTAATATGTATTTGCATAGTAACAAAATGAGATGTTATGTAGTAAATATCATGTAAGAATTGTTATTGTCAATCAATCTCTTTCTTTTTCTTTCCTCCATTTCTTTTCTCCCCCTTTTTAAACCCCAAATGCAGTGTTTTATAGTTAGTTGAATTTTCAGGAGAGGTAGATCTTTGTACAGTAGTTCCCCCACTAGTCCATTGGGGAAATAGTTCAAGACCCCCAGTGGATACCTGAAACCTTAGATAATATGATACCCTCTATGTGCTATAATTTTTCTTATGCATACATACCTATGTTAAAGTTTAATTTATAAATTAGGCACAAGACTCTTGTACTTGGGAACCATTATGAAGTAAAACAAGGATTACTTGAACATGAGCACTGCAATACCTGGATAGTTAACATTAAAATAGAAGACTATATTATGGGGCACAGAGTAGCACACCATAGTTGACAGTGGCACCAGTGATGTGGTTATTGATCATGGAGCGTGGTTGACAGTGGCACTGGTGATGTGGTCATTGATTATGGAGCATGGCTCAAAAAATTGAGCAGCTTTTTTTCCCCATGGCACCTCTCCTGACCTGTCCCTTCTCGTGGTCATAGCTAACTTGGGGCAGACATAAAAGGCATTTGTGAATTTTTGAATGTAGGTCTGGGTGAGAATTTGTGTCATCTTCACCCCTAGATTGAAGGAAATAGTAGTGGCCTGAGCTGTTGCAATCTCAGTCTTGCATCCTGACATCCTTTGACATTCTGGGGTACCTTGTAAATCTCTTCCACCTGCTATGATGGGGGCTATGATATGGTATGTTTTTGCCACCACATCCACCTTCTCTTTCCTGCTACTACCACTGCCTAACCATGTTTTCTTAAACAATGCAAATCATTAGGTTCCAACATTATGACTGACAATCATTGTGTTCTGTGTAAGAAGTGAGGAAATATCTGAAAGAATATCTGCGTGTTTCATACCTTAGCAATTTCAGAAATGTATGCATTGTTGCTAGGTAATGGTGTGGGCAGATGTGAAACTCAATCTTTTTCATAAAGTTAATTTTTTCGTGAAACTCACTTCTTTTTCATAAAGTTATTTTTTTTAATTTTTTTTGAAACAGGGTCTTGCTCTGTCACCCAGGCTGGAGTGCAGTTGCACAATTTCAGCTCACTGCAACCTCTGCCTCCTGGGCTCTAGTGATGCTTCTACCTCGGCCTCTCAAAGTGCTGGGATTACAGGTGACATGGGCTACCATACCCAGTCATGAAACTCACTTCTACGTGACAAAGTAGGTACTCCTCATTATGCTATGCAAGGCCTTTATGGTCTTCCCAGTGTCCGTCTCCATCCTTTCTTTCCCTATATTCCAACCACAAAATTGCTTGTATGTCTGCAAATGCAGCAGTTCCTCAAGTCTGTATGACTTTTCACCTTCTGTTAACTCTTTGTAAAATTTCTTCGGCCGTCTTCTTCATCTTAACCTGAAAAATAACCTACTAGTCCTTCCTGATTCATCTCAAAGTCTGCTTCCTTGTCAAAACCTTCTTTTACCTGTACAGGCACCATTAAATGTTTACCATTTACATGTTAAATGTAGAGTTAAATGGACTTCCATTGTTCCTACGGCTATTATAATCAATATCCACTGACTGTAATGATTTCTTTGCAATCTATTGCCTTGGCTAGATTTGGCATTCTTCAGAAGTAGAAATGATGTACTACTAACACATCTGTTATAACATAATATATTCTGGATGCTAATAACATAATATATTCTGTATGCTTAAAAATGAGCATCCAGAATATATTATGTTATAACAGATGTGTAAAAAACACTCATTATGGTTAGTAAATATGTAAATGAATCATTGTAATATAGCTTGTTTAGCAAGTTACCACAGAAGCAAATAATCTCTAAATTAATAATCATTTAGCAAAAACAGAAATAGATCATTTATTGCAGTCCATGTTGTTGATCTCTAGGGAAGTCAATTGAAAGTATTCTGTTGAAGTTTTACTTCTCAATTTCCCTCTGCATTTCTCAGCTGAATGAATTTCTTGAGAGCAACATCATGGATGTGTTGTTAGTTCTACAATGATGAGTTTTATCAACAGTTACATGACATGGGCAATGAAAGGCAGAATGGAAGGTCCTTACATTATTAACAATTATAGACTAAATGTTTTTAATCAAGCCAGAAATGAGAGGTTTATAAAACAAAACAAACCATTCTTCTTGCTAAAATATTTTAGGTGAATACAGTTATTGTTAATAAAATATTATTTATGTTAACATGTGATAGGCTTGTATTACTACAAATCAAAAAATAAATTTATTATAAATATCTCAGTTTTAATTTCTAATAAGATAAAACAGAGCTTTGGTTCCAAGACCATATAGTCTGACTACTGAGGAGATAGCACCGTATAATAGGCTGTCTGATCAACACATATACCACATTTTGAAGGACAGCGTCCCAGAGTTCAGGATATCAACTCCAAGCGGATGCTAAAACTGGACCTTCTGATCCCTTTAATCCTTTGCTAAGCCTGTTCTGGCATCTGCACCTAATTTTCTGCAGACCATTATCCTCTCCAATCTTCAAGGGGCTATTATTCCAGCAATGTATTAGGAAAGGCTCTATGGGTGTTTGCCAGGTTAAATTTTAAGTCATATGAAAGTTTCCTTTTTACCAGTAAATTATCTCCTATCTAAGCTTATATTTTTCCCTTCACCATCCTTGGTCCCGTATCCTTATTTCAATTTCCAGGCATTTTTCTCTTGGTTTCCTAAGTACACAGAAGCCATATCCCTCAGCTATTTTGGTAATAATTCATTTCCTCCCACAGCAGCAATGTAATTCCTCACCTGGGCTGTACTGATAATTGACCCTAGTTATTGATCTAGAAACAATGAAGGGAGCCAAGAGTAATTTATGAATAGTCAAAAACCATCTTGCATGGCATTTTTCTTAAGCAATAGTATTCAGGTTGTGGTATCCTCTTCTTTACTAGCGAGGGCAAGGTGCTGTTTCTGAAAACCTGGAGGGGTCGTGAGACTCCAAAGTTCAAAGTTCCTAAGAGCATTCAGGAAGTTCAAAATTCCTAAGGTCAACAGCCCACAGAGATTTTCATCTTAAGTTTCTAGTTCCTACTGCTACCATTTTAGCACTTTGGGTTTTTATATAGGGGACATTTTAAGCTATGAAGTCAATCTCTTTGTAACTCCACCATTTTTAAGATCAAAGCTTAGGCATGACTTGTAGCATCGTCTGTCTTCTGGCTGTGGGATGCATAGGTTTCTCTGTAGCTCTACAGATGCCTGTAGGCTTTCTGGCTCCTACAGCTTGCTACGAGTTGATGGCTAGCTATCCCAAACTGTAATTTTCTTTCTTTAAGATGTCTAGGACATTGGACAAAACTATTTTAATTCTAGAATCTTTACAATTTGCAATTGCACTACTATCTTTTCAGTGCTAGAGAAAGCCCATAAGCTAATGTTATACATTTCCAGTGCTAGAGTAAATGCATGATCCCTTCAACCTGCACTTGACCCACCACAGGTGAGCATCTTAGTAATTGTGAGGCTGCAGCCCACCAGGCTTATTAGGACCTCACTTACCATCAGCAGGAGGATGCCCCTTGTCATTGACTGACAAGTGATTCAACTTCAGAATCGTATTCTGAGAATAACCATCTGGGGCCAATTTTGGTGGCAATTGTCTAAAAAGCACATCTTCAGGCAAGGAGTCAAGTATAAATAGTTTTTGCGGGAGGTGAACCCACGAGGCACACATGGACAGTGGGAAGGTGAGACAGGAAGAGAAAAAAGGCCAGTAAAGTTTAGGTGAATGAATGGGTTACCACTATGGAAAACTAAGGCTCCATCTTCCTAGAGACCTTCCAAAAGGCCACACAGAGCATGTCTCAGGAGTGTCCCACTCTGGGCAAAAAAACCCTGGTGTTTATTTACCAGCTTCTGTGCTGCTTTATTGCTTGGAGCAATAACTCACCTGGCCTGTCCTACTGCAGGCTGAGCTCATACCTGTATCCAGAGCTGCAGGCAGAAAGGGGTACAGACAGTTGAGGCAGAAAACCATGAATGTGTGTGTGGGAACTGCCCCCTGGTGCTCCAGGTGACCTTCAGGGTGGGCTGAAGGATGTGAGCATGGCATTGAAATTTTGAAAGTTAGGCATGGGAACTTGGCCCTGATGTGGTAAAGAGCAGAGATTCAGTAAATATTTTTGCACAATTTAGCATCTTGAAAGTAGCGTTTTTAGGCACCTGTATGGCAGTATAATGGAAGTTACTTTAGAGTAGGTAGAGACTTAAGGCAGTGATAATGGTCCATGTCTGAAGGCCAGAGAGGCTGCAATAAGGCATTAGTAGTTACAGGGCAGTTGCAGAACAAATACAGAGCATCGTTTACACTTCTCTTTCTTTCACTACTATATACTATTCCATGCTAAGAATGTACTGTATTATCTCACAAATACAGCAGAGAGCATCAAAAAGGACAGGTGCAGGAGAAAGTATACGGTATATGCCATACAAAGGTAAAAGCATGCCACTTACATATAGTTTAGAAGACACGTATTGTGTGATGTGGATGGTAAAAGTACAAAGAAGCTTAGAATAATAAATTCCAAATTCAGGACATTAATTAGCTTCTGAGGGACAGAGAGGAGATATAATTGGAATTGGGAAGTGGTTCTTTGTGGCTTCAACCATGTTGGTATTGGTTTATTTCTTAAGCTGGGTGGTGGGTACATTGTTGCTTCCTATGTAATTATATTTTCTGGCATTTCTAAATGAATGCAAGATATATTTTAAAACATGTTAAAGCATGTAACTTGATGACTTAGGGGGTAAATAGGAGAATGAGAACTAGTTAAGTTGATTCCACAGGTTCTTTTTTTTTTTAGCAGGATTTTTTGTTTTGCTTTTTGCTTTTGATTGTATTTGACAAATCATAGTTGCATATACTTATGGGCCACAAACTGGTGTTGTGATTTGTTGAATACAAAGTAGAATGATTGAATTAAGTGAATTAACATATATCTACTCAAATACTTCACTTACTTTGTAATGAGAGCACTAGAAATTTCCTCTCTTGAGAGGCATAGTACACAATTGTCAGCTATATTCAGCATGCTGTTCTATTGATCTTAAAAAATCAACTTAGGGTTTTTATAATATGATTTTAAAAGTGATTATTTTTACACATGCACATATAGGCATATATTGAAATAAGACAACAGCAAGGAAACAGGTCTCGTGTTATATCTTTCTCGCTGTCTATATTGAAGCCCTAATAAATAACATTTGAATTAACTAGTGAGTTGTAATTTTCATTTGCAAAGGAGGATTATAGAAGGCAAAATCACAGAATTTAGAAAAATAAATGATTAAATAAAGTAATTTTTACAAAACTGTGTTCAAAAATAGCTATTTTTGATGCATTTTCTATTAAGATGCATTTTCCTGAAAGGAGCCAGTCATAGAGCTGCAGCTAAACCTTCTGAACAGGTTTTTATCATCAGCAGCTCCAAGGGGGAGCTGTGACCCTTCTTTCTTGTACCAGTTTTCCAGGAATAACAGCATAATCTGCCTCTGTTCTTACACAGTACAGCTAAAAATGACTACTTACACAATAGTGCATGATGAATGACACCACCAGTGAATGACAACTACAAAAGAAACAGTATCAGTGTATTTTCTGCTAGTTGTGGTTTCTTTTAACCACGGCCTGTCTCTGCTCTCACTGACTGTTAGTGACGTCAAAGCAAAATGCCCATGCTAAGGGAAAAACGGAAAATAACTCTGAGAACATACTGGGTTTCTTCACTTGCAATTAAATCCTTCAACGTAATGATGTACCAAGGCGTACCAAGAAAGAAAAGTACTCAAATCATTTTAAGAGCACCAGTGTTTTCTCTGAGTATTTGTGAAGTGATGCTGAAGACAGCAATGCAATTCCACAAGAAGAAAGTCCTGACTATGGAGTTTTTATAAAATGAAAGTCAAACCTGTTTATCCCTTCCAAAATTTATGTGCTACCTCCCAAGGGCAACGTCATTTGCCATATCGGTGGACTTTGAATTTTTGCTGTAAGTTTTATGGGAAGGAGGGACTGCATTTAGTAAAACTTAAAAACTTAAACTACTTTTTTCTTTCTTGCTTTTTTTTTTTTTTTTGCAGCCAAATAAAATGGAAACTTAGTACATTTGCTGAGAAGACATGTCTGGGGTTCCTGGTTAGTTTGTCACAAGACAAGTAAGAAAGACTTAAGAGTTAAGGTTCAACCAGAAAACCCAAGACCTCTCATTCCTCTCCCTTAATTTTGACTTTGCTTTGCTCTTGGAGAATGGGAAAATAATGACACTATTCTGGATATGGTATTTTTGGCGACACAGAGAAATGAAATTGCTTTGTTACTAACTTTTTGTAGTCAAGAACCGGGTTTCCTAAGTTTCCCACTGTACAGGAGTCACCAACCTTTTATAAAGGCAGTCTTGAGTTCGTGACTTTTGTCTTGCATGACAGGCATTGAGAGATGGCTGTGGGTGGGGCCATACTTTCTTCATGTGTAATTACCCCTAAAAAGATTATGTCTATTAGTCATTGAGACCTCACCGTGAGTTACTTTAATTGGATCATTAAATTGCTTTTATCTTTACAAATGGCAAGGATCTGAACATGTATTAATCTTTAAATCAACAAATAGTATAGTGAATATTTGGGCTGAGGCATTTTACCAGGACTCAGGCATTTTTTGTGGGGAGGATGGGTAAGGGTCATAGAAAGTGGAGGGAAAACATGGGAGAATAAAGTACTTCGGGTGTGTACTTTGGACAGCTACAAGATTGCAGAAAGAGTGGGATATCTGGGATTCTGGAAATGTGGGGTGTGACTGAGTTTGTATGTGTATGTGCATTTGGGAGGGAGAATGCTACTGTCTGTTCCCAGAGCCATGAATACTAAACATCCTACTATTGCAGCAAGATGACATAAACAATTGTCATGCCCATGTGCTCAGCATGATTTTGTTGAGAAACTGGTCAAATATACAAACTGAAGTGGGGAATCTACACTTCTATACTTTGTATTTTGCTCAGAGCCTTGGTGGCAGTAATAGAGAATCATTGACTAATTCATGTAGTGCCTCGAACCTTGGCATTTTCATAGTTTATTGTTGCTTGCACCAGAGTCCAAAAATCAATGAGTCAACTGAGAAGTGAATCAAAGCAAAAGTCAGCAGCAAATGCCAGCTACAAACTTGTGCAAAGTATCATAATTGGTGTCCAAAGCAGCAGATCTGTATATTGTAAAACATAAGAAAAATATCCTTGTTTTTGTAAGCAAGCCATCAATACCTAGTAATCCTCTATTCTACTTTCTTTTCTCCTCCACTAACCAGCTACATACCATTTCCTTTTAAATATCATTGACAAAGAATGTTTTAACTTAAAAAAAATGTTAACAATACTGTAAATCTCTGAGGATAGTGATAAATCAAGGATAGCCTATGGATTAGGCATTTTCCCAGTGGAATCAAGAAATTAAATTAAACCACACATTGAATGATAATGCACCTATATGTAGCATTTCTAGTACCTATAGTGAATGAAGTGGTTTTAATCATTCATTTCACAATATTAACAGATCGGTACCAGAGCAGCTGGCAGATGTTTTCAATTCTGGGCCCTTTCTTTGCTGTGGAAGATGCACCTTTGCTGAGATTGGCCGTTGAATGGATGACCCTTGCTGAGCTTGTCAGCCTTAACACTGGTTACTGATTTGTGCTGGGCTATTAAACATAGAATAAAAGCAATGTGGTCTTTTTTTTTTTTTTTTCAGGGAAAGAATAGATGGAATGTCCCTGAATAAATACTAGAAGGGCATTATGACTTTTAAAAGTTGGCTCAGGCAAGTATCACTGAACAATGCCTGGGAGGCCCCTTGGGGTAGAATAAATCATGGGTAATGATATAATAATTTTTTTAAAAATATAGTGTGGAAAACCAATGTCTACTTGCAAATGTCGTATCTAGTATCCAGGAAATTAGCATCACCACATTTTGAGAAGGGTCTGCGTATTTAAACTAAAAATAATTCTTAATAGCCTTTGCTAAAAACAAACAGACAATTTGACAGACTGCAAACAAGCATGACAAGGGAATGGAGGAGTTTTTGCATTTGACTTTAAATATCAGTCCTGGCGGAAGGAGCTGATGCCTAAAATATTCCATATAATTTCCTAATACTTGGTTCAAATCCTTTGATGAAGAAATGTATCAAGGTTAGTATAATTGCTGAAAGAAATTTAAAAAAAGAAAACACAGCCCCCTCCACTACCAGCAAAATTATCAACCATACAAAAACACGTTGGAAAACAGCAGGAATGTTTATAATTGCTTTAGCAAACTGCTTATGTTGAGATTATTTGGTGAATGCCTAAAATGTGGCGTGTTCTTGTCTTTTATCTGCTAGGAAGGTCAAACTTGAAAGAGGAACAGTAGCAAAATATTCAAATTGCCCTGTGGTGATACAAAAGTGTAGGTTTCTGAGCAACCTTAAGGAATCAAGTAATGGGTGGACATCAAAACATCCAAGCATCAAGCCAAGGCAGCAGTGGGCTTCTAGGTATCTTTCCTGGTTCCATATCATGTCTTTATTCTGCTTTCTGACAGCAGAGAGCTCAACTGGCATATATTCTCTCTTACCACAATATGGATGATTTTCTTTTTACTTTAACAATATGTGCAAGAAAACTCACATCTTTATACCGACACCAGTTCTTTCATAATATTGGAGTTACTAAATAGGTGGGTGTTAAATATGAAGTTGTAGATGTCATGAAGCTGAGAAGTGAACGTAGTGATTCTGTGTCTACACAGCTTCAGATTCTTCCCTTGAGCATATAGTCAATGGAAAATATTACAAAGGTGTGAAAACAATTTCCCACGGGAAGTAGAGCCTGAGCAGTGTCATAGAAGGCTGTCACAGCTCAAGTTTTTCTCTGTGCAGCAGGATGAAGGCTAAGCTTATCAACTTAAGCTTTATATTTCTGGGGAATTAATCAAACTGGCAGATTATAATGATTTCTCAAGAGAATTACTGTATGAACCCTTTGATAGATGTCCAGTTACTCAGGATTGCATGAAGTTTATGAGTTTCTCGGGAGATTAGGTGTGACCCTTATTTTGCCAAAGTTAATTGCCCTTGCAGTCTTGGTATATTACAAAGCCTATATTGCCAGTAGGAATTTGATTGAAACAGCTTGGCCCAAAGCTGTTGTACCAATTGTGATTTGGGGTTGAGATTAAAGTGGCAGAAAGGTTAGGAAGAAAAAAAAAATGAGAAATGTGATATGGGACTTTGCAGATTTACTTTTAGGTCTGGGAAGAGAGATGCCAACCACGGGCTCATTCTGTTTAAAACAGATTTAGAATGATTTCAAATTTCTCTCATCTTTAAGGGTTTAAGATTATATGATAATAATGACTGAAACAAAAAGCAAAAGGCCAGAGGCAGAAGGCCAAATTGGTGAGGCTGGCCTGGGCTGAGTGGCCAGGGTGGGTTTTAATAGACCTGATCCTACGTCCCAACTATCTCCCCAGTTCATTAGTCTGGCAATTTGTCCAGTTGTGACTCTGGGTGGCATGGCTTCCTAGCCACAGTGCTCCACTGGGTCCAGTCTCATTGGGTCCATTTTGGGGTGACAAAACAGAACTAGAGGAATCATCAATACGATGATAAGGAGTTTGGGCTCTGCAGAGAGAATGACTAGATACAAAATCCAGGTTTACTGTTTGCTACAATATTAAGGAAATGGCTCATCTTTTCTGTGCCTCAATTTCCTCATCTGTAAATGGGAATTATAAAGCACCTATCTCATAGAATTTTTTTAACAAGTGAATTCGTTTTATTTTGTTTACTGTTTGCACCATGTGGACAGCGATTTTGTGTTTCATTCACTGTGACATCCCCAGTGCCAGAACACTGCCTAACACAAAGTAGATGCTTGATGTTTGTTAAAGCAGTGGATAAATGTGTTCCTCACAATATCTGGGATGCATTAAACCTTTAGTCAATGTCTGTTGTTTGAGTAATTTTTCTTTAAAGTGAGGACTTTGTCTTCCTACTTCAATACCCAGCACAGTGCTAGAACACCAGAAGATGCTGTGGAAAACAAAACTTCCATCCTCCATAGGGGAAATTAAGGTTAAAAGGCTGGAAAATAACTTTTCTGTGTAATTTAACCTGAGGTAGTCTTCCATTTACAATTCTCTCTACCATCTCTCTTGGAAGAACATAGTATTTATTTACACTGATTTACCTCCCTAAAGGAAATTCAGCATAGTAGAAGGTCCACTACGTAAGCACCATTAGGTCACCATTCACTTTTGTATTTTATAGCCAGGGGTGTCTATTCTTTTGGATTCTCTGGGCCACATTGGAAGAATTGTCTTGGGCCACACATAAAATACACTAACACTAACAATAGCAGATAAGCTAAAAAAATTGCAAACAAAAATATTATAATGTTTTAAGAAAGTTTACAAATTTGTGTTAGGCCACATTCAAGGCTATTCTGGGCCACATGTGGCCTGCGGGCCATGGATTGGACAAGCTTGGTGGTTTATACCATTAACATTCAGGGAGATTCAATGCTGTGTTTGGTTAAAAAAAAGTATATTAATTTAAAAATATTCAGAAGCGTAGCATGATTAAAATAGTCATGATTTACTTCTATAACTTTATCTGTTGTATTAGTTCTCTGCAGGCAGCTGCAACTTTCAATTGGTTGGTGAATGCTATTTCTTAGTATAATCATTCAGTGATGTGTTTTCAGGATCTGAATCAAAAGAACATTTTTCTGCAGTCTACATAAATCTGCTTGGCACGTGCCCTTGTTTATGGAAAATCCAAATGTATATTTGTGTTCTTTTAGAAGGGGTGGGAGTTGGAAGGGAGCTCACACAGGAGATTACGACTCTAGCTTTCCACTCGGCAAGCTGAATTCTTGAAGTCCTATCTGATTTCATAAAGTAAGCAGAAGTTGGAGCTCCGTCTTGACTCTGGCTGACAAGTAGACAAAAGAAAGGAATACACTCAGTTGAGGGCGAGTAGCAGACTGTACTTGAAGGATGACCTGGAGTGGAAGAAGGAATTGGGCTGTGGTGAAGATGCCCGATCTCATGGCGCAATTTCTTCTTCCACTCCAGGTCATCCTTAGTCCCAAAGGATGTATGAGACAGGACGTATAAAGTGCCCAAAGGGCAGTACTCTTTGCTGGTCACTTTATATATACTATCTCCTTCATTTCTGACAACTTAAGAGGTAGCTATGGCTATGAAATGTACACAGATAAAACAGGCTCAGAGAGCTATTTGTTTAGTATTTCACAGCTGAGAAATGGTAGCAGCAGGACCACAATAACATATAATACATCAAAATATATTTTTTACAGTTTTCACTATGGAAAATCTCATATACATAGAAGAGTTGAAAGCACATTCAATTAACTTTCCTGAATGCATCGCTGAGTTTTAAAAATTATTAACTCATAAGCAAGTCTGTTCATCTCTACCAGCCTTACTCCAGCTCTTCCCCACATGGGTTACTGTGGAGCAGATTCTATAATATATTATAGATAGCATATTTCAGTACATATTTCCAAAAGAGAAATATTCATTCAATGTTTAATAATTTTCTTAAAAAATTCTATCTAATATCCAGTCAGTGTCTGAATTTCTCTGATTGTGGGGCTGTAACTTTAACACAGGTTTCCACTAAGAGTTTGAGGTGCAAGTGCATGATAAGGTTGATAGATGTAGTTGATTGCCTCTGAAAATCTTGCCACAACAATTTTGTCTTAAATTCTTCAAATAC
Source organism: Callithrix jacchus (assembly GCF_049354715.1). Lineage (NCBI taxonomy): Eukaryota > Metazoa > Chordata > Mammalia > Primates > Cebidae > Callithrix > Callithrix jacchus. The sequence continues at coordinate 125,708,039 of NC_133506.1, forward strand.
AAACCCGCCTTTGGATCCCTTGGGTCCCTTAGAAGCAAGTGCCACATAAGTTTCTATATTAACCAGATCTCACAGTGCTATAAAGAAATACCTGAAATGGGGTAACTTATAAAGAAACGAGGCTTAATTAACTCATAGTTCTGCATGGCTAGGGAGGCCTCGGGAAATGTACAGTCATGGTGGGAAGAGGAAGAGGCACATCTTACATGGTGGCAGGTGAAAGAGAGTGAGCAAGAGCAGGGAAAACTGCCTTATGAAACCATCAGATCTTGTGAGAACTCACTGTCATAAGAACAGATGCAGGAGACCGTGCCCATGATCAAATGACCTCCCACCTGGCCCCTCCCTCAACACATGGGGAATATGAAGATGGTAATTCAAGATGAGATTTGGGTGGGGAAACAGAGTCAAACCATATCAGTTTCCATTCTGTGTTTGACAAAACAGATCTATCAAGTAAAGGAAACTAGGAAAATATATGATTCAGCCCCTTGCCTCAGTCCCTCCAGCAGATAATGGGTTTCTGGTAGAAGAGGAGGAGTGTGGTATGAAGAGGAAGAATGACAAATCTTTCCCTTGCTGAAATAATGTAGGCATTTTTACTCTAAGCCAGGAAATAATATAACTCATGATCACTTTGTTCTTGTCAACATGAAGTTAAGAAATGATTATATAAAGGAATAAAACATGTTCTGTGTTCTAGTTGTTTAGTTGGGTTTTATTGCCATTTCTAATAAAAGATTTCAGCTAAAGCATTAGATCAGTAGTCTTTGATTTCTAAACTTAGGTAGAAATCCAATTTTGTTCTTTGGTTAGCTTTCCGTGCATTCCTGGAATTCATGAGTTTTGCCCTGAACTCTCTGGAAGTAAGGACTGAAGTCTGGACATGACTTTTCAATTAATACAAACCATGGTCTGTGGTTCTCCTTGATGTTAACATGTGACATGACTGGAGGCCTTTATTTTGCTTAGTGCAGTGACCAAGCAAATGAGTGCATGCTCCTGAATATTTGACAAGTGTGACAGCATGTGTGGCTGGAGCTGCAGCTGGCTATGCTTAGCTTTTTAATCTAGGTGCTTTCAATGCATGTTTTACCCCATTAGACTAGATTTTGTCAGGTCATATCAGGAATGCAATTATGCTTTTGGATTTCAGGTAGGGAAAAACAGTTACACACAAGACTAGCTATATAATTTGCCTGGCCTCATGCTGGTCTTGTGTGTAACTATTCAAACATTATCAAGAATTTCAGGGAACCCTTTTAAGCATGAAGACTTTTAAGCATCAGAACCCTTTTAAGCATGGAGTCTTGTGTAGCACACATATAAAATGGACTCTGATCATGGAGCACATAGCATCCAGCTGGAAACAAACAGATTAATCTTTGTGGTGCTTCTAAAATGGGAGAAAAAAAGCAGAGAGTTGAGAGTTCAACTTAGTTTAGCTGCACAGTTACAGAAGACAAGCAAAGGGTTCACCGATCCAAAATGGTCCAGGTGGGAGTAGTGACAAAATGTCTCAGGTCTCCTGAGATTATTTTGACTAAGTTCATGAGCATGTTTCCTAATCATGTAGGTTAGACAGAGCAAGGTCAGCAGTTACTTGCTGGTAAATTAAAGCCCAGGTAACAAGTAAATACAAAGGCAAGATCAAAGCAAAGGCCTGGAGGGAGAGGACCTGTCTGAAAAGCAGAGGGAAAGTATATTCTTTTCATGTACCTCTCTCTCCTGCTTCCAACCCCTTCAGCAGTTTTCCTCGGAGAGAAAAAAAGAGAAAAAAATGTTAACAACCAAACAAAAGACCTGAAACAGATTTTTTTTTTTCATAGCCTGTGAGCTGATCTTGAATTTTTCAGGGGTCTGTGCTTCATAGAAAAAACATTTAGGCACTTCCTCCATGTTTTTTCATCTGGAAAGGGAGGCCTCCCTTTCCAAGTGTTGACTGACATCTTAGAGCTTATTTCTTTCCAGTTAAAGTGGAAAATATCAACTAAGATTTCAAAGAAAAGGAAATGTAATGTATTTTCTCATCAAATTTGGCATTATCTATTTAGCAGGCAGGGCTTTAATCTTTAGTGCAGGGTTTTTCCATTGTATAATTCTGAGTTTGCCTTAACTCTATCTCTTTCAAGTTTGCCTTTCTAAAATACGAATGTGATTTGCACAACTTATCTTCTTTTCTCATTTGTTTCCTTGATACTTTTGATTATCACTTGCTAGGGTTTCTCTAGAGAAGCTCACTATTTTGCCTCTGCAAATATTGAATGTAACACAGATAAAGCGTCTTTGTTAGTGTGAATTCATTAATGACCTTGATAAAAAGAACTTTCCATGTCCAGCATGCTGGGAGGACTAAAATGATTTGGGGCCTGTTGATATGAACATATAAATAAGAAAAGTACAATAACAGGCCTTAAAAATTTCATTAAGTTTTTAAATGGGAAGGAAAGCCACTCACTTCTGTTTGAGGATTTGGTGCTACAGAGAAGTGCCTTGTATCCTTCCCTCCAAAATCCTAAAAACAGACATGGGAGTAATCTCTAGAAGTTAAACTTCAAAACCAATACGTTATTACACAGGTCACAACAGAGATGGGTAGAGAGAAGGAGAAGGAAAGACTCTATGGCTTAAAAGACTGAACTGTAGCTGATGGAATGTATTAGAAAAGCTTATGCCAGTCAGATGGGTGAGCAAAGCAAACAGAAAATTCACAGAGGTAAACATTGGCAGTGTTCTTTTAAATGCTATCCAGGGGAAACAAAGCTTTAGTAGATGGACTTGAAGCACTCCTGACTCCCAGGCAAGGTCATCCTGGTTGTTGAGATGGCTATGTTATGTTTTCTTAGATTGATTTCATGAAACATTCAGACAACTTATTAACAATGCTTGTTAATAGCCTATGATCATCAATCAGCCTAATGAATATTTTTTACTAGAGCTTATTTCTTTCCAGTCAAAGTGGAAAATATCAACTAAGATTTCAAAGAAAAGGAAATGTAATGTATTTTCTCATCAAATTTGGTGATATTTAACTTCATTGATTAATTTTAATGAGGATAGCTCATACTATTCATTCCTGAGTAACTAATTTCATTTCAGAGGCTGTTTCATTTTTCCATGTAAATTAATAGATAAAAATTCTTGTCTGAAACCTAAGATGGATGGCTAGATGCAATGAGTCAGTCTTCAGTAAAGGACTGGCACTGGGGTGCTGGCTTGGTACAATCTGGAGCACTGGCTTGGGCCTTTGACAATCCCAGAGGATGTGGCACCCTTTGCACATCTCTTTGGAGGCAGCCAGTCATATTCCGTTAGCCAGACAATGTCATGTGACCTCAATCAGTTAACTTGGAAATTATTTCCTCAGTCATTCCATCAAGCTTGATTTCCATTTTTCTTCTTGACCAATCTTAAGGCCCTAAGCATTCTGAGAACACTTTTGGATGGTTAGCTTGTCCTTTTCCTTCTTTTAGTCCTTATATCATTTTTTTTTTTTCCATTTCTGATCCTCTAATTTAGATCTCATTATAAAACAAGTCTCCTAAGGCTACAACTGGTAGAATGACCCAACTAGGTTCTAGGGGTTTTTTGGTGTTGTTGTTGAATGCAATTAACTCACTATTCACAAATATTTGTCTGAAAAAATCATGTTCCCATGATGACTTTTGAGCTCATTCTCTTAATAAATCTTACCTTTCTTTATATCTTCTAAATGTTGCCTTTGTTTGCCTCAGATGGGTATCTCCTGGTTTGTCACATTCAAAGTCTGTTTTTGCTTCACAAAGTAGGTTTTGATGTACGTCTTTTGCCCATGTCTTTTGACGATTGATTTTAGTTCTATGTATAAATTATACTTTCAGTTTTCCTGCACCTCTCTTAACAGTGACTCCTTCCAAGAACTGTGTACACCGAGTCTAGGGCTCCTACCTGGTCTACCTCTTCTTCCCCTCTCCATTGTTCCAATCTCTCTAAAGTTTTAAAAATATCTTTTGAAGCTGGGTAGTTCTTCTTAGTCATATCATTCCCTTACACCGTAAAGGTCAACCAGAGAAGAGCAAGAAGACTTTTTAGAAACTGATAAAATGAAGGCATTTGAGCACCAACTACTAATCAAACAACCCAATCAATCCAGACAAGGGAATTTTTAGCTTTCAGTTGCTGTTGCCCAGAACCTGGCAAGGTCATGAGCATCTGCAGATGGCAGACTTTGTGGTGAAATGGAAAGACACATAAAGGTGTCATGGCTTCAGGGATGGAAAGTGTTGTGGCATAATCCTGCATTTCAACAGTCACTCTGAAAACCCTGGGGTTCCCAGTGGAAAATCACTGTATGCCAATTTCGGAGTGACCTATGTGTGGAGCAGGGTATAGATAAGCCACCTGGGGATTGAAAGTGAAATAGCTGCAGTCAGGAAGCCTCACCCATACACCTGTGTGTATGACATGGTAACATTACTCTCTGCTTTGGAAAATACAGTTTAATTTGTAGCATATTTTCTTAATGTCAGATTAGGAGCCTGGGAATAAATTTCAATTCATATGAATTCTCTAGGGTTACATGCATAACAGCGAGTCTTTCTATTCTTAGGTAATTTTATATTTTCTGAAAATGCAAATAACCCCATAAAAAGGTCAAACTTTGATTTTAAAAAAATCTTTAAAAAAATTTTATTCACATTCTATACTTCACCACCCCCAACTCTGCTCCTCATTTATGGTATTTTACTTTGGTTCTTGTTGAAGTTAATCTTGCCATTGTTAGCTTTCTGTCAATCAGAATCCCATGGTGGTAATAATTTTGATGTATTTTGTTAAACAACAAAAACCTTTTTATACATGACACATATTTAAAGAAAAACAGTGTCACCTTTAAGAAGGTAAAACAAGTTGACAAATGTTTCTTTAAGTGAAACTAATTGCATGGAATATTTTATGACATTTCCATGGAAAATGTTACAGGACATCCCTAGAGGATTTCAGGGGAACTTTTATAGCTATTTCCTGCTCCATCAGCATTTTACAGAATCTTGTGGAAAGCAGGGGTGGTTGCTGCTGCATCTGGTTAGTCATGGGCATCAGTTTCTGTTGGTTCGTTCGTGGAGGAGCCTAACACACAAACATGTTTGTGAAGATTATCCTGAGATGATGTCAGGAATGACTGTGACTAGGACCAGCTTAACAACATGCTGTCGGGTCAAGTGCAGCAGGGAAAACCTATTTTTCTTGGTTTCCTTTTAAGACGAATCACTAAGGTGCTATCTACTTCCTTACTACTATCCTCAGAAAAAAAATCCTTTTTGAAAATTGTCACGTATAGTAGAAACTGGCTACTTTAACCCTTTTATTTTACTGAGATATTTTAAATATCATTAAGTGTGAAAACATTCAGTTCTTACTATACTATATCAAAACCATACTAGATGTGAGAAATACAAATGAATGCTTTGCTCCAAAGACTAATAATCTGTAGTCAATCATGTAGGGTTATAGCTTTTTCACGTCTGTCAACCATATTTTCTTTTATCTTGTAGCTACTATGCTTAAGCCCATTGCCATTGAAACAACTGTTAACAAATAAGTATAAAGGCTTTCACATTACCATTTCATGAAGAGCACTTTAAAATATTCAATTGATTGCACATGGTATGGTCAGAATTATGCAACTATTTTATATTAAGATGCTACTTTTCTCTAATTTACAAACTGTAATTTTCTAAACACTCTTCTACCTGCAACAGTAGAAGGGTGAATAAGACAGAAGCTATTATACCCATTTTCATAGAAGAGGAAGCATGGTTAAATCACCTGCTTTAGTTTATAGATTTACTTGTGGAAAGGGTGGACAATAGGACCCAAGGATTGAGATTCCTAAGTCTTGAATATTCTCCACTGACTGAACTACATTGATTCTCTGGAGAAACTAATTAATTGTGTTAATTTCTCAAGATGAGGATACACCAATGTGTTTTGTGATGTCTTCAAGTCATTCAACGTGGGCCATGGCCCTCCTTGGTTGCTCATATGTTGTTATCCTTGTTTACGTGGTGGTGTGTCTTCATGATGCCAAAATAACTAATCATTTCAAGATATCCTTTGAAAAAGTAAAACCAGTAGTGTTTAGTGTCATGGAGACAAAACAACCAGTTGATTTGACTTTTCTCCATTTTCAATTAGTGGTTTTACAGTCATGGAGAATTAGACTGTCCTTTTTCATCTCATGAGGTGTTTTCCACCCTCCCTCTCTCTTTCTCTCTCTTTTTTCTTCTTCTTCTCTCCCTCAATTCCTTTCATTCTTCCTTTTTCTTAACACATTTTATTCTTTTTCTACCCCAGGTAACAAATGGTTACTATAGAAAGTTTAAAATTCAAAATATAGAGAAGAAAAATTAATATGAGTATAATCATATGAAATACGTGAACATTTATTTCTAACATGAAAACTAGTATTGTTTCTTTCTCTTTTCTACAGTCAGCTTGTTGAATTTCAACTACATGTTGGAAATTTTCTCTTTGTTCTAATTTAATTATTATATATTGCCCGATCTCTGACTTCAGAGATGCTTGATTAATTTTTTATAAGATTTTTATGATGTTCTTTTAGATCTGACACTAGTTAGTAATGGGAGTGGTGTTAACCTGTTTTACTCACTGAATGTGGGCCAATTTGGGAAAACTGAGTCTTGGGTTTTGAGACACTGATCATGTGGGATTAGTGAATACATTTTGCTATTCAGTATTGTATCATATCATGTTACGCTGTGTCACTTATTCATTCAAAACATATTTATTAGCAACTTCCTTGGTTCCAGACACTGTTCTAGGTGTTGAAGATTGATTATCAAAAGGTCAGGCACAGCAAGGTGCAGTGATCACTCCTGTAATCCAAGTGCTTTGGGAGGCCGAGGCAAGAGGATCACTTGAGGCCAGGAGTTTGAGACCAACCTGGGCAACATAGTGAGACCCCATCTCTCCAAAAAATAAAAAAATAATAAAAATTTACCAGGTTTGGTGGCATGCACTTATAGTTCTAGCCACTCAGGAGGCTGCAGTGAGAGGATTGCCTGAGCCAAGGAGGTTGAGGCTGCAGTAAGTTATGTTCGTGCCACTGCACCCAGCTGGGTGACAGCACAAGACCCTGTCTCTTAAAACATCAGACGGGTTGGTCTCTGTATTGATGGAGTCCAACAACTACTGAGGAATATATGCATCAAGTTAGTTATTACAAGTTAAAACAGGTGGGAAGGAACATGCATATACTGGGCTAAAAGACAGATGCTAAAGCTATCATTTTCATGCAAGAGTTATACTTAAATCCCATGTATTTTAACATCTAATATACTCAGCCTCCCAACCCCTTCTACTGATAAGATATAGGAAAGGCACAAAAGAAGATTAACTTTAGAAGTTGCCTGATATATACTCCACACACACACACACACACACACACACAAATCTCTCTCTCTCTCACACACACACATCTATCTATATAATCTATATCTCTATATAAATATATTTAGATAAATATATATTTGTGTGTATGTTTATATGTGTGTAAAGTATTGATTTAGATAGATATGTTATGTCTATGTCTGTCAATTCTCCTTTCTCTCGCTTTCTTTCAAGGCCAACTCCCTGCAGGGATCAAGGACTGAGTAAGGAAGAGTAAGTGGCAGAAGATCATTAAGTCCTTTCTCTTTCATCTTTTGTCTCGAGGTTTGAGAGTTAGAGAAGGCAGGTACCAATCTGTAAGCTTCCCATTTTATTGATGCCAGCGACTTTCGCATAAAAGAGGCATAGGATTTCCTTAAAGTTAGAGATATCTGTGACTAATGTCTTGTTAATTTTGGAGGTCAAGCTTTGGCAGGGAGCATCTATGTGGCAAGATCCTTAAAAGGAGTAATAGAATTTATGGCAATTCTAGATTGCTCCAACTGGAACAGATACCTAAAGACAGAGTCACACAGCTTCACATAATGGAATTTTAAGAGCATATTTCAAAATGTTCTAAGCAAGTTTTATGTTGGGCCTAGGATACAAACTTGGGAAAGAGTTTATATGGCCACATTTTAATTTCTGATATATTTTCAAAATGTACATGATAGCCTTTTGGAAAACACTGCAACAACAAGAAAAACACTGAAGTGCACATTAGAAGAGCTGGGTTTCACTCGAATCTATCTGTAACCATGTAACTTTGGGCAAAGCACTTTGTCTTTCTGGGCTTTCTGTTTCTGCATCTGGAATATGAGGATTATAACTAAATGACTGCTAAGATCCTTTCTAGCTCCATACTGTTGTGATGTGAGAAGAATTCAAAATATCCTCACAGAGGAGTGAATCTGAACAAGACAACTCCCCCCACAGCCCCCCATCATCTCTCTTTTAATACTTGATGGTAATTCCAACATCAGAACCTTTGGGATATTGGAGGCAGAGTGTCATGGAGTAAAAAGAGCTCTGAATTTGCAGCTAGTCAACCCCACTTAGTAAACGTGTCACAATGGGTGAATTATACTTACAATCTGAGTCTCATGTCCCTTATTTGGGAAATAGGACAAAACCACTCACCCTCGCAGGTTCCTCATGAAGATCACTTGGGGCATTACCTTTGCAAATTTATCCTATGGCACCTGACACACAGCAGGGGTCAACTGACAGTCTTCCATCCTTTTCTCTCATTTCCTTGAATGTGGCTGGTTCAGTTTACAAGCATGATCTTAGTCAAACTTGGTCCTTCTAATCCAATTGTCCACAACCTCAACAGATGTTACACTTCCCCCTATTGATTACCTGCTTTTGATGAAAGTTGGACTGTTTTTAGACTGAAGTTTTGTCCTGGACACTTTTGGTATGGAGAAACTCTGCTGAGACTCCCTCCACTATAACTGTGTGGGTCATCAGTTTGAATAACTTCCTGACTTCTGATTGAATCCCACTGACAGAGTGACACACTGAACAGTGCAATGGCAACCACAGCAATCTAATGCCAGATCTTCACAATAGCTTTTCAGAGCCATACATCCCTCTGCTCCTGAGAATGCATTTTCTTACACAATACTCTAGGGCAGCAGAGTGCAGCACACTCTAGGGCATCAACACTCTAGGGCAGATCACTCTTTGACGAGGCAGCTATATCAGAAAAACCCACATGGTCCCATGGCTGAAGCATGGTAAATATATTAGAAATAAAAGGAAAGAATAAGAAACAGGAAAGAGTTTGAGAAGGGGAACAAAAATAGAAAAGAGAAGAAATGTAAGGTAAAACAGGGAAGGGAATAGGGAAGAAGGATAGATGTCAACAATGTTGCCAGAGGCTATAGATTGCCTTTCTAAGCATGGTAGAATCAGGAAATAATGAACAGGGGACTGCTCCCAAACAGTCCTGTAATAATTCAATGGTGTGGGAATGGTGGAGGGTTGTAAATGCTGATTTTACAACCTGGACTGTCTGCATCAGAATCACCTGAGGGCACTGTATTACATATAGATTTCTGGGCTTCAGACCCAGATGGACTGAATCCAATGGACTCAGATATGGGGCCAGGGAGCATGCCTTTTTAAATGAAGCACCCCAAATAATGCTGAGCTTGCACTAAATTCACTGTTTTATGACCATAATAAGATGCTGTTTCATCTTTTCTCAAAAAAATATATTTTTTATGTTACATCGGTTATTTGGGGGAGAAAAAAGGAAGAACACCGACAACAAAACCTGGGATTCAGCTGAATATTGTAGATATAAATCTACAAAAGGTTCAAGATAATGGGTATGAGTGTATCACACCACTGAATTATATGATTTTAGGTAAATTACCGATAATGAGATCATAGGTGGTGACCTTCAAATTTGAGGTTCCATCTCTTCTCCAGACTGTAAGAGACTACTCATTGTGGGAAGGAAAAAGCAAACACAGCTGTCTTCCATCCCAATCCTGCCACCACTTGTAAGTGACTACCCGTTGTGGGGCTTTGTGCAGACCGAGCAAGGATGCTGGTGTACCCAGAGCAGTTGGGCAAGCCAAGCCACTGGAACACAGAAGATGGGCACGGTGGTGACTATTGCATACCTCCTTATATGGAGTCTGACCTGATTTTTTCTCCCATCTGCATGTACCTGTTCTATATCAACTAACCCACCCTCTCATGCTTTCTCTCCATGGTCTTCCTTGATGTACCACAATTTTTAAATGGTTAAAACTAGACATAGTTAAATTAGACATACATGCAGAGAAGTTTTAAACTAGTTTGTCAAAGTTGCCCTACCTGTCTTCCTATTTCTGTAAGCTGGAGTGACCTCTACTGACTGCATCTTGTGTGTCTTTGACACCCAATGCAAATGCTTGGCATGATCAAATGTGACTATTTCTTTCCATTGGCTGCACTGCACTAGATGTGCACACAAAACAGAATCATAGCCAACCCACAGCTGCTTATAGGGCGTGTACTGTCATTTTGATTGAATTCCTGGACTGTCATCCACCATCTATCACAAGTGTCTTTCTTCAAAGGGAGAGTAGGAAAATAAACTTTGACTTTTGCAAGCAAAGAGAGCAAAGAATTGGTTCAATGATATGAATTTTATTAATTATGCAACTTTTTTGGAGAAGAGATAGAAGTCTGCTCCATGTTTGGAAACACCAAAGAATTTAACAATTTACATCCTGATTTAAGAAAACATAACTCACATGCTAATATATACAGCCTATTTCTACTCACGAGTAGCTTAGAAGGCATTTAGGGAAGCCTAAGGTCCCAAGCATTTCAATTCTGCTGCTCCACTGGCTAGAATTCCGAAGTATCTTCTTGATACTTTGTTGATTGCCAAATAAACGTGCCTTTAGAGAAAAAGAATAACTTTTCTCTTTTTATTTTATAAATGTAACCTTGTTTCAAAAAATTTTAGGCAGTTAATGGAAATAGAAAAGAAAAAATTAGTTATATAGGGTTTTTTGGATGGTTTTTCAGTAGTTATGTTTAGCAAAATAAGGTTTTAATAAATGTTATAAATTATTATTCTAACTGAAATTGAACTTGTCACACTGGGAATATTTCACATTTAGTGTTTTATTAATATCAAAACTTAGTTTGGATGCTAATTTAATTTCAGGCACCTGTGAAGTCCCCACTGTAATCTGCAAATGTCAGAGATGTTTGGTTTTAGTTACAAGATTAAATACTGTATGTGTTATTTACATAGTTTTAGTTTTGAAAGTTTATTTATTGAGTTGCAAAGCTTCTATAATTACTATTATTTGTACTATTTATTCCATCTCTATGGAAGAGTTCTGAAGTCTCAGGACAACCTTTATAATAATCTGACGCTTAACTTCATTTCAAAAGAAAACAGACAGAGGGCCAGTATAACATGCTCAAGACCCTGTTCAGGGCTTTCAGGCCACTCCCCCTTTTATGAAATATCTGCCTTCAGTTACAGTCTTAACTGATGGGAATGCAGATCTGTTAGCTGCAGGTGCTCATCTGCTGTAGTGAATGGGTTTGATCCTAGTTGGGCTAGCTGACGATCCTAGGTATTCCAACCTGAGACACAGAGATCAGTTAGGTTGCTTACGAGAAGCAATAGTGGAGCTGAGGCAATCTTTGACAAGGTCTGGGGCAAATCACGTTATACATATTCATAAAAACTAAAATCCTGTCAAGGGAGTTTGTCTATGGAGGGTAATAGAGCATGCATTTGTTATATATGAATTTGTAACAGATTATCATAAATTTCGTAGCTTAACACAATACACATTCATATGTCATTTTTTCCCCTACAAGTTAGGAATCTGGGCAGGAATTAATTAGGTTCACTGTTTTAGAGTTTTCTGATTCTACAAGGCCGTAATCAAGATGTCAGCTTGGCACTGAAGTCTCCTCCAAACACTCCTCTGAGGAAGGTCTACTCCCAAGCTTTCTTACATAGTTGTCAGGATTTATTTCCTAGCTTGCCATCATCTGAGAGTCTCAGTTTCTTGCCATGTGGGTCTCTTCTTAGGGCAGCTTATTTATTTATTTATTATATTTTAAGTTCTGGGGTACATGTGCAGATCATGCAGGTTTGTTACATAGGTATACATGTACCATGGTAGTGGTTTGCTGTATCCATCACACCGCCATCTACATTAGGTATTTCTCCTAATGCTATCCCTCTCCAATCCCCCTGCCCTCTGCTACTGCACCTCTAGCCCCCACCCCCCAGGCACCAGTGTGTGACGTGTTCCTTCGTGTGTTTGTGTGTTCTCATTGTTCAACACCCACTTATGAGTGAGAACATGTGGGTGTTTGGTTTTCTGTTCTTGCGTCAGTTTGCTGAGAATGATGGTTTTCAGCTTTATTCATGTCATTGCAAAGGACATGAACTCATCCTTTTTTATGGCTTCATAGTACTCCATGGTGTATATGTGCCACATTTTCTTTATCCAATGTATCACTGATGGGCATTTGGGTTGGTTCCAAGTCTTTGCTATTGTGAAAAGTGCCACAATAAACATATGTGTGCATGTGTCTTTTTAATAGAATGATTTATAATCCTTGGATATATACCCAGTAATGGGATTGAAACAAATGGTGTTTCTATTTCTTAGATCTCCTTTGATAGTGCAGGGACTGAAGATTGCAGGAGGGTGTTGGATGTCTGGGTTTGTACGAAAGATTATCAGTAGGATAATGGGAAGACAGGCACAGGAAGGGGAAGTTGGGCATATAAGCAAGCAACAATACATTAAGGGTCTGCATGGGGCAGACCGTGTTCATTTTCAGTTGGATTGAGATAAATAGAAGAGAAAGTGGTTATGCAACGAACTGAACAACAAAACATTTCAATTTCTCATGATTTATTACTTTTTTACAAAATAATTTACATATGTGTGCATGTGTCTTTATAACAGAATGATTTATAATCCTTTGGATATATACCCAGTAATGGGATAGCTGGGTGAAATGGTGTTTCTATTTCTAGATCCTTGAGTAATTGCCACACTGTCTTCCACAATGGTTGAACTAATTTACACTCCCACCAACAGTGTAAAAGTGTTCCTATTTCTCCACGTCCTCTCCAGCATCTGTTGTCTCCTGATTTTTTTTAATGATCACCATTCTAACTGGCGTGAGATGGTATCTCAATGTGGTTTTGATTTGCATTTCTCTAATGACCAGTGATGATGAGCTTTTTTTCATGTTTGTTGACTGCATAAATTTTTTTTTGAAAAGTATCTGTTCATATCCTTTGCCCACTTTTTGATAGGGTTGTTTGTTTTTTTTCTTGTAAATTTGTTTAAGTTCTTTGTAGATTCTGGGTATTATCCCTTTGTCTGATGGGTAGATTGCAAACATTTCTTCCCATTCTGTTGGTTGCCAGTTCATTCTATTGATATTTTCTTTTGCTTTGCAGAAGCTCTTAAGTTTACTTAGATTCCGCTTGTCTATTTTGGCTTTTGTTGCCATTGCTTTTGGTGTTTTAGTCATGAAGTCTTTACCCATGTCTATGTCCTGAATGGTATTGCCTAGGTTTTCTTCCAGAGTTTTTATAATGTTAAGTCTCATGTTTAAATCTTTAATCCATGTAGAGTGAATTTTTGTATAAGATGTAAGGAAGGGATCCAGTTTCAGCTTTCTGCATATGGCTAGCCAGTTTTCCCAACACCATTTATTAAATAGGGAATATTTTCTCCATTGCCTCTTTTTGTCAGGTTTGTCAAAGATCAGATGGTTATAGTTGTATGGTGTTCCTTCTGAGGCTTCTGTTCTGTTCCATTGGCTGTATCTTTGTTAAGATTCAAATAGATGCAATAAAAATGATAAAGGGAATATCACCACCAATCCCACAGAAATACAAACTACCATCAGAGATTACTACAGACACCTCTGTGCAAATAAACCAGTACATATAGAAGAAATGGATAAATTCCTGGACACTTACAGCCTCAAAAGACTGAACTAGGAAGAACTTGAATTCCTGAATAGACCAATAACAAGGGCTGAAGTTGAGGTAGCAATTAATAGCCTACTAACCAAAAAAGTCCAGGGCCAGATGGGTTCACAGCCAAATTCACAAGAGGTACAAAGAGGAGCTGGTTCCATTCCTTCGAAAACTATTACAAACAATACAAAAAGAGGGAATCCTCCTGAACTCATTTTATGAAACCACCATCATCTTGATACCAAAACCTGGCAGAGGTGCAACTAAAATAAAAAATTTCAGACCAATATCCATGATGAATATTGATGCAAAAGTCTTCAATAAAATATTGGCAAACCAAATCCAACAGCACATCAAAAAGCTTATCCATCACAATCAAGTTAGCTTCATCCCAGGGATGCAAGGCTGGTTCAACATATGCAAAGCTATAAACATAATCCATCACATAAACAGAACCAAAGACAAAAACCACATCATTATCTCAATGCAGAGAAGGCCTTTGACAAAATTCAACAGCCCTTTATGCTAAAAACCCTCAAAAAACCAGGTATCAATGGAACGTATCTTAAAATAATAAAAGCTATTTGTGACAAACCCACAGCCAATATCATACTGAATGGGCAAAAGCTGGAAGTATTCCCTTTAAAAACTGGCACAAGACAAGGATGCCCTTTCTTATCACTCCTATTCAACAAGGTATTGGAAATTCTGGCTAGGGCCATCAGGCAGGAGAAGAAAATAAAGCGTATTTGAATAGAAAGACAGGAGGTCAAATTGTCCCTGTTTGCATATGACATGATTGTATATTTTGAAAACCCCATCGTCTCAGCCCAAAGTCTCCTTAAGCTGATAAGCAACTTCAGCAGTCTCAGGATACAAAATCAATGTGCAAAAATTGAAAGCATTTCTATATACCAATAATAGACAAACAGGGAGCCAAATCATGAGTAAATTCCCATTCACAATTGCTACAAAGAGAATAAAATTGCTTAGGGCAGCTTACAGCATGGGAGCTTGCTTTATCAGGCTAGCAAGAGAAGAATCTGCAAGCAATACAGGAGTTACAGTGTACAGTAATGTAATCTTAGGAGTGACACCCCATCACCTTTGCAGTACTCTATTGATTGGAAACAAGACACAGGTCCTGCCCACACTCAAGGGAAGGGGCTTACACAAGTGTGTAACTATTAGAAGGCAGGGATCATATTGAGGGTCATCTTAGAGAGTGTCTTCTACAGAGCAGAAACAGAAAATCTAAGAAAAAAGAGAGAGAGAAGTGGGTGGGGTGAGAGAGAGAAGTATAGATAAAGGAGGTGGAGAAGAGGAACAGGAAGAAGAAAGAAACCTTGATTTATTGATTTTTTTAATTATCGTGAGGGATCAGGCTCTACTTCTCAGAAAGTGGGTAGTATAAAAATCTTATAGTCACTTTATGATAATTACTTCTCTTAAATATTTTTGAAAAATTTTAATTATGGTAAAAATAGGCATAACATAAACTTTGCCATCATAATCATGCTTAAACATACACTTCCCTAGTATTAGTTCAGATTGTTGTGCAACCAATCTTTAGAACTTTTTTTATCTTGCAGAGGTATATGCTATATTTTCTTTATCCATTAGTCTGTCAGTGGATACTTGAGTTGCTTTCACATTTTGGTAATTGTGAACAATGCTGCTATATACATGGATATGTAAATATCACTTTGAGATCCTGCTTTCAATTCTTTTTGGTATGTGTCCAGAAATAAAGTTGATGGATCATATGATAATTATATTTTTAATTTTTCTTTTTTTTTAACCAGGAACATGTGCACTTTATTGAGTGCCATTGTAGAAACGCGTGTGAGGATAAAGAGCTGTTACAGGACTCAGCTCTGGGGCTGGGCGAGGAATGGAAGGTGGAGTATGTGGGAAACAGGTGATGGGCAGAGCCCCCTGGCCTGGATGATTCCTCTTGATCTATTGATAGACTTGCAAGATCAGTACTGGGATGATGATCAGCAGAATCGTCATGATAATGCCCCAAATCAGGGCACTTGGCGGTGGAGGCATAGGCCTGGGCCCCAGTCAGTTCACCAACCATCTTCCCATTCCTAGACTTTACGGAGTAGGCAAATGCTATGAAGCCCAGGCAGCAAGAGTTCATGGAGAGGGTATTGAACAGGGATTAGATGACATGGTCAGGCACGGAGGCCTCTCTGTGGATGTGGATCATGGCGAATGTAGGGGTAGCCAGGTTGTGGGGCATCCCCAGGACGTCCACCTCATGCTTCTCCTTCAGCATCTCATAGCTGGGGGGATGATCGGTGTTGGCAGGACTGAAGAAGGTTTAAATGGTGTGGTTCATGCTGTCCAGGGAAGACCAGCTGTGGTTGGGTTGCTGGGATGGTTCTTAATAGGCCCTATATTTTTAATTTTTTAAAGAACTGCCATACTGTTTTCCACAGCAGCTACACTATTTTACATGCCCACTAAAAATGCATGAGAGTTCCAGTTTCCTCACATCTTCAGCAACACTTGTCATTTTCTGTTTTTCTTTCTTCTTCTTCTTCTTCTTCTTTTTAATAATGGCCATCCTAATGGGTACAAGGTGGCATCTCATTGTGGTTTTGATTTGTATTTCCCTAATGATTAGTGATGTTGTGAATTTTTTCACATATGCACTGTCCATTTGTATATCTTCTTTGAAGAAATATCTATTAAGTTCTTTATCCAGTTTTAAACTAGATTCTAGATTTTTTCACATTTTAAACACAAACTTTGACTTGAGTGTTTTAAAATATCCAGATTATGAAAAAAGAAAGTTTTTTTCTTCACACAGCATAAAAAATGAAAAAAATTCTCTATTATCCACCTCACTTTATACAAACAAGCCCCTTCACGAACTGAACATAAACCCAAAGTCTTAAAATACGTTTAGGCACAGACTTTGTTAGAGGAGTGTTGTGGTGGATGGGGCACAAGAGTCTCTGAAGGAGCTTGTACATTCCATGCTTCCAGAATTTCACTTCTTCCAGATACCTTCCTCTAACACCTGTCTTGGTCTTTTTACAGACACAATTAACAATAAACTGCTAAATTAGGTAGGATATCTAAAGTAGATATAACTTGAAACTATGCGAGGGACAGTGTTTTGTTCTGAGATCACTGAAGTTCATCTTTGAGAAGGCCATGCAGCAGGTTGCTTGCTGGAAAGGCCAGTACAGTTTTCTAGCAGGTGAATTCCAAAGCCACATGTAGAAAGGTTTCTTTCCAAAGCTAGGGGGCTAACACCCAGAGACAGAACTCTTTTACTCTGCCCCACCCCCTCCCTGTGCCCCTTCTTAGGGCTGCACAAAGACCTGATTGAATGATTGGATCTGTGCTTTGCAGTGAAAGAGAATCAGAAGCCTTTTCTTTTTCCCTTTTTATTCTCTCCCCCCGCTTTTTTTTCCACTACTCTAATGAAATTTGCAGACATGGAAAGGAAACTGAGTTATTTATAGGAGTGGGAGGAATGTGAGCGCTAATTGTGCTTAGTCTATTCCTAAGTGCGTAATCTGTTTGCTATTAAATTTTACAATCTTTCAGCAATATACACATTTTTTAAAGACAGAACTTCATAAATCTGACAAACAATGACCAAAGTAAATTGTTCTAAGGTTTTAAATCTTCTAATCAAAGTCAGGTTTAAAATTATTAAAAATTATTTGTAGAATTAACTTCTTTTTCAGCAGTAATACTTCCCTTCTTCCTTTGACTAGTTTATTCATTTCCTTTCTAGAGTTGTAAAGTTTGATATAGCTACTCATGGATGTAAATTTTGGGGTGCTAGTTATGCCCGTGTGCATACTAATTCATAGGCAAATTGGGTCAAACGAGAAGCTGTTGGTTGCAAGTGTCTGAAGAAGGTCCTGGGAACTTGAACTCTAAATTCAACGTTTTGATAATCTAATAGCTCAAATTATTCTGTGGAACTTGAAGTCATTCTGGATAGAAAATTATCTTGAGACATACATTTTTCTTAGGGATCCCCATTTTCACTATCTCTAAACAATCCCAAAAGCCTTCTGGTCCTTCATATAAATGGACTCATATTTAAAATTAAATAAATAAATTTTTCACGGTTAAAATAAATAATTTCTACCATGAAAAATTTACCTAGGAATGATCATGATTTGTCTAGTTCCCTTTAACAAGTATTTATAAATAAATAAATTTTTCATGGTGGGAATAATTTCCTGTTTAAAATTTGTTTTAGTTTGTCAAGTTTGCAAGAGATAGAAAATTACACAAATTATTTTAAGAAAAGATGGCTTTATTAAAAGAGAGTATATTAAATTCATAACTGAAAGACCACTGGGGAATAGACAGGCATAGCGGGGGTCATATGGAGGCTCTGACACATGGCTGTTTTTCCTTTTTCTGTCTTTGCACAGCTCCCTCTGCCTTCTTCTGCTTTTGGGTATCAATCAATAGAGTATTCACCTGTTTTCTTACATGTTGTTTCTTCTTTATACTTTCTGGTTGCTCATATTGCTTTATATGATGCTTTCTTATAATTTTGGTGTGTTGTGATATGTCATATTTCTGCCTAACCCATGCTGTCATGTTAACTTCAGTGTCTACTACTTAGCTGCCTTAGTCATTCAGTATTTTCAGTTAAAATTCTTGAGACAGGAAATTTGCTGGGGTTTAGTTTGACTTGTTATTTTGACTTGCACTCCAAGACACACTGTAGGTTACTGGCCAGCCAATTATTTGGCTGTTTTTGAGTTAGTTGCCAATTTCTTTCAGTCACCTGTGACTTGAGGTGGAGAGAACAGGGTCATGTGATCCATATAGGACTTCCTCTTCCATTGGAGCTCTACGTAATTCAGCTATTTTGGAGGGTCTTTCACTACTCTCCAGAGAATGTGGTAAATATCAATCAATTAAAATAATAATTTTGATCATTTTCCATTTCTGAGTCTCAGTTTCTCCTCTGTGTAAATGAAATACTATCTAGTTTTGAGACTGCTTGGGGTAGTAACAAATTACTCCCAAATTTAGTGGCTTAGAAAAAGAAACTATTATTTTTTTCTTATGATTCTGTGGATTATTGACTGGGCATCCTGCTTCATGGAGTGCCACTGTGGGATGTCTGAAAGGTTCTGCTATGTCTTTACTCACATAGCTGGCAAAAGACATAGCTGGTAATTGGTGCTGGCTGCTGCCTGTGAGCCCTACTGGGGCTGTGGACCAGGCCCCTTGATTCTCCTCTGTGTGAGCCTTTCCACAAAGCTTTTTGGGTTCCATAACAGCATGGTGGCTAGGTTTCATGGAGGAACAGTTCAAGAAGATAAGCCTCAGTGTGCAAGCATGTATCAAACCTCTATTGCATTATTCTTGCTAATGTCCTGTTGGTCACAGCTGGCCACGGGGCCAACCTAGCCTCCAAATGGCTAGAGACTTACAGGTGTATGCATCTGGGAGGCATGGTTTAATGGGATCCCCCAAATAAATCTGTCATGCAAATGTTGTCACATTAAATGAGATAGTAGATGAAAAATGTTCTATAGTCTTTAATGCATATGATTAATGCTCAGTAAACATTTGAATAGGATTTCTGTTGAAGGAAATTTTAACAGTTTTTTTGTCAATTAAAATGGCTACATTTCTGATACTTTTTATTACCATAATTAGGAATTTCTTCATTCTTAAAAGATACTTCAGGATTCTCAAAATTTCTATGTGGCCCAGCCTTCTCTCTTTCTCCAAGTGTCCCTGGTTCATGTCTCCAGGGACCTTACAGTAACTAAGAAAACTACTGCCCAATAGTATTTCAGGTTAGGCATTCAGTGGGCCCAGAATGAGATAGGTTAGCTCGGGAAAGCATCTCAGAAGGGAAAGCCTTAGATGTTCTTGGGTGAAGAGAAGTAACCACTCTGTCCGCCCTGCAATCTCTTGATTTTGCAGAAAAGGAAACTGAAGCCTAGAAAGGAAAAGCTATCTCCCTAAAATCACTGTCAGTGAGCAAAACAGAATTCGAACCACTTTCTTCTGATACATTCATCCATTCACAAATATTTATTGAGTGTTAAGCACTGTATGAGGCTTCATATATACAGGAGAAAACGAAAGAGACACACCCTCAACTTTGCAGCCTGTACAGTCTAACCCAGGGTAAAGACAGTAACTAAGTAAACTATCCAAAATTGTGATATAGACACTTTGAACAAACCCAGCAAAGCAGGATAGAGAGTAGTGTTGGAAACATGGAGAGTCAGGAAAGGCTTTTCTGATGATATAAAACTTAAGCTGCATCCCAAAGGGGAACTGAGAGGGAGCCAGCCCTGAGAAGATCAGAACCACATCCCAGACAGAGGGAGCAATATTTATCAAGGTGCTGAGTCTGGAACAATTTTTGTGTGTTAAAGAAAATAAAAGAAAAAAAATCCATGAGTGGGACCACTGAGAATGAATAGGTGAGATGCACCTGACTAACCTGGAGAGGTGGGAGGGATCAGAACCTGCAGGGCTTTTGGGGTCATGGAAAGAAATCTGGATTTTATTTTAGACATAGTAGGAAGTTACTGAAGTATTTTTTAACAAGAGCAACATAATCCAATTTGTGTTTTTAAAAGGCTTACTCAACACATGTTGATTGCAAATCTACTTATTTGCCAGGGACTCTGCCAAGTGATATTGTTGCAGAAAAATAACATATGGCCCTGGAGAGGCATCCATAGCATAATAGATTGCAATGTGTGGGGAGGAAGAAAGACACATCCATTAGTGACAACATAAGTGTGGTAAGTTACCCAACAGACTATTTTCTGTTGCTCATGAAACTTTCCTACTTGAACCTGTCTGTGATGTTGCTGAAATGACAGCCTTAGCTGGCTAATACCATGGAACCCAGTTTCCCAGACACAGCGAATTCACCCAAGGGTGGGACACTGGTCCAAGGTAGATCCACTGTAGACCAGGAACACATTAGAATCTCCCTTAAACATTAGTTAAATAACACTGAGAATGTAATCATTAATGGTGATCATGGCCTTGCAGAGGATAAAGCCATGTGGCTACTGTTTATGTTGGACACAGTACAATCAGAGGTGGCTGGTCAGCTAAAAGAAGAATCAGAAAAGAGGCAGACAGAAAGCAGATGAGAAACAGATTATAGTATTTGAAAAGCATATTTAAAAATATGTATTCCTAAGGGGCTTCCCAGTTCCAAACTTTGCAACTCTAGACTTATTTTAGTCTTTGCCTGTGAAATTTCTTACCATACCCTTAAGGTATATTGGTGCCTCTCTCTGCCTCCTCATACTTGAGATGGGTCTACAAAGATTTGTAGGCTTTTCCTGGTTAGAGAAACAGAAGAAGGGTATTCCAGGCAAAACCAATAGTCTATTTAAAGGTACAAAAGCACAAGCATTCTAAAGGGGAGTTGCTTCAGAAGGTACTTTCAGTAAACACTGTATGAAATGTTGGCCGGGAATAGGAAGACCACCAAGTTTGATGATTGAAGTGAAGGGAAGTTGAAAGGATATTTGGAACTAAGTCTCCACTTACAGGTCAAATAGTTGATGGTGATGGAAAAATTATACTTTACTCTGCTTCTGTGAATTCTTTTAACAATGCAAAATTCTCATGGACAATTGTCAGCACCAAACACACTACCTGGCATTTAGTACGTATTCAGTAAATATTTGAGGTGTGAATATTGTCTTTCTTTTTCTTTTCCTCTGGTTCACAGTCAGTAGTAAACCGGGGCATATTACAAATTGAGATCCAAGTTGGATTAAGTACCCAGGTAAGCACTGAAACATACAGGGGTATTTACAACAAGAAGCTCAAGTTCTATTCCACCATGAATAATAAGCTGACTTCCAGTTGGCAAATCTCCATTCCTTCCCAAAAGCCAACTGGCAACCTCTTGCCCTCATTCCTCTTGGAATTTACAGATGTGTGCTGGACAGTGTGGGAAAGGGTATTTTACAGCAGCAATTAGTTTATTCCTGGGGTAAACAGTAGAACTTTAAGGATAATTGCAGCAAGAAATTTGTTTCCTATTGCAGTGTGAATGACCTACAGGCAGCCAGTTGGCTGCTTGCCCTACAAATTCCCAAAATGACATTGGCAACTGTTTTTGCATTTGTGCCTTGTAGGGATTTGCAGATGCACAATGGGCAAAGCAGAAAAAATGGACTGTATTTTTATATATGTTGGTAAAACCAAGCATGGTTTTCTAAGAGAGGTTAATTCAGCAGCGGGAAATTTGGGTCTGTGTAAGGGGAGAGCTTGCTTCTCTTTAAGATGGAAGCTTCAGCCTGAGTGCCAGTTGGCATTTCCTGACTCTGCTGTAGAGCCAACACACATGCAGACAGCAGAGTCACTTAATCCCTTTGACTTTGCTGTTTGCTGCCTGAGACTGTACTAAGCTTGTCGAAGCCTGAAACAACATGTAACTATGAGGTTGTGGGCAGCCAGGAGCCAGTCTTTCACAGCCTTGGGGAAACTGACTGTACTACCCTCTACAATTTGCTTCTTAGCCAAGGTTGGCTATTTCCCCAAATTTCTCTTTCAGGTGTGGCATTATAGAGATCATTATTATTGTTGTTGCTGCATTTTATGAGAACACAGACACAATAGTTTCCAGCTTGCTTTTGTACATAGTATCCTTAAATATGTTACTCTCTCCAATGCAGGCTCCAATTTAAAATGTCATCACAGGAAGCAGCAATGTCACATATTTTTATAGCCCTTTCTCTTATAATTGGTGTGTAATTATACTTTGATATTTAGGTGTGGACATTAAGGAAGGGGTTATTTCTGCCATATAGAAGGGAAAAATTACTAGGAAAACCCATAGAAAGTTAATTTTGTAGTTGAAGTTGGAGATGGTGATTTCTATTATTATAGATCATTTAATCTTTCCATGTAAATGGGAAAAATGCAGTCTTGCTTTATTAATTGTTAATAATTTTCTCTTATAAACTCAGAGCACTTCAAAAGTGGTTACTGTGCCTTATGTATCTCTTGCCTCTTAATTGATTTCCCTGCATCCATCCCTGGGTCCCCTTCCCCTACCCTCAATCTGTTCTATATACATGACAATTTTAATCATGATGAGCTAAAATTAATTTAATAAAATCCTATTATCTTTGGGATAAAGATCACGCATGTTTTCTGAGGTCAGCATTCTTAGCATGGCCAAAAGGTCCTGCTTGATATGGCACCACTATCATCTCTCAGGTACTCACAAACCCATTCTCCACAATCCAGTCTTTTCTGTTGGTCTTTTCCTCTGATTATCTAATGCATCATGATTCTTGCCATAAGACCATTGCAGATTCCATTCCAGCTTTTCCCACTGGTCTCTGTAAAAGTTAACTGCTTCTTATCCTTCCACTCTCAGCTCATACTTGATCTCTTTCCTAATTTCCAGACTTACTCAGGTTACCCTGTCATTCGCTCAAACAGCATCTGTAAATCTCCTTAACTCTGATCACAATCTGTCATTCTACAGGAATTTGGGAGTACTTAACAGATGTCTACCCTCCCCCATCAATAAAGACAAGGACTCTATTTCTAGCACTATCATGTCCCTGGCAGAAGGTTGGAAGAATGTAGTGAACTCCATGTAAGGAGAGCATGAGTCAAGTCAAGAAGGAGATGCCAAATTTAAAGTTAAAAAGAAGCAGAATGAAAAGTCCCTGAGGAAAACAATTCTAAAGAGGCTTTAAAGGAAAAGTGTCAAGATCAGTTTCAATTTTAGTTTGTAGGAGCTGATGGACAAGATGTGAATTTCCAGTGAACCAGGCTCTGAACTTCATTTTGAAGTTAAAAATTGACTCTTGGGTTTTAAGAGACAGCATCGGAGAAATAGACTCACTGATCTCCAAGCAAAGGGCATTTTCTTTTATAACTGTATAATTTTTTTATTTTTCCATAAGTTATTGGGGTATAGGTGGTATTTGGTTACAGGAATAAGTTCCTTAGTGGTGATTTGTGAGATTTTGGTGCACCACTCACCTGAGCAGTATACACTGCACCATATTCGTAGTCTTTTATGCCTCGCCTCTACCCATTCTTCCCCACAAGTCCCGAAAGTCCAATGTATCATTCCTATGGCTTTGTGTCTTCATAGCTTAGCTCCCACATATCAGTGAGAAAATACAATGTTTGGTTTTCCATTCCTGAATGGAACTTCCATTCCATTAGTAACTTCCATTCTAAGTTACTTCACTTAGAATAATAGTCTCCAATCACATCCAAGTTGCTGTGAATGCCATTAATTCATTCCTTTGTATGGCTGAGTGGTATGCCATCATATAAATATACCACAGTTCCTTTATCCACTCATTGACTGATGGGGCATTTGGGTTGGTTCAATGATTTTTCAATTACAAATTGTGCTGCTGTAAACATGCATGTACAAGTATCTTTTTTGCATAATGACTTTTTCTTTTCTTTTGGGTAGATACCCAGTAGTGGGATTGCTGGATCAAATAATAATTCTACTTTTTGTTCTTTAAGGACTCTCCATACTATTTTCCATAGGAGTTGTACTAGTTTACATTCCCACAAACAGTGTAAAAGTGTTCCCTGTTCACCAAATCCACACCAATATCTACTGTTTAAAAATTTTTTTTTTTTATTATGGTCATTCTTGCAGAAGTAAGGTGGTATTGCATTGTGATTATGATTTGCATTTCCCTAATAATTAGAGATATTGAGCATTTTTTCCTATATTTGGCCATTTGTATATCTTCTTTGAGAATTGTCTATTTAAGTTCTTAGCCCACTTTTCGATGGGATTGTTTTTTTCTTACTGATTTGTTGAGTTCATTGTAGATTCTGGATATTAGTCCTTCATCAGATGTATAGATTGTGAAGATTTTCTCCCACTTTGTGGGTTGTCTGTTAACTCTGCTGACTGTTCCTTTTGCTGTTCAAAAGCTCTTTAGTTTAATTAGGTCCCAGCTATTTATCTCTGTTTTTATGGCATTTGCTTTTGGGTTCTTGGTCATGAAATCCTTGCCTAAGCCAATGTCTAGAATGGTTTTTCCAATGTTATCTTCTAGAATTTTAATGGTTTCAGGTCTTAGGTTTAAGTCTTTAATCCATCTTGAGTTGATTTTTGAATAAAGTGAGAGATGAGGATCCAGTTTCATTCTCTTACATGCGGCTAGCGAATTATCCCAGCACCATTTGTTGAAAAGGGTGTCCTTTACCCACTTTATGTTTTTGTCAAAGATCAGTTGGCTGTAAATATCTGGGTTTATTTCTGTGTTCTTTATTCTGTTCCATTGGTCTATGTGCCTGTTTCTGTGCCAGTGTCATGCTGTTTTGATGACTATGGCCTTATAATGTAGTTTGCAGTCAGGTAGTATGATGCCTCCAGATTTGTTCTTTTTGCCTAGTGTTGCTTTGGCTATGTGGGCTCTTTCTTGTTTCCATATGAATTTTAGAATTGTTTCTTCTAGTTCTGTGAGGAATGATGGTGGTATTTTGATGGGGATTTCATTGACTTTGTAGATCTCTTTTGGCAGCATGGTCATTTTCACAATATTGAGTCTACCCATCTATGAGGATGGGATGTGTTCCCATTTGTTTGTGTCATCTAAGATTTCTTTCAGCAGTGTTTTGTAGTTTTCCTTGAAGAGGTCTTTTAACTCCTTGGTTAGGTATATTCCTAAGTATTTTATTTGCAGCTATTGTAAAAGGGGTTGTGTTCTTGATTTGATTCTCCCTGGTTGCTATTTGTGTAGAGAAAAGGTATTGATCTGTGTACATTAATCTTGTATCTGGAAACTTTGCTGAATGTTTTTGTCAGTTCTAGGAGCTTTCTGGAGGAAAATTCAGGGTTTTCAAGGTAAACAATGATATTGTCAGCAAACAGTGACAGTTTGACTTTCTCTTTCCTGATTTATGATTCCCTGTATTTCTTTCTCTTGTCTGATTTCTCTGGATAGGACTTTCGGTACTATGTTGAAGAGGATTGGTAAGAGTGGGCATCTTGTCTTGTTCCAGTTCTCATAAGGTATGCTTTCAACCTTTCCCCATTCAGTATCATGTTAGCTGAATGGGTTCGTCATAGATGGCTTTATTACATTAATGTATATCTCTTGTATTCTGATTTTGCTGAGAGTTTTAATCATAAAGGGATGCTAGATTTTTGTCAAATGTTTTTTCTGCATCTATCGAGGTGATCATGTGATTTTATGTGTGTATGTTTACGTGGTGTATCACATTTATTGACTTGCATATCGTAAACCATCCCTACATCCCTGGTATAAAACCCACTTGATCATGGTGGATTATCTTTTTGATTTTTTTTTTTTGAGACGGAGTTTTGCTCTTGTTACCCAGGCTCTTTTTGATATTTATTGGATTTGGTTAGCTAGTATTTTGTTAAGGATTTTAGCACGAATGTTCATCAAGGATATTGGTCTGTAGGTTTCTTTTTTGGTTATGTCCTTTCTTGGTTTTGGTATTAGGGTGATGCTGGCTTCATAGAATGAATTAGGGAGGGTTCCTTTTTTCTTTATATTGTTGGATAGTGTCAAAAGAATTGGTACCAGTTCTTCTTTGAATGTCTGGTAGAATTCTGCTGTGAATCTGTTGCTCCTGGACTTTTTTGTTGTTGGTAATTTTTTAGTTACCATTTCAATCTCATTGCTTGTTATTGGTCTGTTCAGGGTATCTAATTCTTCCTGATTTAAGCTAGGAGAGTTATATTTTTCCAGGAATTTATCCATCTTTCTTTTCTAGTTTATGTGCATAAAGGTGTTCCCAGTAACCTTGAATGCTCTTTTGTATTTCAGTGGTTTCAGCTGGAATATCTCCTGTTTCATTCTTAGTGAGATTATTTGGATTTTCTCTTTTTTTCTTCATTAATCTTGCCAATGGTCTATCAATTTTATTTATCTTTTCAAAGAACCAGCTTTCTGTTTCACTTTTTTCTTTTGTATTTTTTTTGTTGTTGTTGTTTTGTTTCGATTTCATTTAGTTCTGCTCTTGGTTATTTCCTTTCATCTGCTGGGTTTCAGTTTGGTTTGTTCTTGTTTCCCTAGTTCCTTGAGGTGTGATATTAGAATTCAAATTTGTGCTCTTTCAGTCTTTTTGATGTGTTTAAGGATGTGGACTTTCCTGTTAGCACTGCCTTTGCTGTATCCCAAAGAGTTTGATAGGTTGTGCCATTATCGTCATTCAGTTCAAACAGTTTTTTAAAATTTACATCTTAATTTTGTTTTTGACCCAATGTTCATTCAGGAGCAGATTATTTCATTTCCATGTATTTGCATGGTTTTGAAGGTTCCTTTTGGGGTGGATTTCCAGTTTTATTTCATTGTGGTCTGAGAGAGTGCTTGATGTAATTTCAGTTTTCTTCAATTTGTTTAGGCTCATTTTATGGCCTATCATATGGTCTATCTCAGAAAAAATTCCATGAGCTGTTGAATAGAATGTGTATTCTGCAGCTGTTGGATGAAATGTAGTACATGTATCTGTTAAGTCCATTTGTTCCAAGATATAGTTTAAATCCATGGTTTCTTTGTTGACTTTCTGTCTTGATGACCTGTATAGTGCTGTCAGTGGAATATTGAAGTCCTCCATTATTATTGTGTTGCTGCCTATATTATTTCTTAGGTCTATTAGTAATTGTTTTATAAATGTGGGAGATCCAGTGTTAGGTGCACATATGTTTAGGATTGTGAAATTTTTCTGTTGGGCAAGGCCTTTTACCATTATATTAATGTCCCTCTTTGTCTCTTTTAACCACTGTTTCCTTTAAAGTTTGTTTTGTCTGATATAAGAATAGTTACTCTTGCTTGCTTTTGGTGTCCATTTGCATGAAATGCCTTTTTCTACCCCTTTACTTTAAGTTTATATGAGTCCTATGTGTTAGGTGAGTCTCCTGAATGCAGCAGATGGTTGGTGAGTTCTCCATTCTGCAGTTCTGTATCTCCTTTTTTTTTCATTGCATTTTAGGTTTTGGGGTACATGTGCAGAATATGCAAGATAGTTGCATAGGTACACACATGGCAGTGTGTTTTGCTGCCTTTCTCCCCTTCACCTACATTTGGCATTTCTCCCCATGCTATCCCTCCTCAGCTCCCCTGCTCATTGTCCCTCCTCCCGCTGTCCCTCCCCTATTCCCCCCGATAGACCCCAGTGTGTAGTACTCCCTTCCCTGTGTCCATGTGTTCTCATTGTTCATCACCTGTCTATGAGTGAGAATGTGCAGTATTTCATTTTCTGTTTTTGTGTCAGTTTGCTGAGAATGATATTCTCCAGATTCATCCATGTCCCTACAAAGGACATGAACTCATCATTTTTGATTGCTGCATAATATTCCATGGTGTATATGTGCCACATTTTCCCAGTCCAGCCTATCATTGATGGACATTTGGGTTGGTTCCAGGTCTTTGCTATTGTAAACAGTGCTGCAATGAACATTCATGTGCATGTGTCCTTATAGTAGAACGATTTATAGTCCTTTGGATATATACCCAGTAATGGGATGGCTGAGTCAAATGGAATTTCTATTTCTAAGGCCTTGAGGAATCGCCACACTGTCTTCCACAATGGTTGAACTAATTTACACTCCCACCTGCAGTGTAAAAGTGTTCCTTTTTCTCCACATCCTCTCCAGCATCTGTTGTCTCCAGATTTTTTAATGATCGCCATTCTAACTGGCGTGAGATGGTATCTCAATGTGGTTTTGATTTGCATCTCTCTAATGCAGTGATGACGAGCATTTTTTTATATGTTTGTTGGCCTCATGTATGTCTTCTTTTGTAAAGTGTCTGTTCATATCCTTTGCACGTTTTTGAATGGGCTTGTTTTTTTCTTGTAAATCTGTTTGAGTTCTTTGTAAATTCTGGATATCAGCCCTTTGTCTGATGGGTAAACTGCAAAAATTTTTTCCCATTCTGTTGGTTGCTGATTCACTCTAGTGACTGTTTCTTTTGCCATGCAGAAGCTGTGGAGTTTGATTAGGTTCCATTTGTCTATGTTGGCTTTTGTTGCCAATGCTTTTGGTGTTTTGGTCATGAAGTCCTTGCCTACTCCTATGTCCTGAATGGTTTTGCCTAGATTTTCTTCTAGGGTTTTTATGGTGCCAGGTCTTATGTTTAAGACTTTAATCCATCTGGAGTTAATTTTAGTGTAGGTATCAGGAAGGGATCCAGTTTCTGCTTTCTGCACATGGCTAGCCAGTTTTCCCAACACCATTTATTAAACAGGGAATCCTTTCCCCATTGCTTGTTTTGTGAGTTTTATCAAAGATTGTATGGTTGTAGATATGTTGTGTTGCCTCTGATGCCTCTGTTCTGTTCCATTGGTCTATATCTCTGTTTTGGTACCAGTACCATGCTGTTTTGATTACTGTAGCCTTGTAGTGTAGTTTGAAGTCCAGTAGTGTGATGCCTCCTGCTGTGTTCTTTTTGCTTAGAATTGACTTGGCAATGTGGGCTCTCTTTTGGTTCCATATGAAGTTCAAGGTGGTTTTTTCCAGATGTGTGAAGAAAGTCAATGGTAGCTTGATGGGGATAGCATTGAATCTGTAAATTACTTGGGCAGTATAGCCATTTTCACAATATTGATTCTTCCTAACCATGAACATGGAATGTTTCTCCATCTGTTTGTGTCCTCTCTTATTTCATTGAGCAGTGGTTTGTAGTTTTCCTTGAAGAGGTCCCTTACATTCCTTGTAAGTTGTATTCCTAGGTATTTTATTCTTTTTGTAGCAATTATGAATGGCAGTTCATTCCTGATTTTGCTCTCTTTAAGTCTGTTATTGGTGTATAGGAATGCTTGTCATTTTTGCACATTGATTTTATATCCTGAGACTTTGCTGAAGTTTCTTATCAGTTTTAGGAGATTTTGAGCTGAGATGATGGGGTCTTCTAGATATACTATCATGTCGTCTGCAAATAGAGACAATTTGACTTCCTCCTTTCCTATTTGAATACCCTTTATTTCTTTTTCTTGCCTGATTGCTCTGGCTAGAACTTTCCGTACTATATTGAATAGGAATGGTGAGAGAGGGCATCCTTGTCTAGTGCCAGATTTCAAAGGGAATTCTTCCAGTTTTTGCCCATTCAGTATGATATTGGCTGTTGGTTTGTCATAAATAGCTTTTATTATTTTGAGATACCTTCCATCAATACCGAGTTTATTGAGGGTTTTTAGCATAAAGGGCTGTTGAATTTTTTCAAAGGCCTTCTCTGCATCAATTGAGATAATCATGTGGTTTTTGCTTTTTGTTCTGTTTATGTGGTGAATTGCATTTTTAGACCTGCGAATGTTGAACCAGCCTTGCATCCCCAGGATGAATCCTACTTGATCATGATGGATAATCTTTTTGATGTGCTGCTGCAATCGGCTTGCCAGTATTTTATTGAAGATTTTTGCATCTATGTTCATCATGGATATTGACCTGAAGTTTTCTTTTCTTGTTGAGTCTCTGCCAGGTTTTGGTATCAGGATGATGTTGGTCTCATAAAATGATTTGGGAAGGATTCCCTCTTTTTGTTTTATTTGGACTAGTTTCAGAAGGAATGGTACCAGCTCCTCTTTGTGTGTCTGGTAGAATTCGGCTGTGAACCCATCTGGACCTGGGCTTTTTTTGTGTGGTGGGCTCTTAATTGCTGCCTCAACTTCAGACATTGTTATTGGTCTGTTCATAGTTTTGGCTTCCTCCTGGTTTAGGCTTGGGAGGATACAGGTGTCCAGGAATTTATCCATTTCTTCCAGGTTTACTAGTTTATGTGCATAGAGTTGTTTGTAATATTCTCGACCACACCCTTCCCAAAGAGGGAGATCCAAGATGGCTGATCGCTAACAGCTCGGGATTGTAGCTCCCAGTGAAAGCGCAGAGAAGGAGAGGATGCCACACTTTCAGATAAATTTTCCTCACTCATGGAGCAGAAGATTCCCAGTGGAGGGGCCCCGTGGGTCACCAGCACGACTCTTATGGCCGGTGCAGCAGTTTTGCTGGCACGGTGCAGCAGCTCTTCATGCAGAGTAAACAGAAGGAGATTCCCAGGCAGAAGAGCACCATCAATCTTATTGCTGCTGTTTTGGCCGGCACAGTGGGTTGCTCGGATTCCAGTGCTGGGAGTCAATAAACTGGGCATCCACTCAGAAACCCAACTAGAAAGGCGGTAATCATAAAGACGACAGATGGATCAATTTATAACAAAGGGAAGAAACCAGCCTAAAAAGGCTGAGAATACCCAAAATCAGAACCCCTCTCCCTCTACAGGGGATTACAGTTCCTCATCAGCAACAGAACAAGCCCTGATGGAAAAGGACTGTGTGCCATTAACGGAAGTAGGCTTCAGAAGGTGGATGATAAGAAACTTCTGGGAGTTAAAAGAACTTGTTCTAACCCAATGCAAAGAAACTAAGAACTTTGAAAAAAGGTTTGACGAAATGCTAACAAGAATAGACAATATAGAGAGGAATATAAATGAACTAACGGAGTTGAAAAACACAACACAAAAACTTAGCGAAATATGCATACGTTTGAATAGCCAAATTGATCAGGCAGAAGAAAGGATATCAGAGCTCGAAGATCTACTTAATGAAATAAAACAAGAAGACAAGAATAGAGAAAAAAGGATAAAAAGGAATGAGCAAAGTCTCCAAGAAATATAGGACTATGTGAGAAGACCTAATTTACATTTGATAGGTGTACCTGAATACGACGAAGAGAATAAATCCAAGCTGGAAAATACTCTTCAGGATATTATTCAGGGAAACTTTCCAAATCTAGCAAAGCAGGACAATATTCAACCTCACAGAGAACACCACAAAGATATTACTCAAGAAGAGCAACCCCAAGGCACATAATTGTTAGATTCACCAGCATTGAAATCAAGGAGAAAATACTAAGGGCAGCCAGAGAGAAAGGTCAGGTTACCCACAAAGGGAAGCCTATTAGACTTACAGCAGATCTCTCAGCAGAAACCCCACAAGCCAGAAGAGAGTGGGGGCCAATATTCAACATCCTTAAAGAACAGAACTTTCAGCTCAGAATTTCATATCCTGCCAAACTAAGCTTCACAATTGAAGAAAAAATAAAATCTTTTATGAACAAGCAAGTACTCAGAGATTTTATTACCACCAGGCTGGCTTTACAAGAGCTTCTGAAAGAAGCACTATACATAGAAAGGAAAAACCAGTATTAGCCTTTCTAAAAATATACCAAAAAGTAAAGAGCATGAACATAAATAAGAATTTACATCAACAAATGGATAAAATAGCCAGTTAACATCAAATGGCAGTAACCCTAAATTTAAGTTGACTAAATCCCCCAATCAAAAGATACAGCCAAAACTTAATGGTATGCTACATCCAGACCCATTTCACATCCAAAGATACACAAAGACTTAAAACAAAGAAATGGAGAAAGATTTACCAACCAAATGAAGAGCAAAAATAAATAAATAAATAAAAAGCAGGAGTTGCAATTCTCGCATCTGATAAAATAGATTTCAAAGCAACAAAGATATAGTGGTAAAAGGATCAATGCAACAATAAGAGCTAACGATCCTAACACCCAGATGCATAAGACTCATAAAGAGATTTAGACTCAATGAGACAGAAAATTAATAAGGATATCCTGGACTTGAACTCAGATCTGGAACAAGTAAACTCAATAAATATTTATAGAGCTCTCCACTTTAAATACACAAAATATACATTCTCCACCTTAAATACACAAAATATTGATCGGCCATTATTAATACCCATTTTTAGAATAAAGCTACATTCCCGTTCTCTCTCCCTTTTTTTCTTCCTCTTTCTTCCTCTCCACTCCTTTTTTTTTCTTTCTAAAAAAAAAAAAAGATTACAGAAAAAAAAGAAAAAATATTCTCTGATGATGGTTTGAATTTCCATGGAATCTGTGGTGATTTCCCATTTATCGTTTTTTATTTCATCCATTTGGTTATTCTCTTTTCTTTTTTATCAGTCTGGCTAGTGGTCTATTTTGCTGATCTTTTCAAAAAACCAGCCCTTGGATTTACTGATTTTTTTGAAGGGTTTTTTGTGTCTCTATCTCCTTCAGTTCTGCTCTGATCTTAGTTATTTCTTGTCTTCTGCTAGGTTTTGAGTTGTTTTGATCTTCCTACTCTAGCTCTTTCAATTTTGACAATAGGGTGTCAATTTTGGATCTCTCCACTCTTCTCATATGGGCACTTATTGCTATATGTTTTCCTCTAGAGACTGCTTTGAATGTGTCCCAGAGATTCTGGTATGTTGTATCTTTGTTCTCATTGGTTTTGAAGAACTTCTTTATTTCTGCCTTCATTTCATTGTTTATCCAATCAACATTCAAGAGCTAGTTGTTCAGTTTCCATGAAGCTGTGCAGTTCTGAGTTAATTTCTGAATTCTGAGTTCTAACTTGATTGCACTATGGTCTGAGAGACTGTTTGTTATGATTTCAGTTGTTTTCCATTTGCTGAGGAGTGCTTTACTTCCAATTATGTGGTCAATTTTAGAGTAGGTGTGATGTGGTGCTGAGAAGAATATATATTCTGTGGATTTGGGGTGGAGTGTTCTGTAAATGTCTAT
This sequence comes from Callithrix jacchus, assembly GCF_049354715.1. Taxonomy (NCBI): domain Eukaryota; kingdom Metazoa; phylum Chordata; class Mammalia; order Primates; family Cebidae; genus Callithrix; species Callithrix jacchus. The sequence goes on from NC_133506.1 coordinate 125,741,518, forward strand.
CATGTTTGCTTGTTCCAGGTCTGAGTTCAAGCCCTGGATATCCTTTTAATTTTCTGTCTGGTTGATCTGTCTAATATTGACAGTGGAGTGTTAAAGTCTCCCACTATTATTGTGTGGGAGTCTAAGTCTCTTTGTAAGTCATTAAGAACTTGCCTTATATATCTGGGTGCTCCTGTATTGGGTCCATATATATTTAGGATCGTTAGCTCTTCTTGTTGTATGGATCCTTTTACCATTACGTAATGACCTTCTTTGTCACTTTTGATCTTTGTTGCTTTAAAGTCTTTTTTATCAGAGACGAGAATTGCAACTCCTGCTTTTTTTTGCTCTCCATTTGCTTGGTATATCTTCCTCCATTCCTTTATTTTGAGCCTCTGTGTATCCTTGCATGTGAGACGGGTTTCCTGGATACAGCACACCGATGGGTTTGGCTTTTTATCCAATTTGCCAGTCTGTGTCTTTTGATTGGTGCATTTAGCCCATTTACATTTAGGGTTAATATTGTTATGTGTGAATTTGATACTGCCATTTTGATGCTAGCTGGCTGTTTTGCCTGTTAGTTGATGCAGATTCTTCATTTTGTTGATGCTCTTTAGCATTTGGTATGTTTTTGGAATGGCTGGTACTGGTTGTTTTTTTCTATGTGTAGTGCCTCTTTTAGGAGCTCTTGTAAAGCAGGCCTGGTGGTGACAAAATTTCTGAGTACTTGCTTGTTTGCAAAGGATTTTATTTTTCCTTCACTTATGAAGCTCAGTTTGGCTGGATATGAAATTATGGGTTGAAAGTTCTTTTCTTTAAGGATGTTGAATATTGGCCCCCACTCTATTCTGGCTTGTAGAGTTTCTGTCGAGAGATCTGCTCTGAGTCTGATGGGCTTCCCTTTGTGGATGACCTGACCTTTCTCTCTGGCTGCCCTTAGCATTTTCTCCTTCATTTCAACCTTGGTGAATCTGATGATTATGTGCCTTGGGGTTGCTCTTCTTGAGGAATATCTTTGTGGTGTTCTCTGTATTTCCTGGACTTGAATATTGGCCTGCCTTGCTAGGTTGGGGAAATTTTCCTAGATAATATCCTGAAGAGTATTTTTCCAGCTTGGATTCATTCTCTTTGTCACATTCAGGTACACCTATTAAACATAGGTTAGGTTTCTTCACATAGTCCCACATTTCTTGGAGACTTTGTTCATTCCTTTTTGCACTTTCTTCTCTAATCTTGGCTTCTCATTTTTTTTTTTTTTTTTGAGACGGAGTTTCGCTCCTGTTACCCAGGCTGGAGTGCAATGGCACAATCTTGGCTCACTGCAACCTCTGCCTCCTGAGTTCAGGCAATTCTCCTGCCTCAGCCTCCTGAGTAGCTGGAATTACAGGCACGCGCCACCATGCCCAGCTAATTTTTTGTATTTTTAGTAGAGACGGCGTTTCACCATGTTGACCAGGATGGTCTCGATCTCTTGACCTCGTGATCCACCCGCCTCGGCCTCCCAAAGTGCTGGGATTACAGGCTTGAGCCACCGGGCTTCTCACTTTATTTCATTGAGTTGATCTTCGACTTCTGATATCCTTTCTTCTGCTTGGTCAATTTGGCTGTTGAAACTTGTGCATGCTTCGTGAAGTTCTCGTGTTGTGTTTTTCATCTCCTTCAATCGTTTATATTCCTCTCTAAGTTGTCCATTCTTATTATCATTTCCTTGAATCTTTTTTCAAGGTTCTTAGTTTCTTTGCATTGATTTGTAACATGTTCTTTTAGCTCACGGAAGTTTCTCATTATCCACCTTCTGAAGTCTGATTTCGTCACACTCATTCTCTGTCCAGCTTTGTTCCCTTGCTGGTGAGGAGTTTTGGTCCTTTGTAGAAGGCGAGGTGTTCTGGTTTTGGGTGTTTTCCTCCTTTTTGTGCTGGTTTCTTCCCCTCTTTGTGGATTTAACCATCTGTCGTCTGAGTAATTGCTGACTTTTTGATTGGGTCTCTGAGTGGATGCCCAGATTGTTGATGATGAAGTATTTCTGTTTCTTAGTTTTCCTTCTAACAGTCTAACCCCTCTGCTGTAAGACTGCTTAGGTCCACTCCAGGCCCTGCTTGCCTGGGGTACACCTGTAGCAGCTGCGGAACAGTGAGGGATGCGACTAGTTTCTTCTTCTGCTATCTTTGTCCCAGAATGATGCCTGCCAAATGTCAGTCTGATCAGTCCTTTGTGAGGTGACTCTTTGGATATACAGGGGTCAGGGAGCTGCTTGAGGAGATGGTCTGTACTTTATAGGAGCTCAAGTGCTGAGCTGTGAGCTCTTTGTTCATTCAGGGCTGCTAGGCAGGTATGTTTAAGTCTGCTGCGGTGGAACTCATAAAGTCCCTTTTTTTCCTCAGGTGCTCTGTCTCGGGGAGTTAGGGCTTTATTTATGAGTATCCGTTGCACTGTCCTGCCCAGCTAGGGGGCAGTCTAGTCAATACCTGCCTGCTGATACTCTACCCTGCTGCCGTGGGGTCCACCCTGTTGCTGTGGGCTCTGCCCTGCTGCTGTGGGCTATGCCCTGTTGCCATGGCCTCCGCCCTGCTGTCATGGGCTCTGCCTTGTTGCCGTGGGCTGCACCCTCCTGCTGAGTGTAATTCCCTGTAGTCCTGTTTATATGGGTGTGGTTAGAACTGCCGTGGTGATGGTGGCCAGCCTCTGTATTGGCGGACTCTCTCTGTTATGGTGGGTTGCCTCTACAACAGCAGGCTGCATCAGCAATGGGAGAGTAACTCAGTAGGGGCGGAATGCTTCAATGATGGCGGACACCCCTACCCCACTGAGCTGCACTGTCTTTTGTTCAGCTGTGCTTACCATGAAACTCTCAACCCCGAGCATTTTCAATTGCTGTTTTGTTTGTTTTTGTGGGGGTGGGATCTGCCAAGCCTGATCACCTGGCTCCCTGCCTCAGAGCCCTTTTTTTTTTTTTAAGTTGAATGGTTGACTCTCTCCCAGGTGTTTCAGTCACCTGCTGAAAGGGCACTGGTATCTGTGTGATTTCCCATGCAGCAACCCACTGTGCCAGCTCAAACATTGCTTCCTGGGAATCTCCTGGCCTGGCTTACTGTTTAAGTCGTGTTTAATCAGATGAATATGCTAATCTGCCTTCCTGAATCTCAAATTGCCGTTTAACAGGGCACCCAGACCAGTGCCACTGTGCTGTGGCGCCAGCCGAAACAGCCGTGCCAGCCGAAACAGCTGTGCTGGCGTCCCGTGTCACTCCTACACCTGGGAATCTCCTAGTCTGTGGGCAACGAAGATCCGTCTGGAAATGCAGCGTGCACTCACCCTCTGCGCCTTCACTGAGAGTTGCAATCCTGAGTTGCTCCTATAGCGCCATCTTCAGAAGCTTCTAACCCATTTTTCATATATTCAGTTCTGTATCTCTTAAATGAAGCATTTAGGCCATTTATATTCAATGTTAGTATTGAGATGTGAGGTCCCATTGCATTTATTGTGCTATTTGTTGCATGTGTACTTTGTTTTTTTTTTGGTTTTTGTCTTGCTTTTTAACTTGTATTTTTGTTTTATAGGGCCTGTGTGATTTATGCTTTAAAGAGGTTCTGTTTTGATGTGCTTCCAGGATTTGTTTCAAGACTTAGAGTTCCTTTTAACAGTTCTTGTGGTGGTGGCTTAGTAGGGGTGAATTCTCTCAGCATTTGTCTGAAAAAGACACTATCTTTCCTTCATATATAATGCTTAGTTTTACTGAATACAAAATTCTTGGCTGATAGCTGTTTTGTTTGAAGAGGCTGAAGATAGGGCCCCAATCTCTTCTAGCCTGCAGAGTTTCTGCTGAGAAATCTGCTGTTAATCTGATAGGTTTTCCTTTACAGGTTACCTGGTGTTTCTGTCTCACAGCCCTTAAGATTCTTTCCTTCATCTTAACTTTGGATAACCTGATGACAATGTGCAAAGGCAATGATCATTTTGTGATGAATTTCCCAGGTGTTCTTTGTGCTACTTGTATTTGGATGTCTAGGTTTCTAGCAAGTCCAAGGAAATATTCTTTGATTTTTCCCACAAATATGTTTTCCAAACTCTTAGGTTTCTTGTCTTCCTCAGGAACACCATTTATTCTTAGATTTTGTTGTTTTGAAGTATTGGATGCGAGATTGAAATAATCAACCAAGACAAAAGTATGCCAAATTGCAGGGTCTTTATTGCCGGTGACCACGGAGGACTCATGTCTCTCCAACCCATGGCTCCGAACTCAGGGGGGGCAGGGTATTTAAGCTGAAAAACCACATAGTGGATGCAGGGCAAGCAACTTTACAGACTCTTATTTTGGGAACTACTGATAAGCAAAGGCCAGACAGTTACTAATAAGAAAAAGACAAGCAGCTTTACATGGTGTGCATTCTTCAGAGCAAGCTAGCAGTTTTGTTTACAGAAGCCAAGGTCAGCAGTTATTGCAAGGAGAATGGGACTGTACAACTTATTTTTGGAAAAAACAGCTTTGTCTTATAAAATGACGTTGCTCAGGCTCTAACTCTAGGCCTGCTATAGCACAGCTTAACATAACCCAAGACTTCTCGGAGGCTTTGTTCATGCTTTCTTATTCTTTTTTTCTTTGTTGGATTGGGTTAACTGGAAGACATTGTCTTTGAGCTTCGAATTTCTTTCTTCTACCTGTTCACTTCTATTACTGAGACATTCCAGAGCATTTTGCATTTCTATAAGTGTGTCCAATGTTTCCTGAATTTGTGATTTTTTTTTTCTTTAAGCTATTTATTTCCTTTAATATTTCTCCCTTCACTTCTTGTATCATTTTTTGGATTTCCTCACATTGTACTTTGACTTTCTCTGGTACCTCCCTGACTAGCCTAATAACCTCTTAAATTCTATTTCATGGAAATTCAGAATTTCTTCTTAGTTTGGCTCCATTGCTGGTGAACTAGTGTGATTTTTGGGGGGTGTTAAAGAGCCTTGTTTTGTCATATTACCAGAGTTGGTTTTCTGGTTCTTTCTCATATGATAGGCTCTGTCAGAGGGAAGGTGTAGGGCTGAAGTGTGTTGTTCAGATTCTTTTGTCCCATGGGGTGTTCTCTTGATATATTTATCTCCCCCTTTTTCTATGGATGTGGCTTTCTGTGAGATGAACTCAGTGATTATTGTCTCTCTTCTGGGTCTAGCCACCCAATAAGTCTACCCAGAGTCCTGTGATTTGAACCATCTACGGGTTTCTCAGCTATGGATACCAGCACCTGTTCTGGTGGAGGTGACAGTGAGGTGAAACGGATTCTGTGAGAGTTCTTAGCTTTGGTGGCTTCTATTTTCATGCTGGTTGGCCTTCTGCTAGGAGGTAGCACTCTTCAGAGAGCAATAGCTGTAGTAGTATGGAGAGAAAATGGCAGTAAGCAGGGATCTAGAACTCCCAAGATCATATGTCCTTTGTCTTCAGTTAACAGGGTGGGTAAGGAAGGACCATCAGGTGGGGGCAGGGCTATGCATGTCTGAGTGCACACTCTCCTTGGGTGGGTCTTAATGAGGCTGCTGTGGGGGATGGGGTGAGGTTACCAGGTCAATGGAATTGGGTACCTAGGAGGATTATGGCTGCCTCTGCTGAGTCATGCAGTTTGTCAGGGAAGTGAAGGAGAGCCAGAAGTCACAGGACTTACCTAGCTCCCAGACAAACTGAAGGGCTAGTCTCACTTCTACTGTTCCCCTACTAATAGCCCTGAGTCTGTTTCCAGGCAGTGGGCAAGCTGGGATTGAGAACTTGCCAGGCTACCTGCCTCCCAGCTACAAAATAAAAGGGCTTGGTTCTTCTACTGCCCCTGGAGTCTGCATACCAGATTCATGCCCTCCCCCATGTTCTGGCCAGAAGGCTTCTCACCCTGTTCAAATTGTTACAAAGTTCAGCTGGATATTTCCTTCTCCCTGTGGTGTTTTCCCCAACTCCTCTGGCTGCCCTCCCAATGGATCCCTGTGGTTCCAGGTAGAAATGGCCTGTTTGGGGATTCATTGGGCTCCAAGGGCCTTTCTGCTGCTTCCTCTACCCCTGTATTTTGTTCAGCTCTCTAAATTGACTTAGGTAAGATAAGAAACTTTTCCCTCAAACAGACTTCAGTTTCTCCAGTGGGGGTTTGTGTTTGGGAGAGGAGGGTCTTCCTTTCCCACTTCTGCAGGTGGGGCACTCACGGTATTTGACATGTCTCCTGGATCCTGCAGGAGCAGTCTGCTTCCTTCAGAGGATCTGTGGGTCCTCTCAGGATTGCTGGTTTGTTCTTACAGTCGATCTATAGCTAAAATTCACAGTGCAAGCCTCTGTTTGCTGCTCTGTCCCTCTGAGACAGAGTTACAGTCCAGACCTGCTTCATGTTGGCTGTGATGGTCCAAGGCCTTTTCTTTTTGTCATAGTTTGCTCTACCCAGGTGTGTATAGATCAGGATTGGTAGCCCTTGTGGCCAAGGCAGAAAGGGCCTGGTAACACTGGTGGCCAAAGCAAAGAGGACCTGGCCAGAACTGTGCATGGTACCAAATAAAAGTTCCTCTAGGAGCTCTGAGCAATCTTACCATAGAAGTGATTGGTGAGGGTGTGTATATACAGAAAGAAAAGAAGATTAATAATTGGGAAGACATTTATAGCATAAATATGTCAGAGAAAAATAATGGCATAAAGGAAGAGAGGAAAGAGGTGGCAAAAAGATGGTGAGTTAAGAGAATAAAGCTTGCTTTTCTGTGCCTAGCTTATTTCGCTTCTTATAATATCCTTGAGTTCCACTCATATTGTTGTAAATGACAGGCTCTCATTCTGTTTTGTGGCTGAATAGTACTCCATCATGTATATGTACCACATTTTTAAAAATCTATTTATCTGTTAATGAAAACTTAAGGTTGTTTCCCAATATTGGATATTGTGAACAGTGCTGTAACAACCATAGGATCTCAAAATCAAAGCAATTGAACTCATGGAGATAGGGAATAGAAGGGTGTTTGCCAGAGTCTGGGAAGGGTAGTGTGGGGTTTGGGGAGAAGTAGAGATGGTTAATGGGTATCAAAAAAAATTAGCAAGAATGAATAAGACCTACTATTCACAACAGGTTAACTGTAGTCGAAATGATTTAATTTTACATTTAAAAATAACTAAAAGAGTATAATCTGATTGTTTCTAACACAAAGGATAAATGCTTGAGGGGATGGATACTCCATTCTCCATGATTACTACATAATTCCATGATTACTACACATTTCATGCCTGTATTAAAATACCTCATGTACCTCATAAATATATACATGTACTATGTACTCATAAAAATATTTAAAAAACAAAAACAAAACAAAAACAGCATAAAGCTTCCAAATTGCCAAGAAAAAGAAGAAAGACTCTTAAGAAGAAGGGTGTGGTGAAGGAAGATGAGAACAGAGAAATTGCCTTGAGATTTATTTAGAGTGAGGTCGCTGATGACCTTGGAAAGGACAGTATTAGTGGAGTGCTGGGGGATGGAAACCAGAGAGTACAGAGTGTGAAGGGGGTTCTGAAAAAGTGGGAAAGTCAGAGCAGTACATTTGGGTTTGAAAGATCTTTAAATCTTCTGATGGCCTATGAACAATGCCAAAGGCAAAAATTCTTGCCTGCCATGAAACTGTTGGACAACATGTTCTTTTTTCAGAATGCTGTTCTCAGAAAGCCCAGGGCAGTCAGATCTCAGCCAGATGTGTTGAGGGTCAGGACTGAGATCAACATCTTGGGAGGTGAGGTTGAGGGAACAGGAGTGTTATGTGCTAATACTCTTGGCAGTGTGAGTAGGCAGGAGTCCATCCTCAGGGATGGTCCTTCTTGGCCTGCCCCACTGTTATTGTTCGCTTCTCATTTCCAGGAGTACTAAATGTATAACAAAGTATTAAAACTGGTGTTTGGAATATGATTTAATTAATTCATTTGGCTTTATCTAAATACAATGTCAGAAGGACTCTTGGCTTTGAACTTTTACCTCTTGGGCTGTGTCATGGTACCAGGACAGCATACTGAAATTTAGACGGGCTGAGCCTACACTGGACACAAAGGCCTGGTGGGGAAGGTAGGCATCAGTGTGAGTTAGGTTTAGTAGCAGAACTTGGACCATAAATGCAGTCAGTGCAGGTATGCATTAGAGCTGGGACATGTGGGAACAAACTATTCTGGTCAGGGATGCTGTGGATGGAAAAATTACATGGAAATTTTCATTAATAGCAACACGGGGAGCATGTTGCTCAGATACTGGGTAAGAGCTATGTGGCATCTTTAATCTGTATGCACCCTACGTTTTCAGGCTAGTTCTGTCCCAGGTGCAGGAGCTGCTTTGTTGCCCTACCCAGGATTAATGACTGTGCTTGTTCTTTTGATAAAGTTAGTATACCTTGGGGTTCTCAAATACTCTGGCACATAAGTAGGGCTCATCTTCCCAGAGTCCTCAGTTTTCTGTTCATTGATATCCTCCTTCTGTGGAGAACCATATGACATTTGAAAAATCATAAATGGTAAACAGAGAGAACTCCATCTTGGGTTTTGATAATATCCTGATCTTAGTTCTGGTAGAGTAGCAGTGAGGGAATTCTCATGAAAGTCAGTCATGTGAAAGCTTCCAGGCCTGATCTTTGAACCCTGTGCCTTCTAGTACATCTTAAGTATTTCTTCCATTGTCTGGCCTCTTGAATAAGATAGACATTCTGATCTTCTGTTTTGCTGATGTGATCCAGGTCTCATGCTTGAGTATAATACTGAATTGAGTTCAGAATAATAATTAAATGTTGAGTCACCCACAATTTGTAATTTTAAGTTACAGGAATCAAGGGGTTGATCCATCTCTTCTTGGAAGAGTAAGGGAGGCAGCCATTCTCAAATGATTTCTTTCTATTTTATAAATGCCCTTTTCCCCTTGAAATGCAATTTGTAAGTTAGTCTGGACTGCATAGCCAGTGCTGGCAATCATAAGTAGACAGAGGAAGAATCTCTCAAATGTGAAAACAAAGTGATGGCCTAAAACTGGTCAAATTCGATATCTTAGATATTAAAGATAACCCAGAAAAAAACAGGAATTTGTGCTTTAGGGGAAAGCCTGTAACCTTGAATGATTTTCCCATGACACTAATAATAAACTGTATTTATTTAGTACTTACTAAGTGTTTCATATTAAAGACATTATGTGCCATAGTGCCATTTGTTTCCCACAACAACATTATCATCCTATTTTATAGACGAATCAAATGGAGCTAGAAACCTAGCAAATATCATAAAGCTAAGAAGTGGAGAGCAGGAGTTAAACTGAGATCTTTCTGTTCTCAGTTCTTCTGTTCTTTCCAAAGTAAAGCACATCTGGAAAGGAGATTTACTTTCTGTAGAAAAGAAACTCTTCTTAAAATGGGGATTGGGTAAAACCTAAGCCTGGCTATTGGTAAAGTTTTATTAGAGGTAAGGGGAACTTCAAAGGCAATATGATTCTATCTTCTAACTTTTTAAGTGAGGAAGCCAAGACCTAGAGATGGCGACTTGCATGTGATCCTGAAGAAGGTCTACTGTCTCCAGCAATTGTGAATGGATGACTCTTGTCTGACAGTTTTTGGCTAGCCTGGGCAAAATTTCCAGCAACTTCGGATCCCCAGCTGGGCTATCCCTGAGACTATCTAACCTTCATATGGTGTTTCAGATTTTAAGTGACCTGAAATGACAAGGAAACAAGAATTTAAGGCACAAATGGGCAGTAGCATAAGAGTGTGTGATTAGATATCCTTTGTGTCTATGCAATTTTGGCCAAATGTGCAAACTCTCAGGAAGAACCTACAAGTGAGATCAGAATAACAGTCAACAAATGGGAATTCTCCTTAAGGTGAAAGGGTTCCTGATTTAAAGATTTTATCTCTTCCTCTGCAAAGTCAGAGAGGCCCCTGTAATGAAAAAATATTGCTCCAAGAATGTATGGCTGAAGCTTGTATGAAAGTATCCAGGGTTGCATATAGACTGTAAGTACCTAATTATCCTCTAGACCGGTGCCATCAAGGATAAGTGGCATCAATTAAAATTAAACGGACATCAATTGAAATTAAATCTAATTAAAATTCAATTGTGTTGCAACAGTCACCTTTCAAGTATTCAACAACCGCATATAACTAGTGGTTATCATTTTAGATTGGGCAGAAGTAGAATATTATTATTATTGGAGAAAATTTTGTTGAACAGTGATATTCTAGTCTGTATAAATGTTCATGACTAGAAGTGAGACTTTATTATTTATTTAAAGGAGAGTCTTCTTTGAGAAGAGCTTCATAGAGGAAGTGGCAACTGAGATTACTTGCAAAACAATTCAAAATTAGTCATGAAAATGTTGGGGTGAATTAAGGCAGGAGTCAGAAGCTGTGACAGCCATCCTAGACCAGGACATAGAAATTGCCTTGTAGAATGTTAGTAATTTTGGAACTCTGAAGGGTAAGATGCATGAAGAAGCATGATAGGAAGTCTGACTAAATAGATGACCTAGTGAGCTACTAAAGAACTCTGCCTATTGTTATAAGGAGTTTGAATTTTCATGCTGGGCAGGAAGGATAACTCTTCAAGGATTCTCTGTAGAGATAGCTTGGGAATAACTTGTCCAAAAATTACTCTTGAAGTGGGTGAGAATGAGGATGAAAGGGATATTTTGGGAGAAAATAAAGAAAAAAGCAGGCTGAAAAAGCTATTGTATTTACCCCCATGTTTATTGCAGCACTATTCACAATAGCAAAGATATACAATCAACAAAAGTGTTAATCAAAGATGACTGCACAAAGAAAGTGTGATATATGTATATGTATGTATGTCACACCCAATAGAATACTATTTGACCATAAAAAAAGAATGAAATCATGCCATTTGCAGCAACATGGATGGAACTGGACATTATTATGTTGAGTGAAATAAGCCAGATGCAGAAAAGCAAATATTGCATATTCTCACTCATATGTGGGAGCTTAAAAAATTGATCTCATGGAGGTAGTTATTCCTGCAGAGATCTCCATAAACAATTTTTTAGGCTTTATTTATTTATTTATATTTTTGAGGCGGAGTTTCACTCTTGTTACCCAGGCTGGAGTGCAATGGCGCGATCTTGGCTCACTGCAACCTCCGCCTCCTGGGTTCAGGCAATTCTCCTGCCTCAGCCTCCTGAGTAGCTGGGATTACAGGCACGCACCACCATGCCCAGCTAATTTTTTGTATTTTTAGTAGAGACAGGGTTTCACCATGTTGACTAGGATGATCTCAAAATCTTGACCTCGTGAATCACCTGCCTCGGCCTCCCAAAGTGCTGGGATTACAGGCTTGAGCCACCACGCCCGGCCAATTTCTTAGGCTTTTTACCATGGGTAACCAATTTAAGAACATTTATACCAAACACTCAAATCTTCATTGACACAGAAGGAAGACTTGTAGAGAGTTTGAAAGATATATTTTCTTAAGCCATGTATCTGACCACTGTGAAGCTTTGGCCACTTGGCTATTCCAAAATTAAGTGATAAAAATTGATAAAGAGATGAGTAACCTGTTCTGCAATTATACAGGCAGTAGGAAAAATAAAAAATAAAATAAGTGATAAGTAACCTGACTGTTGTCATCAAGATGTTAACCAAGAACTGTCAAAACATGCTTATGTAACATTATAATAATTAGAGATAACAAAACATGACAAGTTCCTGAATACCTGATATATTAGCTATTGTGTTGGCCCATTCTCACTCTGCTAGTAAAGATATACCTGAGACTGGGTAATTTTTAAAGGAAAGTGGTTTAATTGAGTCACAGTTCAGCATGGCTGGGGAGGCCTCAAGAAACTTACAGTCATGGTGGAAAGGGAAGCAAACACATCCTTCTTCACAGGGTGGCAGGAAGGAGAATAAGTGCTTAGGGAAGGGGGAAGCCCCTTATACAACCATCAGATCTTGTGAGAACTAACTCACTAATCATGGAAACCACCCCCACGATTCAATTATCTCCATTATGGGAACTACCATTCGAGATCAGATTTGGGTGAGGACACAGCTATTATTATTTTTTTAAGTTTTCAGGATGTATGGGAGACCAGGCACTGTGCTAAACTCGAAAGTGCTTTATACATTTATTTTCTAAGTATTATTAGCTCTATAAAAATAGAGAAAGCTGAGAAAGAAAGGATAAAAGCATCCTGACTTTATCCACATATTCAGTAAAGGAAAAACCTAGGCTCTGAATACTAGCTGCCTCACCCCAAAGCACTTGTGTATGACTTCTATGTTCTTCATAATTTTGTGTACTGCTCATAAGAATCTTGAAGATAAATATCATTAGAATCACTTTGCAGATCATGAACCAAAATTCTGATGAGTTAAATAAATTGTGCAGTACCACACAGCCCTGCATAAATAGCCAAACTGACTTTCCAATTTAGATAATTGATTCAAGGTCTATTTTCTTTCCAGTGTCTTCCTGGCTTCTAGTGTTTCATCTTCATGAACTGTCATAGACTTTATTGATAGTGAAGACAATTAGAGAAATTCAGGGCTGGTCAGGACCCAGAAAATGATCACATCCTTCTCCCTGGTTCCTGGCAAGACAGGAACTCTACCTGCTTAGTATCAAGCTGAAGAGGGTTCTTTTATAAATAGCATCGATATTTCTACATTATAATAGTCTTACATACTTACTGAAGAAAAGCTGGAAAGTAGAGAAACAACTTAAATATCCAAAATTTTATTTATTAATATTCTTCTTAAAAAGGAAATGTATCTCTTTGCTTATAGCCCTTCTCATATAAAATGACAGTTCCCATATCTTTAAATATTTTTCTACATTATGATTTTAAAAACAGCTTCAAGTCCCATTAAATGATAAACCATGATGTATTGAAGCAATTTAGATTTTTGCCAATTAGGTTACCATCCTTGGCTAATGTTTGTGGTTATTTTCTTATGACCAACTCCAACAAATTGAATTTTGAGATGGGGCAATAGAATTTTAATGTTTTTGATATATGGTATTACAAAAAATGTATGCCCGTTGGTGTTTCTAGCAATAGAGTGTGAATGTATTCATTTTGTGTATTCTTGCCAATTCAATTGGCAAAAAATGGCATCTCTATTTTAAATAGATTTTGGTTTCAACTGTGGCAGGCTGAATCATGCTCCCCCCCAAAAAAACTGACTATGTCCTAATCTCTGGAACTTGTGAATATGTTACTTTATATAGTAAAAAGAATTTTATAGATGTGATTGAATTAAGGATTTTTAGATGGGAAGGTTATCCTGGATGATCTTGGTGGGCCCAATGTAATTCTAGAATCCTTGTAAGGGGAAAACAGGAGGGCAAGAGTTATAGAGAGAAGATGTGAGGATGGAAGCAGAGGTCAGAGATGAGAGAAGATACTATGATGTTGCTTTGCAATTGGAGGAAGGGGCCGTGAACCAAGGAATGTGGCCATCCTCTAGAAGCTGAAAAGGCAAGCCACAGATTCCCAAAGAACCTCCAGAAGGAACACATTTGTATCAGTCTATTTTCATGCTGATAATAAAGGCATACCAAGACTGGGTAATTTACACAGGAAAAAGGTTTAATGGACTCACAGTTCCAGATGGCTGGGGAGGCCTTACAATCATGGTGGAAGGCAAGGAGGAGCAAGTCACAGCTCTGCAGCAGGCAAAGAGAGAAGTTGTGCCGGGAAACTCCCCCTTATAAAACCATCAGATCTTGTGAGACTTATTCACTACCACGAGAACAGCATGGGAAAGACCCACCACAATGACTCAGTTACCTCCCACAGGGTCCCTCCCACAACATGTGAGAATTGTGGAAGCTACAATTCAAGGTGAGATTTGGGTGGGGACACAGCCAAACCATATCAACATCCTTGCAGACCCATTTTAAATTCTGACTTCCAGAACTCTAAGATTATACATTTATGCTGTTGTAATCCACTGTATTTGTGACAACTTGCTCCACCATTCTTTCTTCTTATTTTTATATTTGTTTTCCCCGTGGCCCTTAGCTCATTTTTTATATTGTTGATCTTACTTTCTACCTATGGCTTTTTCTTTTCTTTTCTTTTTTTCAGTCCTCATATGGACTGCCAAAAATTGCCAGTGCCGGCTATATTTTAAGTCGTCATGGTGGGCTATTGGGAAAAGTTTTCAATTAGCAACAATTGCATCTTGGATAAATCTCATTGGCTACGATACTGCCACTGCACAAAGCTTACCTATGGCTTTTTAAAGGCTCTTTCTATATTAAGACTATTAGCCATTCTTCAGTCACATTGCCAATATTTTCTCCAATTGTTTGTCTTGTAACTTTTTTCATTCTTTTGTATGTAGTCTTTTCCCCTGATAGGATATAGAAATGAGAATCATTATAACCTGTAGTATCAGAAAGTCTTGGACTTAAGTTTCAGCTCTAATTTTAGACAAGTTGTTTTACCCCCCTGAGCTCTAATTTTCCTATATGTACATTGGGAAAATAATAATATCAGCCATATAAAGATAATTGTAATGATTAAATGAAATAATGCATGTAAAGAGTTATGATTATATCTCATATTTAGTAAGTAATCAATACAGATTAGATATTCATTTTACTATTATTGTCATCTTTTATTTTCTGGTTTAATTTTTTATCTACATAATAGTACATGTTTACAGGGTACATGTGATATTTTGATACAAGCATACGATATGTCATGATCAATTCAGGGTAATTGGGCTATCCATCACCTCATTTATCATTTCTGTGTTTTGGGAACATTCCAAAACTTCTCTAGCTATTTTGAAATATATAATACATTATTGATAAATATAGTTGTCTTACTATGCTATTAAACACCAGAACTTATTCCTTCTATCTAATTGTATGTACTGATTAACCAACCTCTCCTCATTCCAATCTCCCCCTACCCTTCCCAGCCTCTGGTGATCACCATTCTACTCATTATCTCCATGAGATCAACATTTTTAGCTCCTACATGTGAGTTAGGATATGTAGTGTTTGCCTTTCTGCACCTGACTTATTTCACTCATGATAATGTCCTTAATTTCCATCCATGACACTGCAAATGACAAGATTTCATTCTTTCTTATGGCTGACTAATATGGTTTCTTTCTCTGCTGAAGGACTTGGGGTAGGCAGTTTTGCATTTTATCTTGGGTCCATTCAATAGCTCCAAATTTCATATAGTTAGGAGCTTGCCTTTTTCAATCTCAATCAAATTATTCCCAGGACAAATTACTGCCATTTTCTTGTCTCTCAGACATTAAAGGAGAGTAGCAAGTCATCCTTATTTTCAGTCTGACCCATGATGAACTTGATGACCTGTCATTACAGTTAGCTGGGAAGCCTGGTTGCTGATGGATGCTTTGCTCTTTCACTCTTTAATTGGTAGATGAGGAAGAAAGAGGCAAAAAGAAGTCTTTCCCCATCACTCTCTCAGTTGATTCTCCAGAAGATCATTTCTATTTTAATCTCAGTAATGGCAGGTGATGAAACTGCCAGTAAGTTCCAGGCATATTAACAGCTGGCTCAAAGGTAACAATATGTATAAATGTGAGCTCTAATCCAAGCTTTTTTGCAAAATGAAACCGTCTAGAAGTCAAACATCTGTTAAAAGAACGCAGAATTCTAGGCAGAATATATCCAGAAGCAACTTGTATAACCTGCTAGTGCTAGTGCTTTTTGTTCTCATGATTTTTTTTTCAAATGAGTTTGCTTTTTGAAGTGGTGGGGGTGGGTAGACAAAAGTAGAAATGTCTTTTTAAAATACTCCAAGTACATTGAGTTTTCTTTTCTTTGATTTTGGATCAACATTGATTTGGCAGAATTTGGAAAAAGATTTCTTTTTTCTAAGAGCAAAAGAACTTTAGTCCAGAGTGCTTTATTTCCACTATCAGCAGAATTCTGAGGTCATTATTATAGAAAATGACAGTTTGCTTCATAAGGGTTCAGATCATTTTTTTTGATGCTCAAAGTTCTGACTATCAAATTTTATGCTCTGTGATTGCAGGAGTGCTTCTATTCTCTGTCCTAGTGTCAGAATTCTCACAAATGAACAAACAAAACAAAACAAACAAATACATATGAGATTATTATAAATGGGTTTGCTTATACCTACTGTCCCTTTGATTTGAAGTGACCATAATTATTACTTCATCTCAAATTATCTATTTAGGAGCATCTGTTGAATGTCTAATATCCTAAAAGTTGTGAGTATAGGAGAGAAAATAAAGCAGATTACTCTTTGACATTATGGTACTTGGTATGCTCTACATTTAACAGGCAAGAGCAACCCTGGTCATCTACATGCTCTGGAAGATATTCCAGATTCATATAATATCATCTGGAAGATATTCCAGATTCATGTAATATCATCTGGAAGATATTCCAGATTCATGTAATATCATCTGGAAGATATTCCATCTGGAGATAATCCAGATGATATTACATGAATCTGGAATATCTTCTTTACTCAATTGCATAGAATGTACTTGGTAATCCATCCTACTGAACTAGCATGTTATTCTATTCAAATGCTTTTCATTAGCCCAGAATCCCAATTGTCCAGCACTCCCTCCCTTCTCCTGATCCAACAGAGATGCCAAGCTTTTCCCTTCTATATCACCTATCTCTCCCCAAGGAGTGCTGCCTTCTCACAGGGTCACTTCTTGTCTTGCAGACTCGCAAGTTCTCTTCCTTTTGAAGCTGCAGTGCCAGAATTCTGATTCCTCAGTTGTCAGGACTGTTCTCTATTTTCCCACTCAGGACAGGTTCCTCTCTTGCTGTGAGTGATGTTATCTGGTTTCTTTTGCCAATTGGATCCATCACACTTTCTTCTTTATCACATAGCCCTCACTAGGCATGACTCGAGATCTTCCACCGCTGGTTTTAATGATTATTTACCTAGTTAGATGAACATTAGAGTCAGCAGCATTTCTGTTTTCTAGTTATGCTAGAGGCATGAAGGATGTTAGATTTTGGTTGCTCTTCTTGTTGACCTACCTGGTGTTTTGTGGATGTATAGAGAGATTTGAATTTATGCGTACACTGTTATCCTGGGATATCAGAATCTCTCCTTTGCTACTGTTAAACTAGGACACTTCACCATACCCTTTTTGCAGATCTTACAAAGATCTTTATAAAATTGCATGCAAATGTTTTAGTCCTGTAACTTGTTTGTAGATCTGAGATGCATTGGCCAGATATCCACTTATAAGGAGAAAAGCAAATCAGCCTTAATATGGAGGTTCTTCTCTCCCCTAGCCCTACAAACATTCTCAGTGGAATCACTTATGTCTCTCTAAAAAGCTTCTTGAAAGTTTCGATGGTTCTAAAACTCAATGACCAATAACATCCTTAGACCCAGGCAAAATGTTTCTTCTGAGCTTTGAACTTTAGAGGGTCCTATCACACACACACACACACACACACACACACACACACACACACACCACAATTTATTAAAGAATACACAGAATTATTTGTCATTTGGGATCTAGCAGTTGGTGCTGGCACAGTGTGACCAATAATCCTAAATATCTACTCTTTTAACCAATGTTGTTCAAGTCCCAGAAAAAAGCTTCTCTATATTTCTTGCTGTGTGTCCACAAAACAAAAGAAACTGTGTCCAAAGGCCATGAATATTTGTGGATTGCAACCCTGCTGACATCAGAGATGGACACTGCTTTGGAGTGCAGGGAGAATTGAAGCAGTAGAAGGGCTTAATTTTAGAGGAAAGACAAATCAATTAATTAGTCAAATAATATGACATATTATGTAATATGAATACTAGATTATTACCTAACAAAATACAATTTTCCCAAAGGGTCAACTATTCATTTTCTTGCTTCTCTTAATGTTTTAATTTGTGATTCCAGAGAAACTCCTAAATTAGTGCAGGATTTGCAAGGATTAGCCAAAAAATTCTTTATTATATTAAAAAATCCATATTACTCTTAAATTTGCATATATGTAAATAACATGCATGATATATGATACTGATGTTTATAATGCTTAATAGATAGGTTCCAAATACTACAGTTCCAAATAATTTTATTTTTACAAAAATATTTTTAATTTTATTTTTATAGTTTATAATTTTGAAGTTTTAGAAGAAAAATGACTTAAAATATATTCAATTTTTAATCAATTTATTTTTTATATCTTGCATATAATTTTATATTTTAGATGAGAATACACTCAAACATCAATACTTTGAATACAATTACATTTTATGTTTTACTCCTTTAGTCCATGCTCAATCTTCTTAGATATTTGGTTAATTCTTAGTCTTTTGGCAGACCATTACTTAATGCATTTCTTATCTTGTCATTACAAAGGTCTATTTGTCAACATTGAGGAATAGAATATTTAAATCAAGCGTCATTTTTACTATTGCTCCAGCCCTGAAAATATAAGGGCAGATTTGCCTACAGTCTTTCTCAGTAACTTGTTCTAGTGGTTATCATTCTGTTATTTGAAAATTTTTTCTTGTATCTAACAGTTTTCCCTACTGTATCTTAAGCCATTTCTTTTTATATTTCAGATTACACACACACACACACCCATTTATATACATGTGGTAAACATTATCAGATGGGATTTTTAAAAACATGTCTTACAATTTTCCCTGAAAATGAGAATTTAGAATTGTGATTTTTTTCTCACATTTTTATGATTGATTTTTCAGGCCTTATCTCCCTACCGTATACAGAGATGAGTACCTGTTTCTGAAAGGTAAATGAGAACTCCATGATGCTGTTATTATTAATAGAATAGCATTGAAAATATACATCTGAAAAGGAAACAAAATGGAAATGTATTGGAAATACATTTTTCAGGTTGTCTTAATTTTTCTGCAGTTAGCCTAAACTCAAATTATATTTGGCTTGTGTATTACTAGTGACTGTGTGGAAAGCAAGGAAGCTCAGCTGGCTTAGAAGTTTGTCATGCTGGCTGGAGGCTTAGTTGCTCATCTATAAAATATAGAGCTTCTGCTTCCAACCTACTACCTATTTCACAGACATGCAGTAATGTTTTAATGAAAAGTACTTTGAGGTCTTTGGGGGAAAAAAAGATGCTCTCTGTAAACAGAGAGTTGGTACCAAAATGTTCTTTTCATTAGGTCTTTGGATCTCCTTATGAAAGTCCAGGCTACCTAATGGATGGGGATTTATAGACGGCCATTTGTAAAAACATATCCAAGCACACTCAAACATTAAACAAACACAGATGTGCAAATGAGATTATGAAATTGCCCAAGAATGGTACAGCCTGTATCTGGAAATTGATGGGAGAGACTGATTTTTCATAACTTTAATTATTCTCACTCTCAACCATACATCGGAGACATAAACTGTCTGAACTCACCAGCACTGAAATGGCAATCCTTTTATAAAACTCTTAGCAGTCCTCCAAGGGAAAAGAAAAATTAGGAACAGATTGTCTAAACCTGGGTCTACACTGGTCTTTTTACTTTTTTTGTAGAGACTTTAAAATCTCATCTAGATTGTCACAGGTACCAACTAGTAATTCTGAAGGACACACAGCTAGTGACTTGTAAGCCAAATGTATTAATTTTGTAATTTCCTGTAGATTTCAAGAACTGCTATAGAAATAGGCTTTGGGAGCATCTGAGAGCTGCCTAGGGTTTTGTATTAGTATGTAATATACAGATACTCCCTGAAGGGTAACCTCACAATATGAGCCAGAGGGCATTGATCAAAATCCTGACTTTTAGGCTTTTATTATTTCCTCCCTCATTAAGTCTATGAGTGACACAAATGAAAGGAGACTCTAACAATGACAATGACACATTTTGATTAGGATTATCTACTCCGGTGGCCTTTTCTCCCAAATTCACTAAATTCTTGCTCAACTTTCTTCTTGACTCTCACTCACACCGGTCATCTTCTGTTACCATTTGGCAAAAGCTTTCTGCCCTAAATGTTCCTGTCTTGCACAATGGAAATGATACTCATAAGGTCTCAATCAAATTGTCATGTGAATTATTTTACTTCTCATGAGGAAGATAAAAATAAACTAGATTGGGATTGGAAAAACCATTTCATATCATTGACCTCAAGCAGTCTTCATCTGTAGTCATTCCAGAGTGGTTTCATCTACTTTCTAACCTATTGTTGCATCTCCTTCATGGTGACTAAGGCTACTCTCCTATTGCCCAATTCTTCTTACAACTTGGGAGGTTATTGTGGTTGGTTTGTTTTTAATATCTTGCCCAATTTTTCCATTTTTAGTTCCAGACTGTTGCATATAACCACTTTCAACTATCCCATTCTTTACAGAAAGACACAGTACTGTATATGACCTAGCTCAAGTATTTTTCCATCTCATTTTGAAGTAGGTGCATCATACCCATGGACTCTACAAAAATTGCAAGTGGGAGATTGTTATACAATTTCTTTTTATTCTCATAGTGATCAGGTTTTGGGTAATTCACAATTATTATTGCATTGATTCCTCATAATTGTCCCGTTATGTTGGACATTAAAATCCCATTTGGTAGATGAGGAAGCTGAAGACAAGACAGTTTAGTCAACTAATCCAAGGTCATCCAATCTGTAATTGACAGTGCTAATAACTTGAATCCAAAGTTTGACTAACTCTGAAACCCATTTCTGTGTGTCATATTCCTGCCTCCCCATTAATCTGCCTTAATTCGGTTTTACAGGTATTTTCCTTTGTCCATCTCTTAAAAAGTCATGCTATCAATATCAATTCCTATTTTACATTTTAAACACCATTTTAAAATTTTCATCAGAATTCTTACTATTATTAAATTTCATTTTGCTTAAGAGAACTAAGCACCTGGGCTATACGTACACAACCTCTGTTTGATCCTTCTGCTGGGGTTAAGCATACATTGGGAAGCCTCCATAGCCATGCATTGTACTGCCTTTCCTTAGATATGGAGTAAAGAAAATATCACTCAAAAATGCAATGTCCACAGAAACCTTGGGAAGTTTACTAAAATAAACAACCATACTTTATTCTAATTCCAAGAAAAAGGTTTTAATCTCTTAGTTCAAATAAATAATATTTTTCAATAGAGTCAGAGACTGTTTCCCATGGAGCTCTGTTAGTATGCAAAGACTTTTTAGAATGTTACATAGTTATCATTTCTTCCTACCTTCATGGTTTCTTATCAAATATGTACCTTAAGTATTTGAATTAGTTGTAATCAGTTGCTCATTTGACCAAAACTACCCTGCTTGTTGCAAATGTGGATTGGGAGGAGCTCTATAAACTGTTACCTCTTGTTCAAACTGTACTACAGTGTTTTGGTAACCTACTGCCTATATGTGGGTAGTAACAGAAACACGTAGAGCAAATGATTATAACTTTTTCCAAGGGAAATTTCACCATCGGTTTCAATCATGCAAAGTGACTGAACATGAGATAATGGTTTTCACATTCTTAGAATTGTTTTCTGCAACATGTTTTACTTTAATAAAAGTCAGGATATCATTTTGAATATTTCATTCATCCATATGAGCCTGGCTTTCACCCAGGTAGCATCACATATCATTTGCTTATTTAATTTTGAGTAAGCTGGTACCATAACTGAGTCCAATAACAACAAAAACATTGAGAAAGTTACTACGATCTCAAAAATAATGCTTCTATCACTACCTCCGGATTTCTTTTTCTCCTTAATTCATAACAGTTACTTACTTAAATAGGTTTTCCTATTCAGTGAGCATCTGCATAAATCATTAGAAAATGGCCAGAAATAGAGAAATGCCAAAAAGCCCTCTTTTTTTGGTCTTTATTTTAATGTAATAGAATGAACACAGGTGCACCCAGTATATGTGTGTGTGTGTGTGTGTGTGTGTGTGTGTGTGTGTGTGTGTTTAATAGAAGTGGTTCTGGGCTCAAATTAAACTTCTGTCAAGCTATTAAGTATCGTAGAGCTTTAAAATCAAGTGGATAAAGCTGTCGGTCTTCTGCCTTTCTAAGTTTATTAACTTAATTCTTTCTACTACACGTGGGTTTTATAATATTTCTGATTTTATATTGTTTTGTGTTAGACTTAGACTTCTAATGGAAACTTTCAATTCCAAATAGAGAAAATAATAGCAACAATAATTTATCTTTTGGCTTCCAGTGTCTTTTAACATTCTTCTCACTTGAACTTTAAAACAATCCAGCTGTGCAAAAGGGCAAACCTTACTCTCTCCATTTTATTGAGTAAGAAATGGAAGCACAGGAATAAAATCACTCATTTACCAAAGTTACTCTCAGTCTCACTCTCATCTCTACTCACTCTGTGTTTCTTGGTTGCAAACACTATATCCCCTAGAGACACCTCCAGTGATTTCTTGGAGTTCCTGGAATATAATTTAGAAATACCTATTCATTCCTTCTTGCCCACTTTTCAATGTAGTCAGCCTACCTAAGACTAAATATAATTGTCATCCATTTGGGGAAGGAGGGTAACATGCTTTAAAGAGCAGAAATATTATTCACTCAGTGCTGCAGCAGTTTGTTTAAATCAGTGTGCTCCTTTTTATATCAGCTCCGATACTATTCTTTATGGGTCACTTAAGAGGCATTTACTTGGTACTTGTCATGATCAAATCACAAAATGAAGATGATTATTGCTCTCAGACATTTCATGTGAAAGGTGTGAAAGAGAAGAAAACTGCTGTGTCACAGAGTTGAAATCGTCCTGAGCTTGTCATTCAAGCCCTAACTGCCATGTGTTTGCAGTTTAGTTTTGGGGAAATTAGCACTAGGGTCTCAGTTTTCTCATTTGTCAAATCTGGTCATTTTCCAAGGGTTTTCTAATTTCTAGAGCCCTCTAAATCTGTGAAGAGCCTCTCCAGCCCTGTTTATCTCTATGCCTCAATCCAATTCTCCATCCCAGCCAAAACCACACAAATACATTCATTTTTCCTCTGTGTTTTCTAGTTCCAGAGCTGGGCTTACTAATTTTCTTGTATATAGGGCTGGTTTCACTCTACATCCCTGACTAATATTGACCAAAGAAGTATTTACAAATGTAAATCCCAACCCCATCCACCCAACATAACCTGTGAGGCTTCCTAAAGTTTTCTATTTTGGATGACCTGGAATTTCCCCCATGTTATACTTCTCTCTGTTGCAGTCTTTCTATATCTTTAATAGGGATTCTATGCCTGATACATCACCAGGATTCATGACATGTTGAGATGTCCTTCTACTTCATTTTGCAACTCTGGCACAGATCACTTGACTAAAATGAGTCTGGGAATTATGATCATTTTATATTGAGTTTTTTTTCCCACTAAGTTGCTTTCATCCTGTCCTCCAGATTCTCCACCTAGCATCTCCATTCCTTCCCTTTTTCTATCAAATCTGAACAGTTACAGAACTGCTTTCTTCTCATCTTCTGGGCTACTATATAGCAATGCTTCACTGCAGCATATCAAATATGTTTCATACACATTGATATTGGTAGCAGGATTATACCATCAGAGTTCTCATTATTCTTGACCCAAGGAGAGAGAACTGTTGATAAAATTGGCAACAACAAGGACAAACATGATTTATGTATATGTTGATTTAAGAATTATGGGAAGTCTAGCCATAAAAGGCAGTATTTTATGTACTTGGCAGACAATATGAAAAATATAATAATTAACAGCAAAGTTGTTCCTCTAAGAATGACTCTTAGAGGTGAAATTCAGAAGTTGTTTACAGATCTGGAGACCAAACAATAAAGGGGAAAGGAATTAGGAATTTTAGAAAAATATTGTTTTAGGCAAGAAGAGAGAAAAGACACACAGAGA